>NC_051155.1:168669425-168978174 GCF_013339745.2 Dermacentor silvarum
GGATGGAAAATAAAGTTTAAATGCACGACGCAGGAAAATAATATACTGAGAATAGCTGTATCTCCGACGTCGATTTGTTTGTCTGGAGCCCGGAAAACTGTGGTAGACAGCCGGAAATCAAAGCCGAGCCGAGCCCATCTTTTTGCCTTGCTGTGCATCGCTCGCAAGTAAGAGATGCTGAGGATGCGTCGGAGCTGGTCAGAGCTCAAACGATCACAAACAAATCAGTGCGGGTATACAGACCCGGATATCGACAGGGCGGTTCACGCCATTTACAGAGTGCTACTATGACGCCCAATATCCTTTTACTCTTCCTTCTCCTTCTCCAGCCCTTTTGTGCCAGAAAAACACCACCACTGCCTGCAGCCGATATACGAAACTGGGGCTGTGCCTGGTGTCCAAATTTCGCTTCTGCTCGGGCATGCTATTTTGGACATTGACGAATTCCACCATATTGTCAAGTTCTGTAATGATGCCTTTTTCAGCCAGTCGGAGAGGCTGTAGCAGCCCTCCGCGTCAATCAGAGCTAACAAGATGGCGAATTAAGCAACATGGCGCGATTTGACACTGTCCAGAATACAAACCCTGTCCACTCGCGTTCTCGACTGGGCTTAGCTGACTGCTGTTACCGTTCATCACTTCCGGCAGCTGGGAAGAGCAGCAGCATTTTGGCTTGCCCGCTAATCGCCTAAATTAGGGGTGGTTTCCTGTACAGCCCACTTTAATTGCAACGCGATTGATGATGATGATGATGATGATGATGATGATGATGATGATGATGATGATGATGATGATGATGATGATGATGATGATGCCTCAATACTTGGCAACACCCACTGAGGAGGATAGGCTACGAACCGGGTGGTATTATGAGAGAAATTTAAAATAAATTAATTTATAAATACATAAGTATAAAAATGAAAATAAATTACTAATTGAAAATGAGAATTAAAGCAATAATAAAAGAATTAAGTACTCTATACAAAGTTAGTCAGCCTTGCCTGAATAGATTCTCCTTTTAGGTGCGAAGCGTTCGTCGTCGTTGTCGTCTTCCACACCTGGCTGCGTTGAAGCAAGCAGTTCGCGCTTGCGCTGGGCACGCGCTCGTGCCACTGCACCCGCGTTCGTCGTCGTCGTCGTCGTCTTCCACAGCTGGCTGTGTTACCGCTCATCATTCCAGCATAGAATTTCACTTCTCTTCTGTCGTCGTAACGGGCAGGCCGCGTTTACGGGGTTGTGAGCCATTGCTTAAATGGCATTAGGAGCCCTTCGCACGTCCCCAGGTTTCACGTTAGTGCAGCTGCATTTCGCTCATTGGGTCATTCGAGCACCGAGTTTTCTCATTCTTTCTTTTTGGTAACTGTACCCCGCGTCACGAGCGACTCAGACACACAACACGCTTGGTAAGCGCACGCCACCAAATCGAAGAGCGTAAAAACGTGGTTAAAGCGGTGAAACAAAGCGCGACACGGCCATTTCAAAACGACCACACCGGCGATACCCTTCCCGGCCTGCATCGCGAGAGCTGCGCGACGCAGAGGAAATATGACGAAGCTCATGTTTGGCTGAAGTTGAAGCGCGTTTGATTATGCCACGCATCTAGCACAACTAAAGTAATCATCAAACTATACAGTTCTGTCAAAGTATCACAGGACCATATATATCAAGATGCTAATATTTTGATACCTCCTCAATGCGCGCCGGTAGAAGGCTGGCGATTTCTTTGCCAGCGAAAGATTTTGTGTCATTCGCCCATTCTTTCAAACAAAGCTCGCTGATTGCAGGTCTGTTTTCTCAAGCTCAGGTATTGAAAAAAATTGGCGCGGATCTTCGTTGCATTCGATCATATTTTTCGCAGAGCTCTTCTTCAATTCGAATAGAATTATGTAATACTATGTCATTCTGTCAGCATGTTTACAAAACGAAAATACTGCTGGGGCAGTTTGGCTTTTGCCATTATGCCTTTACGTCAATGGCCCAACTACTCTTTCTCTCTCCCCAAGCCTAGGGCAGCCAATCGGGCACGCACTTGGTTAACCTCCCTACTTTTCCTTTCTCTTTTCTCTCTCTCTCTCTTTACTAGTGCGATATTAGAAAGCTAAGATGTCATCGGTTGCCCTCAAACAGGTCACATTACTACTATTACACGAAGTGCGCAATGTCCGCCCACATGTTTACACCCACGGCTCCGTGACGACTACAAGTTCAACTGCCGCGGCAGTCATTCCAACCACATTTGTTAAAGTACAGCTTAAAACGTCTCGTATAACGTCATCAACAGTTGCTGAACTCGTAGCCCTCCGTGCAGCTCTTCATGGCATGTTGAGGAACCACGCCATCCGTGGCCGATCTTCTGTGATTCCAAGGCAGTCCTCCAGAGTTTACTTACCGCGCTACGACACGGATCACATGAGCAGTTCATCGCGTAGATCAGACAAATCCATCATCGAGCAGTTGACAAAGGACACGTAATAATATTGCAGCTCTTGCCTAGTCACTGCGACATCCATGGACATAATCGAGTGAATGCAGCTGCCCGATCTTCCCACGACGGCGTCAGCTGCGTTGTCAATCCTCTTTCGAGAGCTGAGGCAGCGAAGCCTAACTTTGGATCATTGTAATTCATCCAATTTTACACGCACAAGCCTTCATACCTTAAACCCTTATTTACATCTTCGTATTCAGTCCGACCTCTCACGGCGTGACTCCACCCTTCTAGCACGTCAATGACTAGGAGTAGCATTTTCAATTGTTAACTCCTTTATGATCCGAATGGCCAGTAGCCCACTTTGTGACTTCTGTGGTTGCAACAAAACAATCGCGCACTTTCTTTGCGATTGTCCTCGTTTCAACCGGAAAAGAGGAGCAGCACTCAGCAACGCTAGGCCAACTGGACCAGCGCCCACTGATTGAAATCAAAATTCTTGAAATCTGGCCCTACAGGAACATCAGCGCGTGCCGCTATAAAGGCGCTGCGGCGTTTCCTAAGAGACACCGGATTGTGCGACACATTGTGATCGTGCACTGTGTGGCGTGCTACATCTTCAGTGGGACATTGGCATAGTTTATGACTACGTGGCACCTTCACAGACTATGTGACAGCGCCTACACAGACAGTTCTACATTAGCCTCGTTTACATGAATGCGGTAGAAGCGTATCGTATTACTTTAGGTATCGGATACACCAATACGGCACTGTTCTCATGAATGCGTATTTTCCTCTCTAGCAAGTTAACACCACCTAGTGTCGTATTTGAAAGTTAGTGCACTATCTTGCGACAGCCTTCTTTTGCTGTCGCGTTCTTATATGCACCGAAAGTATCTGCAGGGTGTCGGCTACATTCCGTGAAGTTCTCCTTCATTTGTGCGCATACACACATTTGCCCGACGCTTATTTTGCGGAAACGTACCGTATTGTATCAGGATCATAAACTTTCGGAGCGCGTCAGCAACTATTGTCCTGTCCAGTGATAGACGAAGGTGGACCGTCTTGGCTTCTATTTCCTCAAAATGGAGCTGATTACTTCAACGCCCCGAATCAAGTAACTCGCTGATGTTAATCTTATTTAGTAATGAGAAAATAGACACTGTTTCAACCCGCGTAACATACTCACGAGTAACATGAAATTGCGTGCGGCCTGCTCCGTAAGCCGCCATTTTTATTCTGACGTGCTGCAGTACGTGCGTTAGCAGAAGCCGCCATTTGGTTGGCCGGTTGTCATTCCACAGCGAATGCGTTCCCATAATTCTTGATACGATACGCTTCCTTTAACATGCGCCACTGAAATGCCCATTTCCCATCTCAAACTATCCCTGTTTGGGGCATTCTATGCGATACGTTTTCCTAGAGAATTATCTCATTTACATGAGACGCGATACGCTTGAAAGTTGACGCGATACGTTTCAGTCGCATTCATGTAAACGCAGCTATTGCTCATTGTTTCCTTCGTTTCTTTTCTTTTCTATTTTTTGTCATTCTTTCATAACCACTTCCCACTACCCCAGTACAGGGTAGCCAACCGGGTACATCCTCTGGTTAACCTCCCTGTCTTTGCTTTGCTTTTATCTCTCTCTTTATCTCTCCTAGTGTGCCACCTAATGTAGATAACAAAATACGGATAACAGCAAGAAAACTTGTGTGACATGCTTTTTGTGGAAACCTGCCAGAGAGAACTAAGTACACTAATAAAACAGTTGAATGTTGCGAAAGTAATCTTCTAGAGGAGAATAAACAAATCGAAAATATTCTTTTTCGGTGCCTTCAGTTTGAAATATATTGCTTGGAAAGCGTTGTGACGTGGTTGCTAGCACTCTATTTATTGTAACCCTCTCTCTCTCTCTTTCTCTCTTTTTTTTGCCAGCCATGCAAAGTGGTATAGGAAAGTCCGACAATGGTTTTCGTGCTGTTTCAGGTGTGGTCGCAAACTACAGAAGCCCTAAGCTCGAATATACTGACGTGTTTGAGAACACTCGGGTGTAGCGAAGGAATTTCATCAGATATTGTAAAGGTGTTTGCAAAGATTTTGCGTAGATTTCGATCAGCGTCAAACTAGATCCCCTATAGGACTTCGGCAAAGTTTTAAAACTTCGTGACACAGCTTCGCTATCTTTTAATGTATGAGTCGTCGTTCGGATTTGCGAGCATAAGCGAAGATTTTTTTTTTTTTTTGCAATCCCCTGAAATGTGGGATTCTCGATATTGGGAAGTGGCGGAGCGTTGCCGTTTGCCGCTATGCTAAATATTACGATTGTAAATAAAGGAACAGTGATCGCCAATCTGTACCTTTTGCGAGCCTCCGGAAATGTACCTCCAAACGCAACATATTTCGCTACAGCAATTCTTTACAAAATACAAAGAAAGAAAGAAAAGAAAAGCACAAGAAAGAAAGGAAAGAGAACAAAAAAACGAGAGAACACCGACTTCAAATCGAAAGGCGCTTGTGGACTTCCCCGTAAGACAGTCCTCACTGTTTTCAGAAATTCCAAGCTGGGTCGTGAAGTCGCAACGAAATTTAACTTTTTCCGGTCATCAACGCATGTATACTTACACTTGATCAATATTTGTGCCGCTTCTAACGCAAGCAAACGCTCACCGCTCCATGGTTGTCAAGGGCGTGTCATATAAGCCAGAGCTCAGCCAACAGGTGCAGTAAATGGGCGCCAGCGCAAAAAAAAAGAAGAATTCGTCGAGCAGTGGCCCCACACAAGAAGTTCCCGCGAAGTAATCCTTAAAAGCAAAACAATAAAGAGTCAGTTTTAACGAAATCCTAACTAATTACCTGAGGGCATAGATTCCAACTCCGAAAAGAAACTCGCTAAGTGCTGCAGCCATGTCCACTACGTAGTAATCCTGAAACTATCACCTGTATCGATATATTCGTCCCCAAAATCTACCACAATTCATGGCGGTCTTAATTACAGTTTTGTCCTGAAACGGGTGAAATAGATCTCAAAAAAAATAATAATTGTAACGCTATAGTGTGCTTAGCCGAATGTTTCCTGACAAAGGTCTTCAAACTAGTGATACCTACTAAAAGAGCATGCCTGCGTCACTTATTGGCTTTGAATTCTGCAAGTACATAATCTGAAAAACAATCAGTAATAATATTAACAATTAACATAATTAGCAATATACGTGTAAACATGTTGTTAACCCCTTATTGTCTACCACTTGTGGTGTGCGCCTGCGAGAATACCACGTCGCCCAAAAGTATTGAAAATACAACGCACGTGTTAAAATCTATGCGAAGCAAATATTTGGGTAACCAAGCAATTAAATGTTATGCAACTCAACGTGAAGCGTAAAAATAGGTTTATTTTTCATCCTATAAAACGTGTAATGTCATGCAATGTTTATCTTTATTGCACAGCAGAGATTACAACTTTAAAATTATGCACTTAACATTTATTTCGTTGTCTTAAAAGAACCACCGAATCATGCTCTCTATTTTAGATATGGCTCTGGCAAATGGCGCGGATTTAAAGCACACTCATAGCATATACAGGTATCTATCGAATTGTCCCACGTCAAGTGAATCTTCCGGCCAAATAAGGCAGAGAATATTCCCCTACTTCCATGACCGGGACAATCAATGGGGAAGTAAACTGGTTAAAGCTCACTGAATAAATGTCAGTGACACTAACATCACCTGAACACTAAAGTGAACACGATTTTACGCAAGACACAACTGAGATTGGCCGTACCGGCTGTCTTAGACCGCTAGAATGCTGAACAACAGGAACACCGAACAAGAATACAAGCGCGAGATTGCAAGAAAGCAAACAAGCCGCCAGAAATGAAGCCAGACGTTGGATATTGACGTGTGGGTTTTTCATCGTGTCTTTTCTTTATTGTTTTTTTTTGTCACTCATGTTCTCGTCCTTTGGAGGATGTCTTTTTTCTTTTCGTTATTTTCTGTTTTAAATTTTTTATGACGTGCCCATGCCACCCCGTCTCTGACTCGTTCATTTTCATCATTAAAAGCTCCGCATGCAGCTTTCTGAGCTCGATGAGTTTAACTGTAATCACTGATGAACTCAACTGCATTCACTGGCACTATTTCGTGGGCCAATTCCTGCTATATTATCGGCTGGCTTTTTACGGTTTACTCAGCGAGATTGCACAGAAAAATGAAAAACCGGGGATAGCAGCCAAAAATTATTCGCTTGAAAAACGAATGCTTCTTTTGTTTCTAGCGACAATTTTTTGTAAGAAATGCTCAGATCATTCAGGCCTCATAAGACAACGCCTTTCCCATACGGCTACTGTCAGAGGTGTTAACATTTAGTTACGAGCTTGTTCCCCCCCCCCTTTTTTTTTTTTTTTTGCACACATCTAGCTATTACACCAAAGCGTAAGGTATGTCAAGTTGGTCTTGTCGGCCTCCAGTTATTTGATTACGCGTAAGTCTCTAGCGTACGCACTTCGAACAAGCGGAAGATGGGAAAGGCGCTGGCGGTAAGTCTGAGCTAGGGGCCTTCGGCTAATCGAATGGTGGCGTGCCGAGGGACCATCGTGGCTCAGACCCAGCGCTCAAGCTTTGTGCTTTGAGGGCGCCATCCTCAGGACTGTAGTGGGCCGAGGACATGGCAAGACCAAGCTTTCATCGATCCACAGCTATACGAACGTCAGTACCATCCCTGCCGAAGGAACCCTGCTTTGCGAACCTCTTCTCGCTCTCTTCATTCAACTGCTTAGATGAGACAAAGCCATCTCTCACAACGTTGGGAAACTGGCACGGGTGCCCGTGGAACAGAACTTGAGCAGCCAGTGAGCCTTAGAAGCAAATAAAGTATTAAAAACATAGAGCAAGACGAGGAATTTAATTAAGTGAAATGAAGTAGGTAAGAAAGAAGGACCCGGAAAACGTGTAAGCAAGCCGAAAAGTTAGGAAAGAAAAGACTACCAGGTTTATGCAAATGTTTAGTAGGCATACATCAAGAACGGCACTGGCTGAGAGCGAACCACTAGAGCGTCGCAATTATATCTAGATGCATTATTTAGCTGGTACTGTAGGCTTAACAAAGATCACTCAAGTCTGCGGAAGTTCACACGAACACCACCAGAAACTCCGAGACGGCACTCCGCCAGATGCAACTGTGCTCATCCACGCTAACGAGGTTCATCGTAACTTCGCTAATTAATTGCAGGCTTTCAGATTTTATTCCACACTGTTTATGTTTCTCACTCATACTCACACATTGTCTACTCTGTTCCTGCGAGGTTCCACTTCGGTACGGCTTCTCTCCTTTCTACGGCGATCATTGGAAAATCCCTCACGGGATCCTGCTCCACGAATCACTTGGTCATGTGCCCGAATTGGACCAGGTCAATTACGGGATTGGGATATGAGCGTTTTACAGCTAACGCTGTCACGTGCACGTGTACGTAAACGTAGTACGTCCACATATGCAAGTGGTAATGCTCTTGCTATTAAGGGCTCACATTGGGACAATAAAGATAACTTTAGGAAAGGGGTAACAAACTGGGCGAGTCACGGAGTGAATGATTCGCCGCCTGTGTCAGAAAATATGTAGCTAAATACCCAAATCAGACGGGCAAATTTAGTGACACTTCGAAAGAGTGCACCTTCCCTCACTGACTGTCATTTCGGGGAAATGGTGCTAGACGGAAAAACGAAGTGTCATTCAGGATTGATGACAATGACGATTTAGAATTGTAGAGCTTGATATGATTCTTAGCGTATTGAGTTTTAGAAATGGTTACTCTTTTATTATAAAAAGAAATGCTTATTTAGAGGAAGTTTTGCAATAAAAAATATCACAATCTTGGTAAAACATCTATTTGCTCTGATTCAATACAAGCACGGAACGTAAACAAAATCCAAAGAGTCAAAGTGGCGGAATCCCCCGAAAATGGGCGTTTCGAGCTTATTTTGGCTTCACTGTTGTCGGGAAGACACACTCGCTGGCAAATGCATTTCACAGCAAGTGTCGTGTCCCCTGAGTCAACGCGGAGGGTGAAGCTTGCGTCAGAAGTATGAATATGTCAGCGACCATCCCTAACTGACACACTATACGCAGCAAGATACGAAAGTTCGCTCGCTATGGGGAGTATTCACATGACGTCACGTACGCCATTTTTGTAGTTCTATTCGCAGCTTCCGTTGTGCTGCTGCAGATAAGTGGATCTAGATAAAAGCGTAGCTTTTTACCGTGCTGGCTGTTCTACAGTATGGCGACCTAGATGACGTCAGAGAATGCCCCCTATATACTTTGGTGGTATGTGCCCGCTTACGCGGCACGATTCGTTGAAACGATACTTCCTTTCTCAAAAAAGAAAACAGAGAGGGAGCCATAGAGTCATACCACTTTATGGAGCTTACGTCAAAATAGAATCCATTATTTGCGTCATCGGGAAGCCAGCACGCTTTTCCTGATGGAAGTCTGACTTTTCGCGCGATCTCATTTTACGACGTCGAACTCTTACGCCTACAATCTCGAGACTCACAAAGCCATGAAACTGAGCCCTCTCCGATGGTGTCGCCATAACGTTGCGCCAGGAAAAAAAATAATATAGCGTCATTCATTTAAAGACCAGCAAGTAGAACAACGTTAAATAAAACTAGTGATGTCCGAGTTTAAATTTAAGAAGAAAACAGTTAGACGTTAAGCAGAGTTCGACGTCGCATCGTGGTACCAACGCTCGGAAAACCTTCTTAGAGCAGACGCCGTGTCGTGCAGAGCCAGTTCCCCTCAGTTTCCATAAACGCTTCGTTTCCGACACTTTCTCGGCGTCCGCTGACGCACGCCTTTCCTTGGTCGGAGAATAAACATGAGCTCCTTCGCTGGCTTCAGCTATACCGCAAGGAGCAAGGGTGAACCGAGATATAACACGAAGAGAATGTCCACTTTTTTCAATCTTCTTTTTCTTTTTTCTTTGCTCTCGAAGTCTCCAACCCTGCAGTTCAAAATCTTTCTCGGAACGGGAAACATCGTAGAGGATTTGGGGAACAAAGACGTTTGATCTGAAGCGGCTGCTTGCAGGAATATGCGACGAATAAAGGAGCAAGCCTCCTGCACCCCCCACCTGCGAACAATCGGAGTAGGCAGGAACTCTTTGAGAAACAAGATGGAATAATGCCGCACGCGCTGTTACACGAAGGTATAACGCAAGCGAAAAAAAAAATCCGTTTTTTCTTTTCCTTGCCCCCGCACGCGCCGATGTATATATTTACGTTTTTCATATTGTTCTGAAACATCCCTTTTGTCTCATACCTTGACCTTATTTTGATTTTTTTGCATAACATTCACATTTTTCCATTCAGTGTCCTTACGTGTTTTTTTTTCTTGTTTTTTTTTTTGTTTGTTTTTTTGCCGGGATAGTAAGCGTGACTTGGAGCAAATCCCTCAGGTTTCCCGCTTCTTCAATATGTACAGCCTGCGTGTCCCGATAATGAAAACGAAAAAAAATTGAAAGAAAGCAAATAAAGCGTACGGAAAAGCAAGCTTGTTCAGGCTTAAGTGTTTCTTTTTTGCGTGACGCGTACTAGCACTCTCGAAAGCAGATGCTCGCTTGCAATCTGAGAGTGCCACAAACCTGCGCACCCTGTTCATTTCTTTGTGGGTGTTGCCATGCGTAGCGCGAATTTACGAGCACGTGGCGCCGAGGAATGGTGGAGGAAACCTCCCAAGACCCCCTTGTACAATATATTGCACATTGCCTTCGATATATTTTTTTTTAACTTCACTCGCAATTCGTTACGCAAAACAATCATTCTGGGCATGAAGTACGGGGAATGTGTAACTGTGAAAAAGTGGTTTACTCATACTCCTTGTCATCCGCTTTCGAGGAATTTGGCACTCAATCGTTCTAGAACTCCGTTTCGTCCCCGACGACCGAAAGCAACCTTGAGGTGTGTTTCCAGATCACTGAGATTGCGTGATAATACCGGACGCGGCAGCAACATGGCAATGTATACTGCACGTAGTTCCAACTTTATCTCGGCGTCTAAGCAATGAAATCCAGTTTCTGCCATAGGAAACGTGAGGAGATGTCATTTTTTTCACGTACATGGAGACGCAGCTTTTGACCTCTAACCATGGCATTTATATTTTAAAAATTGTCTTTCGCGTTCCCAACAAAGGAGTAGACCATAAAAACCACCTTGAAGACCGATTATGTCCCATAGTTGTGTTCGGGACTCAGGAGGATAGAGACGCACGCAATCAGATTACATTCCCCGGCGCCTATATAGCATGAGGTCACTCTCGACTAAGGGCATCATCTTTTGGGATGATATTATTGTTTGGTTGACCCGCTTTATTCTACACTTATTTATTTATTTATTTATTTATTTATTTATTTATTTTATTCATTTTCTTTCTACTTGCAGTTCTTGTTGCTGTTACAGTTTCTTATCTATGGGCCAAAAATGCCAAGTATTTTAAGGGGTTCAGACCCTGAGTCAAGCCCACGTACAGGCTATTTTTCTGCTCCCCTAACATTGTTTTTCATGTTAAACAAATTTGGTTTGATGTTTGTTGCTGTTGTTTTTATTGGTGTTGCTACTCTTCTTGGTCTTCATTTTTGTTTATCTTTTTGTTTTTGTTCTCCTCCTTCTTCTTTCCCTTCTTTTAACACGAAAGTGTTTTATGCCGGGGTCCACCAAGACTTCACTGACGTATTTCCGTCACGGAAATACGTCATAGAACATAATACAAAGAAAGAAACCAGAAGAAAAAGTTCCACAAACTAGCAAAATTTGGGAATCGAACCCACGACCTCTCGGTCCGCGACGATAGATCGCCGAGCGTTTAACCCATTGCGCCACAAACGCATTTGCAGAGAGCTACACAGACGCGCCTTATATATCTAACACTCCTCCGTGTACCCGCGCTCTTGTTCGGGGCGGTGCCGCCGCCTACGAGCAGAAAAGAGAAGTACTGCATTATGACACTAACACGCACCGACAGTGAACGCTTCGGTGGTCTCACCACTACGACGCCTCGATGCCAGCATTCGAAGGGACGCTGGCATCAAGAAGCACTACCAACGCCACCTAGGTGGCGTTGCTAGGTGGCGTTGGTAGTGGCGTTCACCGTACTCAGCACAGCGGAGCATGGCCTCCGCAATTAGCTCTGAAAATGTTTCTGAAGTTGATCGCGGAGGCTGCAATTACGACGCGCTGTACGCGCTGATTTGACTCGGTGACGATTCAGTTACGTGCTTTGTCTTGCGCGTTGTATTAGTGTGTCAGTTACGTGCTTCGTCTTTCGCGTTGTGCTAGCGTGTGCAGCGTAGTGCAGCTTCCATATGCACGACGGTTGCTCATGGTCATCGACGTTGGTAGTCGTGATGGAGGAGACGTGCCACCAGGCGTCAGCGTGGGTGCATCAACGCCTAAGGGCGCTTTAGCCACAAAACACCAATAGACATTATATATCAATGTGCAATAAACATTACACTACTTCTGTGAAGACACGTTTCACTTTCGTGTTCTATACCGATTCCTATATAAGAGGGATCAACCACATTTTTTTATTCATGTCCGTATCATTCTGGTTGTCTTCCTCGCAAAGTATGCTGGTGGTGGAAGTGTGTTTTATTGCTACGATGCGCAGGATTGTCTGCTCTTAGGGTGGGGGAGAGAGAAGTCATGAGGGAAAGACAGGGAGCTTAACCAGGCTTAACCCTGTAGGCTACCCCGCACTGGGGAAAGGGGATTGAAAGATGGGAAGGAAAAGAGAAGTTCACATTTTGTACTGGTACACACACAATCAATGGTTCGTCGTTAAGTCAATCACAAGTGGTCCTTTAAGCTGGTGCATTTCAAGAAACGCAGCTGCGCTTTTGTGGCTTTAGCAGACGCACGAGGCCATGGTCTCAAGATCTTCTCTTCCATGAAAGGGCTATCATTTAAGTGCCCTAAAGCTGTCCGATGGCAATTCACCCATCTTCGTATGTTGGGAAGCCACACAGAAGATGTTTGAACGTTTCTTCTACAGCACATGTGCTGCAATTGGCACTGTCCGCCATTCCAATTAGGAATGAGTAGACGTTCGTGAAAATAACTCCTAGTCGCAGGCGGCCCAGCAGTGCTTCTTCTCGTCGAGTAAAACAGGATAAAAGTTGTAATCTCATATATAGGAGAAACACTTCGTTAGCAGCGAATCTGACTGGGCCTTCATTCAATATTTAGGCTGTCGTGAGCGCTGGAAAACTAATTAGGCGTTTTCCCCGAAAGCTGCCGACTCTGCAAGTCGTTGTCGTTAAAATACGTAAGCCATCGATCAGATCTCTTCGCCAAAGCGTAAAGAGACTCTGTGCGACGCGAAGGCTACTGGGAGACTGGTCTTTTTGAGATAGATAGATAGATAGATAGATAGATAGATAGATAGATAGATAGATAGATAGATAGATAGATAGATAGATAGATAGATAGATAGATAGATAGATAGATAGATAGATAGATAGATAGATAGATAGATAGATAGATAGATAGATAGATAGATAGATAGATAGATAGATAGATAGATAGATAGATAGATAGATAGATAGATAGATAGCCGCTGTTGTCGCTTGGGATTCTTCGAAATAAAATTGCTTCAAAATTGAATCTGTCCGTCACCAAAAATACAATGAATGGATCATACACCTTAAGCAATGGCTCATGCCCCCCTAAACGCGGCCTCCCCATTACGACGACAAAAGAGAAGTAAAATTCTACGCTGGAATGATGAGCGGTAACGGAAACAGTTGGGGAAAAAGACGACAACGACAAACGCGGAAGCAGTGGCACGAGCGCGTGGAGGGCACGAGCGCAACCCGATAGGCGCCAACCAGCCAGGTGCGGAAGAAGACGACGACGCTCGAGCCAACGCTGATGATGATAGTTTTACAACGGAGCTGTTAGAACCTCGCTATAATGATCATTCCGTCGCCCGCAGCTTCGTCGAGTTGCGGCAGCTCGCGCCGAGCTCGCGCAGCATAGCGGATGCGAGGTGGAGAGGAGGAGTGAGGTTGGTGGTAGTGGGACGGGGCTTAACGGGAGAGAGGGAGCGGCGCGGCGAGGGTGGGTGGAGCCGAGCGTAGGAGAAGGAGAGGCGCGGTGGGCACAGAAGATGTGACGTTTACTCTCCGATAAAACCCGCGCACTCGCTTCCGCGGTCTTCTTTCTCGTAGCGGAAAAGGAATGACGTGGCATTTGCTTAGCAATGGCGAAGACTACCGTCAGGACTCCCGAGGAAGAAGCCATCGAGAAGCTGGTCGTGAACGGAAGCGTCGACATAGATCCGTCGATCCTGAAGCGAAAGCTACAGGGAAGCTGAAACCAAGCGTCGCAGAAGAGAGGATACCGAGTTTAGACTGAGGGAAGCCGAGAGTTCGCGTAGGCGAAGAAATCTTAGCATTCTCAATCTGCACTGGCATGTCAAAAAAATGTCGCAGTTTCGGCCGAAAGGCGAAGCATCAATTGCGATAGCAAATTAGTAGAGAGCTATACGTAGTAGGGATAGTAGCTTTATCGACTGCGCAAACTTGGATACATTCGCTTACTAACTGAATTAACAAGCGTGTCAGCGCGCACAAGAAAACATGAATAGATCACACTCGATGACCGCAGACAATTAACCACTGTTAAAGCGCTGTCAGCAAGCGCAGCCGCCGCAGCGAGCGAAGGTTCGTGCGGTCTATCGCTTCAACGGAAACTGAGCAGCCGAATGCTTAGCGCATACAAAGGTCAGAGCCGTGTGGAGATCGCTTTCAAGATACGGTGCGCGCGGCAGCCCGCACCGGCGCAAAGGACAAGCGCAGTTGTTGGCAGAGTAGAAGCTGCCCCCCCCCCCCTCCCGCGCGGCCTTCCTGCTTTCCTCCTTTCGCGTGGGAAATTGAGTGGCCAGTTGCCCTTGCGCCCGGTTGCAAGATACGCATTTGGTGCCGCAGCACAACGTCGCCCCCCTCCCTCCCATATCCCCACGGCCTTTCGCGCGATGGAAGTCGCGTTTGCTCTCCGCCTTGGGTTCGCTCGCCATGATAGCGCGCGTCCCCCGCGCGCTTTCACTCGCACATACGGCACGCGACGACGATTTTATCGCCCTTGGTCTTTATACGGAACCTTACGGCGACGGAGACGACGCCGACGGCAGAAATCCGCTTAAAGTGTCCATATAATTGCTATCGAAATAAAAAAGTCACAGTTTCGCCCGAAGGCAAAGCATTGATTGCGATAGCAAATGCTTTGCCCCCTCCCCCGCCCCCGTCTCCGTCGCTTCCTCCCCGTGCCTCACCGCGCGCGCCTCCGGCCGCCTTCCTCTATGGCGCGCGCGAGGTAAGGCTGCGGTTGCCGGCTCACCCTCGCACGCTGGCACTCGCACACACGGCGAGCGGCGACGATTTTATCGCCGCTGGACTTTATGCGGAACCTCACGGCGACGGCAAGAATGCGCTTGGAGTGTCCATATAATTGCTGTCGCAATAAAATTATGCGTGGCTCTGCTATCGCAAACACCAGAGACCAACGGAGATGGGGGAAGCCCAGCAAAAGTTGGACTAAGTGTGTGGTTTGCCACTACTTTACTAGGCTTCACCCAGCTCCGCTGGTCTCTGGTGTTTGCGATAGCAGAGCCGCGCATATTTTAACGCAATAGCGTTAAGGGCCCCGTGTCGCAGAAAATCCGGCATCGGCAACCGGCGTCGGCGTGCGATGTCGACGGGTGGCGGAGAAAATTATCCCCTACCACCTCGACCGCGCAGGCCCTCCACGTGGTGCAAGGTTTTCGTGAACAAAAATTGAATTTCTCACAGTGAAATCCGTCAGAAAAATGGTAAACTTTACCATTCGGCGTCGTATTCACCGTCGGATTGTTTACCAATCGGCGTCGGATTGTAATTTGATTGTACGAGAAGACCTAATTTTGCTAGAAGGAAACTCAAATACAAACCCCTTTTCCAGCATTTCTACCAGACTTACAGCCGCGCGTTCGGGTACTTTACTTGCGAAAATGATATGCAGATGGCGCTCGCATCCTAGGCAGTTCTTGAAGGCAGGACATGAACCAATAGCCTCAGAATTTTTAAAAATGAGTGAATAGCAAATAACAGAGATCGCAAAAAAACATAGAGAATAAAATTGAGGCTTTTCCTACAGCAGTCTGGGAATATAAGGAACTGGTGGACATTATGCAGCATGACATAAGGCAGACACCGCAAAACAATTGTTGGATTGGAAAGAGGAAACCACGTAAGTGGTGGAACAAGGAAATAAAACAAGCTATAGAAGAGCGCAAAAAAAAGGCATCTAGGGATCATCGAGAAGCCAAAATGTTGGGATTACAAGAAGAGGTACTCCTTAGATGGAATACATACCGAGAAAAGAAAAGGGTGGCGAGTGAGCTCGCGCAAGAGAAAATTAAATGCGCAAGTGAACGTTGGGTGCATAACATTCACAAAAGAGACAAAGACGCCCCAAAAAGATTCTGGAACCATATAAAAGCACTCCAAGCTCCAACTAAAAACTCGCAAACGGCTATAAGGGATGAAGATGGTAATATCTACGAAGGAGACGATGCGCTGCGGTAAATCACAGACGTTATTAGGTATAACTTCGGCACGGGAAAAAGCGTAGTTCAGACAACAGATCCTGCAACAGCGGAGCGGCCTGAAAAATCAAAATTTAGCATAGGAAGCTTTTATTAGAAAAAGGCAGCAGAAAATGTCCCTAATAACACGGTAGCAGAACCCGATGAAATCTCAATACAGCTAATCAAAAACATCGGTCCAAAAAGCAAGGCACTGCTCACTAATGCCATAGAGCAAGTGATTAGAACAAAGAAAATTCCCGTTGAATGGCGTGAAAGCAAGATGCACCTCATCTACAAAGGCAAATGAGATAAGCATAAGACGAGCTCGTACAGGCCAGTTACAGTAACGTTAGTGATATATAGAATGGCAATGCAAGCCATAAAATTATAACTGTCGAAGTGGGTGGGCAAAAACGATCTATTGGGGGAACTACAGAGTGGTTTCAGGCCATGCAATCGCTTAGAAGATAGTATGTTTGTACTAACTCAGTGAATAGAGATTTCAGTAGCTCTGAAAAGACCTTTATCGACAGCATTTCTAGATATTAAAGGAGCTTATGACAACGTATATAGGGAATAGTTATGGGATATTCTTCAGCACGAAGGCATAGATGACGATTTCGTGGAGCTGCTGAGGGAGATATATAGAGACAACCAAGTAAAAGTTGTATGGGAAGGTCGAAAAGGTAATGAAATGGTGAGAATTCGCCAGTGATTGAAGCAAGGCTGTCCTCTGTCACCATTGCATGTTGTTCACGCTTTACGTTAAGGTTATCGGAACACGACTGTAAAACAGTGAATTAGGTTTCGATTTATCCTACATGCTTAATCAACAAATGGTACAACAGAAGGTCCCTAGACTCATGTACGCAGACGACATTGTGCTACTAGCGCACAATAAAAAATACTTACAGATACTTGCAAATATCTGTGGCAATGCAGCGACGAATCTAGGCCTTAAGTTTAGCACAGAGAAATCAGGAATTATGATCTTTAATGAAGAGACGAGTAACTTCGTGGTGTCAATTCAACAGAAACTAATACCCATAGTGAAGTACCTCGGCCTACACATAAACGAAGGAAAGAATTACTCGAGTAACCACCAAGATAATCTGAAAATAAAGGAGAAGCGGAATGCAGCAATAATGAAACACAGAGCACTGTACGTGGGGCCACAATTAGTATGAGGTGGTGCGTGGAATCTGGAAAGGAGTAATGGTGCCAGCGCTAACATTCACAAATGCCATTCTAAGCTTAAAATCGGATATCGTGTCGGGTTTGGAAGTTAACCAAAGATCAGTATACCGGTTGGCTTTGGGAGCCCACGGTAATATCACAAATGAGGCAGTACAGAGTGACATTGGTTGGGCCTCTTTTGAAGTCAGAGAAGCACAGAGCAAAATTAGTTTTGAAGAAAGGCTTAGGAACATGGATGAAAATAAACGGGCGGCTAAAGTGCACAAATATCTCTACATGAAAAGCGTGGACACAGAATAGAGAAAGAGGTCAAGGAAGTTGGCAACCAAGTACAGGATAATCGAAACTGTAAATAGACAACGAGGAGTCATCAGAAAGAAAGTGAGAGAAATAGAGCCTGTGAATTGGATGCAAAGAATGGAAACAAAAAGGACAATGGAGATTGACAAGAATGAGAAGAAAGAAATTAGAAGGGAAAATCTGTACGATAACAAAGGGCAGTGCCTTGCTATTTGGGGCTAGAGCCGGTTGCCTAAGGACCAAAACATACCGGAGCAAATATATTAGGAACTAGATGAGGCATGTGTATGCTGCAGTAAAGATCCAGAGAGCACTCAGCTCATCCTAATGGAATGCGACGGGATCCACTCAGCGAGAACCGTAGGTAACGTGCAACTCCCAGAAGCGCTTGAGTTTAATGTGGAAGAAAACATCAACAGATCAACCGCAGAGATAAGCAAGAGACGATTAGATTACCGCTGGAAAAAAACAGGGAAAAGATGGATATGACCTGATCTCTTAAAGTCATAGGTAGCGGTACAAGGTAAATTTTGGGGGGAAAAAAGAAAAAGAATAATGAGATGTATACAAATTATCATCATCATCATCGTCGTCGTCGTCATCGGTGAAATTGGGACTTCGCCTGCAAATTTTGGACACGCGTGTGCTTTGGGGCAATAGCAAAAGCAATTAATAAAATAATTAAAAAGGTGCTAGGGCCTTCACATTTTAATATAAGACCACTTATATTGCCCCTGGAAAAACGTCTTGCCAGCAATGCATTTCTGTTTAAAAGTGGAGCCGACTTTAAGGGGATCGGTGTAAGCTTGGGCTTTGTAAGCTGGCTTTCCCACGTTCAGTGTTGCAGTGAATAAAGCCTACTTGCCGTATGCGAACGATGCGATGCGAACGGGTCCCGATAACGCTATCGAGTTATACTCTTAAAGGTGAAGCTTAAGCGCCTTCCAATTTTTTTTTTCGCGTACACCGACCACGACACTAGTGAGCCAGTAAAGCTTCGCTTAATAACGAGGCATTCTAGGTGAAAAATAGTACACGTAAAACACAAACGCTTATTCAGTGACACAGGCTGGTTGGTCTGCGGGGCGTTAATAAAGGGGCTGTCAACGCGCACTGCAACAGTGGGAACAATAAACCTTTATCGCTAAAGGCGCCCTTTCTGTCGCGACCAAGCTAGGCACGAGAGATGCGGGGCTTGCATCTGCAGCGCGAAGCGTCGAAGCGGAAAGTTCCAAGCCTACCATCTTGGGTCGTTAGCCGAGCATAGTAGTGTAACACGAGGAATCAAAATAGTCGCAAAATAACGACTACACACACCAGCAGGGCACAGAGAGCGAAAAAAAGATTTAAAAGCAAATATATCAATGTATCAATTTCTTTTTTTCTGCAGCCTGTCTCTCTCTCTCTCTCTCTTTTTTCTGTATATTTGGCTTTGAGATATTACTCGCATTTGAGAACACCTATCGCATTGTCTGTCAGTTGGCCTCATTGTATGCTCGATGGCGATCTCGTTGAGCCTAATGGCGGACCGTGGAGTACTTCAAGGTGGTACGGTGACGTGTTGCTCGTTTCTTTCACTGCCCTTACCTCTCCCAGGGGACGCGTTCCCGATTTGTCAACCGTGCATTTCCTCTTGTAGATTCTGCTACTTCAAGGCATTGAGTTCACATTTTACGAAGGACACCCACCCTCGCCAAGTCCCATTTCACTGACCCCACCCCCATTTTTTATTTTATTTATTTTTTATTTGTTACCCGGCATTTCAGTATTGTGATTTCCCCTACGCCACCTTCTGTTCACTGTTTTCGGGAGGCACTTTTTCAGTAATACTTCCGTAGTGTCATCTGGCCCTTTTTGCAAGTCAATAACACTAGCTTAACCAAGATTTATATAAGGCAATAAAGAAATGAAAGAAACGTCTCGGAGCATAAGAGCTTCAACTTTTATGACAGTTTAGAGCTGTGCTGCATGCAACGTCAACAGGACGGGGGCAACAGTTGTTATGTTATGTGTTGGTACAAATGTTGGTCGATGAATTCGTTGGTCATTCTAAGTTTACGAGGACTGAAGGCAGGAAGTAATATAACATAGTACCATAAATGATATAGTAGCAGGGAGCGCGATGGCCGTTTACTGCTACAGGTCAGAAAAAATATATCGTCCGTGACTCTCCAAAGGCCGTTCACCCTTATATAGGGCAGCGACAATGTTGGTTCTAACGGCTGCCTCATTGTTGAAGGTTTTACGAGCGAATATATAAACAACTTTAGCTGCATCTGCGCTGAGCAATAACGCAAGTTAACGTCATTTTTTTTTTCTTACCACGTTGACTCCTTCATTTGTACACTTTATACCGACGGGATTCACAGCGCGCTAAAATGCTCCTATACGCATGTTTTATAACACGCCAGACGTCTTCAAAGATTTCACGTACTCCTCTAATACGACCGTAAATCGAAATCACTGCTATAATGTCCCGCAATAAAAAATTGTATTGATTTGGACATCAAACGGAATTCATAAGTGCAAGAATGAGTGATAGCGGGAAAACTATGTTAGACGATGTAATGCGCCCTGATTTTTTGAAGGAAGTCATACTAACGAGCTAACTTAAGCTTGATTGCATCGCTTTATTACGCTCACTGGCAGAAAGCCACATGCCGGGGAATCTTCACTGAAGTGCAACTTTTTTTGCATTCGGCACCCGTTTTTCGACCTTTCCTAACACGTCCATAAATTATACCCCCCACTCATCAACTGGTGTGCACCTATTTTTTCGACATCACCATGAAATATATTGGTACAACGCAAGGATAAGGGAAAAGGAAAAGAACCGGACTTCTCGCCTTTTTCATGAATCCCTGACAATCCAGAACTCCGAGAACACACTTTATCGCAGTGACGGCAACTTTCCCCTCCTTTACGCACGTTGCTTACGTAACATGGTAAACCAAACACAACTGGACGAGTTCCACCTTCACTTGACTGTGAACAAAGCTCCCGTGCAGGAACCGAAAAATCTTTCTTTTATAAACGTTCGTGGTCGGTGTCTGTCTTAACTGTTGTCAGCGTCATACAGTTGACAGACAAGTTCAACTACTTTCTTCGGGCAAATCAAAATATCCACCGTCTAAGCTTAAACTTCGAAAGTATAAAATACTACACGGCGGGAAGAAAATGAGAGAAATGCGTCATTCTGTACACTACGTATTCAGTTAATATTTTAATTATTTGTGTGAACGAAGTCCGCAAAACAAACTTAGTGAGGAAGCCTTCAATATGAGCTGGATTATGGGTCACAGAAGCTATTCATACTTGCGCAGCTCTCAGCTTAAAAAAAAGAAAAAAAGAGAAAGAAATACAGTGAGTGGTTGTGTGCCATTTTCTACACAGACTAGCAAGAAAACAACAAATACAAAAAGAGAGGAAAAGATAGAAAAAGCCACCAACGTAAATAACTTGCATGCGAAGCTCTTTATACGCCCCTCTCTTTGGCGGTGAACTGAGACGCGTGCCTCCCCATCCAGCCGCCATCCGCTCGTCTCTCGGATGCAATTTTCTCGACGGCGCGACATCCACACAAAGCACAGGCGGGTATAGGGGACGCCAAGCAGACGCTCGGCGAACGTTTCCTTGTCCCGTCGTCCCAACGGAGCGGCACACACACGCCCACGAGACGGGATATACGCCAAGTTCTAATGCTTCAAAACTTGGACCAACTTTTGTACGCGAGCGCTCCGAGTCTCGAACCAAGCACGAGCCAAGATTGAAATGACCGAAGTTTCCCGCCCCTCCGCTGTCTGTAAACTCGCGAGACTCTGAAAACTGAACCCCGAAATAATGTTAAATAATGAAGTAATAAAACCCGGAGGCGCCTGGAAATAGAATAACCGAAAGCCGTGGCTGCTTGCGCGAGGACCAGAGACGGGGAAAACGGAAGTCTCGCGGACTTACAAAAATACCCCTAATGTTCTGCATCATTCGAGAAAAAAAATATTTAAGCTATTATAAAACGGGCGAGAACAGATTTACACACACACACACAAAAGAAGTGGGCACGCCGGCGATGAGATTTTAAACCGAAAGTAGTTTCCAACTGACGATAGCGAGGTTCAAGACATAACTAACCAAGCCTGAAAGTTTTGTTCGCCATACGTACCCTCTTCCTTTTTATTTAACGTATGGGAGCGGAACCTAAGATTTTCGTGCATGACGCTTGTGTGAATAGCTCAGCTCTTTTCGGTCGGCGCTACCTCCCAGCCCTAGAAAGAAAAAAAATTGCTTAATTTTATCTTGAACAAGACTGGATCCTTGACTTTCAATACTTCGATCACGCAGGGCAGCCGTTCCATCAGTCGCTTGCGACCAACGATGAGTCAGGGAGTTTGCTAAGTTGAGGGTTCATTTCATGAACAATAAGTATTTTTTGTGTGTGGTCGTAAGGGATAATGAGTCCGTATTCACAACGGCTCTGGTGCTAGTACACTTCGTAAGAGCAGATATAAACCAATCGTGACATTGGACACGTTAGTAGGGAGCATGACGTAGCAGCGCAGCGGTGGACACAGCCAGGAATAAAAAGGGAACAACGCAAGCGTCGAGATGAAATGCATTTTCACAACGCCAACTGCATCAAAACTAAAATGGAAGAGGAAAGAAAAATGGATTCAATGAGTAATTACTTTGGCAAGAGCGCTACACCAAATACATGCGATTAAATATTATCCAGAAACGCACATTCATATTTAGTTAGAGAAATGCAGGACTGACTTACGCACACCTGCGCGTGCTTACGAATATGAAATGCTTCCGCTATCTCTCGTGTACGCTGATCATCGTGTTTCATGATTATAGCACTATTAAATTCCGGTCTCCTTGCCCTGCTACACCATGAACGTAATCCAACTCGCCAAGATTTTTACACTTGATTGATTGATTGATTGATTGATTGATTGATTGATTGATTGATGCGTACCGAAATTTGGACAAGGGCAGTTTCTTTAACGCTTCGACTATGCCTAAACGCGGACGTGCACGGTAAAAAGCGGTAAAGAGGTACAGGATTCGGCGGTCATTCGCCGATCATTGTCTCGCATCCTCAGAACAGGAGGAGGAAAAATAAATAAACGAGATAGGTAGGTTAGTCTGTGTAAATACCGGCTGACTACTGTGTGCTGATGAAAAGGGCAACGAAAACTAAGCCGATTAAACGTAATAGAAGGGGAGAAGAGATAAAAATAGAGAGTACGCTCACTGAGAGTAACATAGAAAGTAATACAAGTACGCTCACTGACAAGCTTTTCTTTCTTTTCCTTTTTTTCTTTCTTTTTTTTTGGGGGGGGAGGGGGCGGGGAGAGGGCTATATGCAATATGCGAAGAATTGGTCGAGTCGGCTAACGTTCATTTTTGAAACAGCGCAAGAAGGGACGATAGACAAGGGTAGGAGTACAAAGGACAGCCGCTGAACGACGACTGACATCTTAATCAGGAAACACCGGAAATATTAACAACAAGGCCATCCTGCGTGCTCATGAATTCCAAAAAATGAATTCACGGTAAAAAAAAAGAAAACAAATCCAAACACTCGCGCGAATGTGCCTAGAACATATATAGTTCAATCTTGTATTTTTATTGCTTTGTACTTTTCATCTTTTGTTTCTTTTGAATGTAAGCTGCGCCTTTACAAGTTGTATTATTTATTTATTTATTTATTTATTTATTTATTTATTTATTTATTTATTTATTTATTTATTTATTTATTTATTTATTTATTTATTTATTTATTTATTTATTAGATTTTGAATGTTTTTTTTTTTATTCTTGTGCTACCAAATTTTTTGTCGAACCGCCAGAGTGGGCGAGTGCCATTAACACATAAGAATCTGCATCTATAGAAGAAGATGTAGAAGACTGCCAAGGCGCGCGCCTCGTCACCTGCCTTGATTCCCGTTCGGAGCGTCGGTTGAACGACTGGTTTTTGGTGACCTGCCGAAGTCTTGCCTCCTAGAGACCAGACTCTACCTTTTTACGCAAGCGCGGAGTGCCACCAGTGAGTTTTCCGTCAAAATTATACATCGAATCATTTCCGCCAACATATATCGAGATAATCTATGGGAAATCAGACAGACAGCCTGGTTAAAAACATTGTTTGGATAATCTTCCTCAAGGAAAATTATCCAAACAAAAGGAAGGGTACGGCTGATCCCCTATGATAAGTGTGGGTAGTTTTGTGATTACATCGCCTGAACACTGGCTGCGAGCAAAAAAAAAATGTGTGTGGAGCACCATGGATAACTTTGTTCTCTCAATGCGAGCAGGTCTTATATATTTAGCATTGCAGGTTAATCACAACGAACATAGTCGGCACTGTTGTTGAGACGCTCCGCGGGCTCATTTGTTTTGAATCTCCAAGCCTGGCCACGACGAGCCCTTTACGTCTTTTATCACTCCCTTCTTTTGGGGCCTTTCTTGGCGATAGTGCGTGTAGATATGGTGCTACCGTTACGATGCAAGATCTAAGAAGTTGCTGGCAAGAGACAGACCGATCACGTGCGACGCCATATTTCTTTCGCAGACACCGCTTACGAAGATGAGTCGAAAGAGCCCTAAAGACGCGTCCACGGATGACAAGGGCATTCTGGGCCAGTCTATGGACGAGTCGGTGCTCACCGGTTGGTACAGCGTCATCAACTGGCTTCTACAATTCATACTAACGGATCCCATCGACGCCTGTGAGTTTCCTAGAACAGATCGCAAAGCTGGGGTTAGTGTAACGTACGATTCCATTCGAATGCGATTCCTTTTCGCGTTCCGTCACTGGTCCAAGCGGTGCTCCCCCCACTTATCACTGGAGTAGGTCGGCCATATTCGAGTGAAAGAAATCGTTATATTATACACCGGGCCCAGATTACTTACTTCTTTTCTCTCCTTCCTCGCTTTAAAAAAAATTATGGGGTTTTACGTGCCAAAACCACGATCTGATTATGAGGCACGCTGTAGTGGGGTGCTCCGGAATAATTTCGACCGCCCGGGGTTCTTTAACGTGCACCTAAATCTAAGTACACGGGTGTTTTCGCATTTCGGCCCCATGGGAATGCGGCCGCCGTGGCCGGGATTCGATCCCGCGACCTCGTGCTTAGCAGCCCAACTCCATAGCCACTAAGCAACCACGGCGGATATTCCTCGCTTTGCTGTTATGCTGCATCTCTTGAAATCCGTGACTGACGAAGGCGCGATACTAGAATGGCAAAGACGTATTCGAAAAAAAAAAACGTGTGGAAAGAAATGTCTCCACGTTCTCACACTTTCCAATCAACATTTTCCGCAACTACATTCACGCGTACTTTCACTACCAAATGCAACTGACCCTGAACGTTTCTCATTGTATTGGTCCTTGTTTGACATAAAGATCGCGTTTCATGAAGCGTCCGATAAGCTAGGCACAAGTGCGCTTAAGGGCACGAATTTGTGTTCAGTCAGCGCAGCTTCAATAGACGTTTGCCCACCGCAGTAGCGATGCTCTGGCGTTGCACTGCTGGGCTCCAGGTCACGGGGTTGATCCCGGACACGGAGGCTGTATTTCGATGGCGTGGAATGTCAAAATGCTCATGTACATTAATTTAGGTGCACGTTCAAAAACCACGGTCGGTCAAAATTAATCCGGAGTCCCCGGCACGGCATGCCTCATAATCAGATCGTGTAATGTCTTTTTTTTTTTCGATGGATGACTGTTAAGAAATCTAAAAGTTAATGCGCGCGCGTGTGCGTGTTCATGCGTGCGTGTGCGTGTGCATGTGATGGCGCATGTCTCCAAACTGGTGTCATGCTGGAGATTCAAGAAATTCTATTCCACGTGTATACGGCTTGTAAACTCCTACAATGCGTAATTTGCAGTATGTGCAGTAAAGTAATTAATTAGGAAGATCTTCACTTGGTCGTGTTAGCAATTTCCGCCTCATCAAATGTTCCTGCTCAAGGACAAGAATCATTCCCTATCTGCCACAGGAATTTTTATAAAATTACGGTAAATTTAAAAATGATCACCCCGTAAGCATGTTTCTTCGTATTATCCGCGTACAACTAACGCGGAGTTGATGCGGAAACTTTATCAATTGCTTGCTGATATCACATACATATTTTTATGTCTGTACGTTTCAGTTTGAGGGCTTCAGTGTTAAGTTTGGAGCGCATACGTTTAATTGCGCGCGTGTCATTAAACATTTCCTTTCACGGCCTGAGCGAAGCCAGGCAGAATAAACAGCTCTGAGCGGAGCAACAAATAAATGTTCTGCTGAAATTTATTCTATTGTCGCATTTTTATTAGCTCGTGAGAATAATGAAAGAGAGAGAGACAGAGAAAATACTTTATTCCATATCAGACTAAGACCTATAGATATAATGAAAAAGTTGTTTGGTGGTGTCTTCTTGAGTAGCAACCTTCGCTTCTTCTTTCTTTCTTTTTCTTTCTTTTGGCTCTGCAGCCTTCCTTAAGAAAGTCAGTGTGGCCGACTTCATTGAATCGATGGATCTGGTAAGTTGGGGCCGCAATGTCCGAAAATGGTTAGTTCCTCTGTGCCGCTAGAAAATACGCTTTTTTGTATTTTCGTTTGCGAATCTTACCGGATAGCAAACATGACGTCCAAGTGTCTTACTGTTAAGACATGTAAAAAAAGAAGGAAGAATGGCACGCTGAATGTAAAAGGCTTCATTTTTTTGCCTTTCTTTTGTGTGTGTGTGAAAGGGGGAGGGGGGTATTTCAGCGAACAGCCTTGCTTACTATAGGTGCATATCACGTCTGATCATGTCTATACACAGACTGCCGCGAGCATCGTCACACCGTGACCTCTCGTTAAAATATGCCTGCAATGCCTGTCATTCCAGGGCAGTTTGATTCTATACCATGTGTCCCGGCTAACTTTAGCCAAGCTGCTCAACGATTTTTAAATTTTTATTAAAAACACCGTCTAAAATACAATTATAAGACCTTCGGTGTTTGAGCGTCAGAGACCTGACGACCGAACAACGTAGATCTTGTAATTTTATTTTGAACCGTGTTCTAAATCATTTTTTTTTTTCGTAGAACAGTTTAGATAATGTTAGCTGGGACACCCTATATACTATGCTGACGCATTTACAAGTTGTGCACTTAAACCGGATGGCAGAATTCTGGGAACATTGATGAATTGCTTGTAGACCAACAACTCGTACATTCAAAGTACCACGCTGGCAAGTGTAAGACGTTATAATTGATGGATTGCGTTATCTTCAATCTTTGCTGTAGAACAAGAATATACGCTGGACTCTCTGTATTCGTAGGCATTCAAAACCAGTATGTGTGTATTATTGTATACAATCATTTTCGTTCTGCCATCAAACGTTGCATTGATCGGCCAAACGTATTAAAAAATGAATATCACCCATTTATTTCTTCATATAACTTGCTTGACAAATCCTCAACTAACCCGTGATCTGCGTTTCCCGCTTCCTTGTTTCTCATCGCAAATTGACCACAACGTCAAAGTACAGGTACCGAGTTGCCAAACGAACATTTACTTTCGTTCATTTTTGCCGACGGCAGCCTCAGAATAGAGGTACCTCACCGCATCTTTCGCCAACTATCATTATCATTAATCATTTCAAACTTCCGTATCCAACACCGTATCGCAGCATACGTACGCTTGACTCGTCTCTGCAACACCAATAGGCATTGATATATATACATATACGAGCTCAGCATCGTCCCCTGTTTGCCCGTAAGCTTGTTATCGTTAGCCTCATCAAAACAAAGGTTCTCGCACAGAAAAATGACCGTTCCATGAAATGCACCTAGAAAAAAAAATGCCCAGAAACATGTTTTCTTTTTCTATATTTCAGTTTTGCAGGTGAAAGGCATTCTATAGAGATAAAGTACCATTTTTGCGCTTCTTTGTTCTCTTTCAACCCACAGTACGTTCGCTACGAGCCCCAGGTAGCTCTGCTCTACGCTCTGGGCATGATATTCTTCGCCGCTGGAATCGTAGGCAGTGTGCTCTACCCACAGATGCGCCGACGCCGCATGTGTGGAGGGGATCGAACGCAGGACCTAAACGAGAACATGCGCTGCATACTACAGGTGTACACGGCTGCCTACATTGTTGTACTGGCTTGCATCCTGTGAGTATAAAATCGAAACGCGACCAAGACTATAATGTCTTCAGCAAGCTTCGACGGGACTCCACACGTATAAACCGGCTGTGCATCTTTGAATATCGCAATATGAAGTGATCACTCCTCATATGTTCCCACTTCTGTGTTTTCCTGTTTGCATTTTAATCTAAGCTGATGGCACGCGTTCATGTAAAAATGATAAGCATAACGTTAAAATACAGGAAAACAGCGGCATGGATTCCACAGCAAAAAG
The DNA here is from genome assembly GCF_013339745.2 of Dermacentor silvarum. NCBI lineage: Eukaryota > Metazoa > Arthropoda > Arachnida > Ixodida > Ixodidae > Dermacentor > Dermacentor silvarum. The sequence goes on from NC_051155.1 coordinate 168,697,363, forward strand.
CTGTGTAGCCGATATTCTAGTTGACGCTGAAGAAGAAATGGAATTGGACAGGACATGTAATAAAGTGGTGGTCTATTTACAGAATGTCTGCCAAGAGAAGGGAAGCGTAGTCGGGGACAGCAGGGAACTAGGTGGGATTATTTAGGAAATTTTATGGCATAAGATGGTGTCAGCTGGCACATGACAGGCGTAGTTTGATATAGCTAGCTAGGAGAGACTTATGTGGTCATGATGATGATGATGATGATGATGATGATGATGATGATGATGATGATTGCACACACGATAATCCACGTTGCATGTGCCAAGAATAACTGACATAATGGTGATGTGTACACCCTTGTGAAACCTACACTGTGTTGTCTGTTTTGAGTCGGTATCGAAGAGGCACAGCCGCATTGTACGGAGTGGAACCGCTGTAGTACAGCCTTCTCAGCATACAGAAACACACGTCAGAGATAACGGACAGTATATAAGTACTAAGCTCAGATATAGTGAAGCATTTGATAAGACTTGGGTCTAGCAAATGAATTGCACCATATATAGTGAAGTGTTTGCAAAATTTTCGATAGATTTAATTAATTAAATTCTGGGGTTCTACGTGCCAAAACCACGATTTGATTATGAGGCACTCCCATAGCGGGGGACACCGCATTAATTTCGACCACCAGGGGTTTTTAACGTGCACCCAATGCATGGTACACGGGCGTTTTCGCATTTCGCCCCCAATCCAAATGCGGTCGCCGCGGCCGGGATTTGATCCCGCGACCTCGTGCTTAGTAGCGCAACACAATAGCCGCTAAGCCACCGCGGCGGGTGTTGGATAGATTTCGTGCAAAGGCAAAACATACATGAACTTATAGGCGCAGCATATTGGAACATACGTGAGAGATAACGGACAGTATATAAGGACTACGCTCGGTTATAGTGAAACGTTTGATAAAACTCGGGTTTAGCAGTTTTCTCGGAAAATTTTCATTCGCATTTTGCAATAGCGTAAGAGCACAGTGTCATCGTTTAAGTTGGTTTCTACGTTATAAAAACTGCGGAGTGTTTCTGGCATCGTAATAAATTGACGCACAGCCCTGTCGTTCATTCCCTATTCCAGATTGGGCGCCATGCTGATGCTCGCCAGCATCTTCGAGCTGAAGCAGTCCTCACTTCGACACAACAAGCAATTCGCAGTATACGTTGGGGCCGTGAAAACTTTCTTGCAGTCGATGTCCACCGTAAGCAGGACCCTTGCCTTTCGCTAAAATTCATTTCGCTGAACTGCTCGGAAGTGTGTAAACGTTTACCATCCCAATCTGCAGAGTGGAAGATCCTTTCTACACATGATGTTCATTGTCCGTACCTTCTTCAAGGGCAATGTATGAAATATAAGTCCGTATTCGTTACAATTTCCGACGAAAGAAGATCTATTAATGAGGTCATGGCCTCACGTTGTCATTCAACTACTACCAATAGAGTTGTTTTACGGTATACGTAAAGAATGACTCTTGTGTTAATATTCAAATTTTAGATAGGAATAGAATAGTATTTGCTCTTTATGCGATTTGAGAATTGTCTGTTCGAAATTGTGGAATAATCGCTCCCATTCGAACATACAAGGGCATAACAACACTTATTGGAGTTTCGTACGAGAAATACCGATGCAACTGGAGGCTGCTTCGAATGATTCTGCTGCAGGAGAGCCTGGTTTCTTGCACAGAGTCACCAGAACCTGAGCGAACACATGAGTTGACAGATAACTTCTGCTGAATAACTTCTTGTTCAGTGGAAAGCCTCGCGTTTAGGCAGCCCATAGAATTGTTGTCTCGATTTAGGCAAATCAGTACATTGACTATTAGGCCACTCTCATTATGTTTCCATACGTTTAGAACAATGGGCAGTGCTGTTGTATTGCACTCATATTCGAGGACCAGAATGGTCCACGTGTCCATTTCGTGACTTGTTATTCCATTGTCTCCTTACTGACATTGTCACGTTGAACGAGATAATCGAAAGCAATCGCTTACAAATTGCAAACTCTTTAGTAGACCAAACGACAACGTCCCTTGCTTCACTTTGCACTTGTGGGTTACCTGCCACTGTATGTTGCTGGCGTTCATTTCCCATCAATGACCGTATGCGCAGCGAGTCCAGCTCCCGTACTGAACCGCACCTGTGCTACACGCATGCCCCAATATTGTGAATGCCGGTTGTAACATACAAGGATGTCTTCTCGCAGGTGGCCAAAGAACAACAGGAGGCGAACGTAAATTACCTGAACGAGCTCTATCGCACTATGGAGGGTGAGTGCGTAGCCCTGTGTCGCATAGCGTCTCGTATGCTTACTAGTGTATACAATACGACAGTGTGGGGCGTGGAAATATAGGACATGTCGAAAGCATGGAACCCATGACGTATTTCCGGCTCCTGCAATCCTTTCCGGCGCATGCAGCCAACGAAAGCATGGCCTCTGAGGTATGTTTTTATTGCGCAGTCGGAACCGTGGCGGAGGCGTGCATTTGGACGCCACCTATAAACGTGCACTTTTCATAATGTTTTTTTAGCGGCATGAGTAATAACGGGCGAACATGCTGCTACGAGATGCTGCTATTTAGCTGCAGCGGCGGCGCGATTCGTTGCTCCTCATCCACGCATACCGCTCGTCTGCGGATTGAGTTGGCGATCAGGCCCGTTGCGTAAATCTAAATGTGCGACCTCGTAACGGTTCGGAAAGCGAACAGCTCGCCGGCGCCCTTGGCGCGTGATTGGCCAGAATCACGAGTTCTCCAGCGAGAACGCGATTCTGACCAATCCAAGGCAAGCGAAAGGTTCGCTTTCCGAACCATTATATAAGGTCGCGCCCCAGATCAAATGCGCCGCCGTGATAACGTGAATGAGCGCAGCCGTCTCCTTGCAGACTTCAGCGCGTACCTCAAGACCCACATTCTCCCCGAGATTAAAGCAGCTACTACGATGTCGGCGGGCGGTGTCATGAGAGCGGGTAAGTGAACTCCCCTGAACATGCACGCGCGTCTAGGGAGCACGTGAAAGTAGTGACGCATGCCTGAATTGCTGGAGTTTCCTCTTAATGCGCGCATAATGGGTGTGTGCACACATCGGTGCCGTTGCCTAGTTGATATTGTTGATCGAGAAGTTAAGCGTTCACATTAGTGTTATACGGCCTTTTATATTGCGCATTATGAGTAGAATAATTAGATTGATTTTGTGTCCACAAAATCCCCCCCCCCCCCTTAGGTAATGTCTTAAAAGCGGACATTGAACGATAAATAAATTTTAAGGGATAACTTTAAAAACTCTGCGCCCGCGGCAGCGCTTCAAGGCCGTGCCCGCTACATGTTTGCTGTTACACCTTTTCTGCATAGCGTGACATTTGCTGCGCTTTTAAGTACAGTGGAGTATACGAATGTTCACTCCGGCCTGTGTCTGGAGCAAAGCTGTCGCTTGAAGAAGTGTACAGACATGATCGGTTTGCGCACGTCTTCCCTGGTCTCTTGCGGTGCATGCCTATCTAAGCTGTATGTATATAACATTGTCTGTCTTTGCTTTTTTTTTTTTTTGTTGCCATTACAGACATCAGCGACAACAGCCCACCGGTACGGAGTCTTACTTAATTTTCACTTTTACGCATGCATAGAAATTCTTGTTTGTGGACTACGTGTATAACCTCAGTTGATTTGATTTATTGATTTTGACTCACCAATGCACATTGGTGCTACAGAAATCTAGGGAGAGCAGAAAAAAAAGCGTTGCTTGAGCCTAATGAGGGCCTGTCCTCCCTCTACAACGCAAACATAATTCGCTGTTGCTGCAACGTGAAATCTTACCATTCACCCTTTATCGCAAAGGAGTAATTAAATAAAAACAGTAGCTAATCTTTTTTTTCTTTATTGTGTTCATCAGTATAATAACGTTACAAACCGTTAATCGGAACAGCAAGCGACGAATAATTATTGTCCATTCACATCCTCTGAAAATTTGCTGTTATGTGCAGCATCGTCTTGTGGATTATGAACCTTCGGCAAGCGAATACCAGCTGTTCAATACGTGGCATCGCAAACCCACTGACGTTATCGCTCGCTGAGTTGTTGACGCTGTTGTGGATCCAAGCAATTACAAACACCACTTTAGAACAACTTGGTGCATGGCCTGTGCTGAGTTGTGCGTGTTCATTTTCATAAGCGCAGTATGAACGAGCGAAACACTTAAGAAAGGAAGACAAGAAGTTGTTTTTCCAAGGAAGCCTTCTGCCCTGCTGGCAATTGAAGTAACACTAACTGGGTATAGTAAGCCGAGCTGTATTAGTAAACAACGCCTCTGCAATAGTAAAAGGACTGCCAGTATCGTAAATTGATTGATTGATTGACCAATTGATTGATTGATTGATTGATTGATTGATTGATTGATTGATTGATTGATTGATTGATTGATTGATTGATTGATTGATTGATTGATTGATTGATTAAAAGCGCGCTCAGTAAGCCACAAAAGACGCCAAAACATAAATACGAGTAGAGACGCCGTCCCTGCAGCAGTTCGCCGTGTGACGTCATGGCTTTTGCGGCGTCTACTCGGGTCTCTAGCTTATTTCTTACCGGTAAAAGTGGATTACGTTACATTCTAAATAAACTAAATATTCTGTACATAACAAGTTTAGAGCTTTGAATTCAGTCAGAACGGCACGAAGGCTGAGAGAACACATTGAAATCCTTGACGGCTTACTAATGTATACTGGGCCTGAAGTTGCCGCGTGATATTAAAGAAAAGGCAAGTTCGCTCATCATTTTTCTTGCGTAATAATTAAACTCGCTTTACAAAATGAACGAAAATAGTCGTGAAAAAGAAAATTCTATACTGATTCATGGTCTTTCTCTTGTTAACCCCTGAATATACCTGGTCAGTTACAACAAAATCGTAACATACCATCGGTATCTGTTACACAGATAAGTGATGATTGATTGACAAGCAAGCCGTGACGTCTGTTATGACGAACGAAAATCCTAATATTTGAAAAGCTCGGGGCAATGTGTCTCAGCTGATTTTGGTGGTAGTATATTGTTTTAACGCTTAACGCTTATTCCAGCAGTGAGTTCATCTGATATGTCTGCTATGGTACATTCATGGTGTTTGCGCGTATAGCACGCGCTGACTGCGTGTAATATATGAATGTGCTTCACTCGTTGGCACTCCATTTAGAAAAATGATCCATACCCTCGCTGCCGAAAGCGCGCGCGTTAAACGAAATCTACCATGCCGCCGAGTGGGGTAGTACTAAGCAACCTTATTACTAGGCACTCGACACATCTTTACAATCTGTATGGTATATGAACAGGTCAGAGATAAAAGGTCAGGAGGTTGCTTTATGCTCTTACACCGGGTGCTTGTTTTTAGTCTTAAGAGAATTTTAAGATACCTGTGAGATATAACACCATTCTAGTCTCTGAGCTGGATTACTCGAAGAGGCTTACATTAGTTGCGCGAGAAAATTCGTAACTGACAAATTAACAAAGTCTCGCTAATTATGTTTTTCATTGATTACTTTGGGGGTACATATTGCAATTTGCGAATTGTATCCGGTAGGCTCGCAAGGCTGCAATTCCACTTGGAACGAATTCTGAGGATGACACCAGTTTCGAGAAATTAATTCCCAAAGTGTGCACCGAAACACATTGGCGTTCCAGTTATTTATTCTGCTTCATTGCGTGAAACGGCGTTTTGTTCAAAAGGTAACTGGAACAACAGGAAAGTTATACCGCGGCTTTGAAGGTGCATGTCTCGAAAGTGGTCTTTCTTCAGAATCCATTCAAAAAGAATATACCGAAAAAGCTAACCGGCTACAGTTCGTCATTTGCAGTATGTGCGATAAAGTATAATTGATTCAAACCCTCATTTAAAATTACTTAAATTTCAATTACTCAAAATCTTCTCATTTCGTTGAAACATGTCCCTGCAATGATTCTGTCACACGCTACGCTTGTATTGCTGGTGCAACGTTTTCGGGCTTTAACCTTTCGCGTTGCTTCGTATGCCTTCTGTTTCGTATGAACTTTGCTTTATTCCGGAAACAACGACAATGCAGTTCTTTTCTTTCTAGGTTGCCGAGAGCGTGTTGCTGGAAGGACGCCTGCAGACAAAAGAAGCGGTGATCAAAGCGTTTCATAGTGCTCATTGTGCCCCCACTATATTAAAGCGATCATGAGACGATATTTAAAACTATCGGAGACTTGTTCACATAGCCCGCGCCTCGTATAGTAGTGCAGATGCTTGAAATTCAACTTATAAGGTTTGTTTCCTGTATAGTTGGGGGTTCATTATGTTCGATAATGATGCAGGGCAACACAGAAAAGGACTACACCAAACGGGCGGATGCAAACTGGTGCAACCTTCCGACAGAGAAAAAGAAAGATACTAGAAAATAGGCCCAGTTCGTGTAAGAGAAACATAGCCTAGTAAGTTGGTTCACTGCGCTGAAGGAAAGATGCAACGCAACAGAGTCGATTCAGACACGGTGCGCACATATGTTCGCGCGACTTGCTTTTGCCACTTATGTCCAGTGGCTATATGGAAACAAGAAATTGAGTGGTGATTTAGCGATCAATGTGAGAGAAGAGCGTTAGCATTACGTCCCACCTCTCTTAGGTCCCGGGTCCATGATTTTAAACCAAATTCACCGCATTGCAAAATGTTGTTCAGGAGCTCACTAGACGCCCGTCCTGCCTATTCGAAAAGCGGAGTGAGGCCTTTTTATATATATATATATATATATATATATATATATATGAATAAAGGCCTCATAACACGTGATCGGCTTTCTACACTTCCTGCATACACTTTTTTTTTTCATTTTGACACTCTTAATGCTAACGCATTAAAACCGTGGACGTATTAGCCTTCAGGCAAATTGAACACTCTGTTTACCTATAATTTGGCTTCATTTCTCTTCGGAACGCAGTGCATCGCTGCACACGGCCACTTTTCTGAAGGCATATACCATGTTTGACTGGATGTATACGGTGTGCAGCGTTCCGTCAGCATTACCGAAATAGTAATGTTTCCCGTCTCGTACGCCAACAGGTAACATATTTCACGCGTTTTGAGCCAGGGATTCAGATCGTTTCATGAAGAAACGCAGACACGCAGACAAACGCGGACAAACGCGGACAGAGAACGTATATGGCAGAACGGGCGCCAACCTCGAGCATATAGCTTATTCAGAGCAAGAATTCGCTTTTTTATGCGCAGGGAAGTCACGTGATCATGGTGAACATGCTAGAAATATAATAACAATAACAAAGTGCGATTGCTATGCGATTGCTCTCAATAAATTCAGGTGGAAGTTGGCGCCCGTCCTGTGGTATGTCCACAGTTGGCGCCCGTCATATGTGATCTTTTTCCGGGTATGTTTACTTGCCTTTTATTTTCTGTAGCATTATCATACCGTCTTTGCTTGCTTTCAACGCAGTCTACATCCCCTTGGAATAAAATTGCAAGTTTGACACACTTATTGACTGTCTGTCAATGCTTGAAAGCAGAAGATAGACAAGGCTATCAGCTGGACAGACGAGGAGTTGCAAAGGTCCTCTGTCTATTCGTTTGTTTTTGTCTATGCACGATGCCCTGCGTCTTTCCTTCAGCCTCCTGGTATTAATTAAAAACGCAGAACAAAAATAAACTTGTAAAACTTTTGCGCGAATACACGTAAAATTGCCGCGCGACTGGCCGCTCCAGGCACTCTGCGTTTATTCGCGGGCTTCTTTCCCGCTCGGAAAACACTTTTCGGTAGCAGGTAGTGAGCATCAGAAAGCTGCATCGGGAGTTTTTCATCTTGCTCTACAAGTTTCTCATGGACACCCTTCATCTAGTTATATAATATTTGAGAAGCTGATTAATTATTTAAGACTAATTATGTAAAAAAATAATCTGAGTATCTCCAAACGACGGCAAACTACATTACCGTGGTTCTGTCCAGCTACGTGGTGCTTGCATATTTTTAAATGTTGGTGCATGATAGTTGGGACACCCTGTAGAGCCTTGTACGTCCGCAAGCTGCGTTGAAGTATCACGGCGTCAAGCTTTGACCATCACAGCCGTATACAAACTCCTAACTGACGTACCTTCAACGTGGAGCCAGTTAACTCGACGTGAGAAACAAAAACTATGAATTATTGAGAAAAAAATGCTTAAAGAGCTTGTCTAACCGAGTAAGGTATACGCAACGTAACTCTTGTCTGCAATTATCGATTGCGTTTTGTAGCTCCGATATTTGGGACTACGACGCGGGTTGGCATTGCTGGCCGTTTCTTGGCATTTAACAGTAAGCCCGCCGCCGCGCGAGCGAGAACGGTTCCGGGATTTCCCTTAAATTATTCATTTACGCTCAATCCGCATCGACCTTCCGCACGCGTGCGGAAGCGCGAAAAACTGCACTGGTTGCACACATTTGTACAAAGCTCGGTTTAGACTGCTTGTGCGGACCCAGTGTAAACCGAAATATGTGCGCCTGTGTGCGACATGTACACGTTTCCTGCACGTCCTCACGCGCGCGGAAGGCCGTGCAGACTAAGCGTATAGGTCGGCCCTTTGGCTGTAAAATCGGCGTTGCACTGAGCCGTAGGACTAGGGAGCACGCAGAGCTTCCATCTCTTTGTTGCGTCGCGTTTTAACACGACAGCGTTAAGGGCCCCGTGTCGCAGAAAATCCGGCGTCGGCGTCGGTGTCGGCGTAAACACCAGCGTCTGGCGGAAATAATCGTGCCGAACCGCATCATCCCGAACCACCCCGACCGGGCGGGCCCTTCGCGTGGTGCGAGGCGTTAGTGAAAAAAAAATTGAATTTCTCAAAGTAAAATCCGTCAGAAAAATAGTAAAGTACGACTTAACCACAACCTACAGGCGTGATAGCGTCGGATTGTAATTTGAATGTACGACAAAAAATCCTGATAAGCAGGAGGGGATATTTGAATGCTATCGCGTTCCACTCTTAAAGGCGAAGCTTAAGCGTCCTCCAATTCTGATGGTGTCTCGCTGTACTTTAGTTCTAGGCAACATTGAGGGGAATGTTGAAAACCGAGCCTTTCTAAATTTTGTTCGGGCCCCGTATCACAGAAAATACGGTGTCGATGTCGGCGTCAACGGCGTCCAATAGCGCTATCGCGTTCCACTCTTAAAGGCGAAACTTGAGCGTACTCCAAGTTCTTGCTCTTTGTTTCCGCAATGAAGTTCCCAACAACTCGCGCCTACACTCCCCGCGCTACAACGAGGATTTATTGAAATTGAAACGGAAGTTATTGAAAGGTGTTGGGCCAATTCTGCGAAAATGGCACATCTGGCAAGAAGAGCAGGCCTGTTTTCTCTTATCCGCTGTAAGCGTGCCATCGTCGTAAACGACTCGCTTGGCATCGTTAACGTGTTTGCGTTTTTACGCTGCAGGCGCAGGACGCCATGGCTCAATTGATCGCCGCCAGCGTGAGCAAGACGTACAACGACTCACTCTTCGGTGAGGCATCTTCGATCACACGCGGCCGTGTTGTTATTCCTTCAGTCAAAATTATGACTGAGTGCTCTTCAGGCATCCAGACTTACATATCTTTACTGGATACATGGTGAAAGCTTCGCAGGAAACAAACTGGGACCTGTATTTAATATTTGATTCACTTCGGGCCAGTCTCGTAATTTAAAAAAATAATTGATTACGAATATAAACCGGGTATAGGAGGTGCGCTACATCATGAAAAGAACTGAGATACTCGTTAGCAAGTAGATGCGCTGGTTATTATTGAGTTCAGGGCCTTCTGAGGCGAGAAAGAACATGCATTAACTGCCAATGATATAGAGCTATACTCGTGGAAACCCTCGTCAGAACTGATAGTGCACCTCCTATTTTACCTTTATTTTGCATTAGTACTCTCCAAACTAAAGTGACTTATGACTTTATTTTTGGTTACCAGAGGGTTACGTTTATATTCAGTGCCATGTTCAAGGACTTTTTTTTTTTTTGTCATCACTATAGTCAGAAAATTCAAAAGCATCTTGCGTCTCCATATGGAGACACGTACCGTGACTTAAATGGCATACATACTGATTGTGCTGGATACTACTTGGTGGGTGATCGTAGCAGGTCGCGCCGATTGATTGATTGATTGATTGATTGATTGATTGATTGATTGATTGATTGATTGATTGATTGATTGATTGATTGATTTCAGAATGTCGCCTATTTGCTAAGAATGGCTCGGACCGCATAGCAAGGTTCTGTCAAGCCGTCGTTGCAGACACTGAAAAGGTAGTCCTAACAGAAAGCGACGCGTGTTGATCATCACTGAGATGACAATGTCGCAATTTTTGGTTCCCCTCTCGACGTACTGCTCTCAACGACCATTCTTCCTCCCCTCAACCCCCGCAGAGTCTACGCTCATTTGTCAACCTGTCTGGCTCGTTGGTGAAGACAGACCAGCTAGGAGTCCTCGGCACACTGCAACACAAGAGGTCAGTTAAAGCGGGTATAAAATGGACGTAACAAACGGGAAAATGGGCCACGTTCTCTATTAAAAAGAAAAAAAAAGATGTCAAACGCCACATATCCAATAATCTCGTATGAACCCGTACGTTTTGTATTTCATCTCGTATCATCATCCGACCATTTTCGATAATTGACACATGCGCCATACGAGATTTTATGTGAGAGCTTCAATGTGCCGCAAGCAGCAGTTCACACGCTGCTGGCATGGGAACGGGAAAAACCAACCGGAAAGATAAATGAAAATAAATATAGGTAAATCCATGCTCCACCAGAAAGATGTTATGGGGAGTATTTACTTGACAGTAAACGGCTAGCGCTTGTTTAGTCAAGACCGCACAGAGCGCACAGGTTCCAGCAGGTTATCAGTCCGACAGGAGAGCCTCTGACCCAGCCCCACTACAACGCCTTCGTCTTCGCCATTGCTCGTGAGAATATGTTCGGGCACATATTCTTGCCTTATTGCACTGCCGCAGGTGAGACAGCTTGCACAGGCTATAGCTAACCTCACCCAAACGCAAAGTTATAGCTTCAATCTATGACCCTAAATGCCCTATTAAAGGGTATTATACCTGACTAGCCACGTCAGCTTCAAGTGAGGGTGAATACTGACTCTATAGCGCTGCATCATCCGCAGCCACTGGTACATCTTCCTGGTGCTGGGTAGCTTCTTGTTCCTCTTTCTGCTCTACACCGGCGCCTTCGTCATGGGCATGTTCCACTACAACGAGGACATTCCGCCCACCAAGAGAACAGACGCTTCCAACTACGCCGGCACCGCCATGCTGTTGTGAGTGTCTCGAGCTGATCTCTGCAGCATTAGCGCATCAGTTCTCCGGCAGTGTTTTGTAAAACCTGTCAGCGTCGTACGCTGCTCAGTGCGCATCACATCACAACAACAACAATAACAACAATAATAATTTATTTAGCGTGCCCAAAAACAACCCGGGGTCTGGGTGCTGGTGCATAGAGAAACAAAAACAAGAAATGTTTAAATATAAAACAAATACAACCAAACTCTATGGGATAAAAAAGAATTAGAAGGAAAATAAAAGAGTAAACTAGATAAACAGCTCCAAGATGAGCAACAATACAGTAATAACACAAAATTGTATACGGAGGGAAGGATAGAGAAACTATGAAAAGAGAGGAGTGGAGATGTGAGCGAGAAAGAGTAGCATTGAAATAGAACTGTTACGTTTTCTCGCCTTGGGGCCGTGACCTTTGTAACGATGCCTTCCGCTCCATTCTATGCCACTCTTTATCATCAAGCGCTCTCAGCCAGCCGGGCAGCCCCATCGATAGCACGGGCGGAGGCGCCTGAGAGTCGCTCTGACCACTGACGAAGCGCGAAGAAGTGACGAAAGGAATGGCATCGCAAAATGGTATCACCACAAAATCGCGGCACATATATAGTGGCACAACTGGGTGTGGACCGTGTGGCAATTCTGGCCACCCGACGGCTTTGCTTGGCGGCTCCGTCCATCCTCGACTGGGCCAATGGGATGATGATGATGATTTATTGGCGTCCCATTTGAAACGGGGCGGTGACACATAGTCACCTAGCCTGCTGGAGTTAATCAAGTATGCTACGCATGTTTTTCATCCTAGCATTTTTGTATATATATCTCTAATCTTTTTTTTTCTCTTCCTCAAAACTTTTCTATATTCCAGTTTTTTTTTTTTCCCCACCAATACTCAAAGCGTTTCTCGCTTATGCTTGCGTCCACTTTAAATCCAAGCGTTTCGGGAAGGTGTATGTTGCCTACGGTCCTCAGTGGGTGAGTGCCTTCGCATTCGTGCAGCGCCATCGTCCTCTCGTTCCCGGTGTGCGCGGCCCTCATGCTGGTCACCAACACCATCATGCTCGTGTCGCTCAGCATCACCAACTTCGCCTGCCGGCCGTACGAGAACATCGTCATCTCCTGGCCGGGCAAGATCGTCGACGTCATGGTGCTCGACGACGTGAGTCCATCTCCCCGCCCATTTTTTAGGGATCACTGTCACTAATGCTTTATTCGTGCGCGACCAAAATTTGCACTCGTGAGGCTGCTGAGCAAGCATTCAACAGACCGCCATAACTTAGGCGATACAGGTGGTGTGTGACATCACCTTACGCACATTCACGGCAACTATTAGCGAATGAAATAAAGGGGGCAGGAAAGAGAGCCTCGGTTGTCATTTAAGCCCCCTCGTGAGAATGACACTTCTGGAACGTCAAATGACTCGCCGTGGTAGCTCCGTGGCCTTGGCGTACTGCTGCTGAGCGCGAGGTCAAAGGTTCGATTACCGACCGCGGCTGCCGGCAATCGGGGAGTGGAAAGCCAGAACGCTCGTGTTCTCGGATTTATGTGCACGTTAAAATACCCAGGTGACCATATTAAAGCGAAGGTTTATATGTCTAGGCGAAATCGTATATAGCTAGGCTAAATATTCTGTGTACAGAAAACTATCATCACCAGCATTGACGAGGAAATTGCAGTCACTGACCAAGTCAATGGTGAAAATAACACAGAGACGTTTCGGGACCCGTACGGGTTCCTTGATCACACTAAAAACGGGCAAGAGCCGCAAGTCGTTTTTATGCCAAAATGTGACTTAGAGAACGGGTGTAGTTGGCAGGCAGATTTCCATCAGTCCTGTTCATGCTGTGGTCCGTAGTTTGAATAAATAAATATTCTAACAAAAGTCACTTCATGGGATTCTTTTCCTTAGCTATTATAGCAGCGTTTTCCCAATCGATACGGTGACTGCGATTATCGACGTGTTCGGCAAGGGCGTTCGATGCTTTTTTTCTTGTTGGAGACGTCCCTTTGGTGCTTCTTTAATCTTCTTGTGAATTTGCCGGTCTCGCCGATGTAACTGCAGCTGCAGTCTGCGCATGGCACCTTGTAAACAACACCGGGGTAATTCTTGCTTTCGAGCCGATCCTTTACAACAAGCTGATTTCTCAGCTTGTTGGATGGCATGTGTGCTATTCTAAGATGGTATCATGAGAATACGTGGCTAAGGGCTTCACTGACGCCAGGCACATATAGGACGCCAGCGCCTTTTGTGAACGACTTGCCTTGAGACGGCTTGGGATGGAGGACACGAGCTTCCATTTTGTTAATAAACTTCTTTGGGTACCCGTTCCTGGATAATTCCTGACGAATTGTCTTCAGTTCGTTCTGCAGTTTGTCGTCACTTGAGCAGATGCGTGTGGCCCGCTTCACGAGAGATGAGACGACGGATTGCTTGTGGCAAGCAGGGTGACATGAAAAAACGACGGCCTTTCGAGATTACAGTTCATAGGAAAACACACTATGCTTATTTCCTTCTATTTCTTTAAGCCGAACCGCAACCCCACGTCTATGACTTCTTCCTCTGCAGACTTTCGACATGTTCTGGCCAAGGGATACCAGAGGCCGCTGGTTCGGCAGCTTTCTGGCAGGGACCACTTTACAGTGAGTGTATGAAACAGTCATTAACACCCACCGATGAAGCTTATAGTGGCTATAGTGTTGCGCTATACTAAGTTCGAGGTGATGGGTTCGATCCTGAAAGCGGCAGCCGCATTTCGGTGGAGGCTACATGCAAAAACACTAGTGCACTTAACTTCAGATGCACGTTAATGACCTCCAGGTTGTCAAAATTACATGACTCGTTGTCGTGTAGCGTCAAAAAGTGCACACGGCTCGTAGTTATGTTTTCGCAGGCTTCGTCATCAAGCTATGTATTCGTGAAATGCGTCATGTGCAGTAAAGCTTGTCAATAAAGCGCTTTAGATTAGGGGACGCAAGCGGCCAATAACCTAAAGTCCAAGCCTCCAGAGGACTCAAGCTTGGAACCAAAGGATCCAAGTGGCTTGCGTACGCAAGCGGAACATCAGCCTCTTGCGTTTCTTAGTCTAAAACTGTCTAATAAGGTTGGTGCGCTCTGTTTGTCTGCTGCAAAGTTAAGTTTTGCACTTGCTTCGCAGGAAATGCAGGACAGGCACAGTTTTCGACGTCATAGGGGGTGACTACAAGCTGGCCGTTGACGGGTACAGCGAATACATGGTGAGTTGGCCAACGACACCTCCTCCTAACCTCACCCTACGCCCCGTTCCACGATTTTACCCTGTATTCATTTACTGTTAGTACCTGAAAGCATGATGCGCGATACTGACCGTAATTTCTAACCTTCGAAACATCTTACTTCTCAGTACCCTGTCTCAATTTGTGACAGCAGCATTGCTGGTAGCAAGCGTGTGTTGGTACCAGCTGGCGTACGAAAACAAAGCCACATTAAATAGACAAAGAAAATAGCATAGTTTCGCCTTCGAAGAATTTGTTCGGCGAACTTGTATGCGCAATAGACAAGCGTTTAATTCAATTTACGCGGACACCTTTTCATTGTTTACATATCTGGTTATATCTGCGCATTTTCTCACCAGGATAATCTGCACCACCTGATGCTGTCGATAACCGTCGATCCCCGCCTCATATTCCCGGTACGTAAAATAAGCCATCGGAGCTAATACAGCTCTTGAAGCGCGTGTAATATACCCGGCAAAACTATATACCCTATATAGCGTATACCCGATATACCAAAACTATATACCGCTATATAACGTACAGATAAAGGCCGAATCATAGTACGTACGAATGTAAGCGATTTGCCTTGTGCCTTATGCTTGCTCATTAGATGCAATTTATGCACGAGCATATTTTTCGGGTGCCTTGGTGTCTTGCGCGACGCGTTCCACAGCAGACCCAAAAAAGTCACAGGCCTGCACAGCACACGCAGAACAGTCGCAGCGTAATCTGGAGGAGCCGCTCCATAGGAGACCGTCTCTTTGCGTCGTTTTCACGAGAACGAACTGAACTGTCCGTCCAGCGTCAACGGCGAGCTGCGGCTCTGCACAGCGGTCTGCTGAGCCCGACGTTACTTGGTTGTACACCCGCGCGCGTAGCTCTACGATTCGCTTCTTCAGCAGCGGTTCGTACCTTGCGGGGAGGCGCCATAACGTGTACCGAAGAATAAACGCAGGTACCGAGACTACGCGGCGCACATGTCACATCCCTTGACACTTGGTATACGTTACGATGCAACTGCTACATGTCGCGACACCAGGTGGAATACGACGCAACCGCAATGCAAAGTTTGCACGTATCAGCACTAGGCGGCACGCATCTCGCACCGCGTGACAAGTGGTATACGATGCGATGTAACTGCAACATGGCGTGCGCCTGGTGCAATAATATGCAACTGCAATGCAAAGTGTGCACGTATCGACGCTACGTGGCGCGCATCTCACATCACGTGACTCCTCGCGTGCTAGGACGCCTGTATAGGGTATGTTTCCGCAGCAGCTAGCAAGCGCTGGTGGGGCGCAGTGGTAGAGTAGGCGACTCCCGCGCAAAGGGCACTACTTCGATCCCGGCGGGAACTGCTTTTTTTCTTTCATTCCTGACGATAGCTGCAACGGACGCCGGCGGTGGTGGACAACATCGCCAACCGAAACGGGCTATTGGATTGATCCCATATAACAGCTTACGCTGTAAAAGGGCGGAAAGTTTGAAACCCAATGGAGTCATGCCGAATGAAGTCATGTCCCTGTTCCTTTGTGCTTCTGCGCTGAGTTCACCATCCATAAGTCATGCCCGACAAGACGAAGCAGACGCAGAAATGTCGGTTCAATAGGCTCGATGGCCTGATGAAGCTTGCGATAACTTCGTTTTACCCAGTTTCATTTTATATTTGTTAAATGGAATGTACGCTCTAACAAGCCATAATTTTAATCAACTAATCGCGTGTGCATTACTAGCAGGGCGCGAAAAAGTTTAGCCCGATGATTTTCTTTCCTTTCTGTTCCCTTTGAAAACTGCCTTTGCATACGGCGCACCACAATTTAGTCAAATAGTAAAAATAAACTAAATACCCTGACGAAGATGGAGACATTATTATTTTTTAACTTGGTGTGTTTTCCCCCATACGCTATTCTTGTTCACAATGAAAGGGAACGGAAAGAGGCGCGATGTAACGGTAGAGCACATGGCGTAGGGTGCGAGCTTTCATCGGGTTAAGATTTCCGTCGTTCCAATTTAAATTTTGTGCAGTTGTCTGGATATGTAGCGACTCGAAATAAATGCGCTAACTTAAAATTCTCGAATTTGGCAGCCTTCATGACACGAAGTTGCACACGAGGCTTTATTGGTCAGTTACTTGCTCCTTAACCCACGTACCACGTGACGACTGCAGTTAAAATAATGTTCCGCATCCGCCGCCTTGACTGAGAGCGGCACTGGCTAACACTCCCGGGTTAAACTTGTACCTATACACAAGCACCCCGAGAAAGTGGACGAGAGGATCACCATCATCATCAGCCTATATTTATGTCCACTGCAGG
Source organism: Dermacentor silvarum (assembly GCF_013339745.2). Classification (NCBI taxonomy): domain Eukaryota; kingdom Metazoa; phylum Arthropoda; class Arachnida; order Ixodida; family Ixodidae; genus Dermacentor; species Dermacentor silvarum. Next base: position 168,714,260 of record NC_051155.1, read on the forward strand.
ACGAAGGCCTTTCCCTGCGATCTCCATTTTACCCCTGTCTTGCGCTAGCTGATTCCAACTTGCGCCTGCAAATTTCCTAACTTCATCACTCCACCTAGTTTGCTGCCGTCCTCGTCTGCGCTTCCCTACTCTTGGTATCCATTTTTTAACTGAAAGAGAGGATACTCCATGGTAACATCATCGTTAAAGCCCCTGAAGCGTAATACGGAGAATGCAGGTTCTGTCCCCACCTGCGGCAGCTTATCTTTTCGTCCACTTTCATTTGCCCTTTACCTTATTACTTCTACATTTCAATTAAACACAGCAGTTATCTTCCTCTATGCTTTATCTTGCTCCATTGTGTGTTACTTCGTATGGCTGTACCTAATAAAAAAAATTGAGCCTTTCGTATTCCCCTTATTCTTCTGGCTCATTTCTCTTTCAAGGACACGTGCGTTGGCCCAGACACACGGGAAGCTTGAACACTTCCATGTTGGGGCCAGAACGTAGTTCTTTTTTTACAAAAATATTCCTTCAATGAACAAGAATGCCGTATGGGAACTGAAACGCCAAGCTTTTGAAATAATCTCTTGATCTTGGTTGGCTGTTCGCGTTGTTTTTGTTCGCGGCTATTCCTGACCAGCCGATATTTCGTCAGACTCTAGACTTCATGAATACGTCAAACGGGGTTGCAAAGAACCTAGTTGATGTTTTTCTATGGGTGTCTGGCAGCTATAAGAAACGTGCTATATAAAGACCATTCAGTGACATAGCCTATTCTTCGTGTCGTCTACATTGTTGCCAATCTTGTGTGCATGTTTGCAGTGCACTTTTGCATGTCAGTTGACTCATCAACGCGACACGCTGCCAAGAACTACTTCACCATCGCGCTTTCTCCTGCTGCGTTTTCAGGCCACCGGCCCTCCTGAAATCGGAACATTCTACGACGACATGAAGAAAAAACTCTGGGATAAGGTCGGCGACGTAAGTGGTCTGATCGTAAACCTTATTATACACGAGAACCAAACCATTAAAAGAAAATGGTGCCACGCCGCCTTGTACTCGCCTCTTCTTGGCAAGCGTCCAATCAGTAGAAAGTGTTTAGGCCTTCCTTTATTTTTGAAGTTGTCTCGCCCCCCCCCCCCCCCCCCCAAAAAATATACGTCAAGAAAAAAAAACTGAGTTATGTGTCTCCTACGCACAGAATCTCCCTTTAAAAGTGCGCGAATATGCCTCTAGATTAAGGTTTTTAAGCATGCATGTTTTTTTTTTTTTTTTTTTTTCGCGCAGCATACACGACTGGAACAGCCTGCCACACGATGTTTTTCCGCATTTTCTCTTTTTTGCCGCTTTCCAGAACTTCCTCCTATAATAGATGATCTCTCGATTGCGTCTGTGTAGTGTGTGGTTTATTGACATCTATGGTGACTTCCAAATAAATACTTTCTAAGGAGGTATGACATGGCGAGTGTGATTGCCTCGCTTGTCGCGCCACTCTACAGGTTCACTACAATTTATTCTTCTCTTAGTCCCCTGCTGCCGCTTCTTTTCTTTTCATTTTTTTTTTTACAAACTTTCTGCGTCTCTTCCCCCACGCCCTCTCTCTCTCTCTCTCTTTCTCTAAAAGTACCTGTACTATTACGTATGAAATTTTCATTTGCATGTCTTTAAAAAATTACGCAGATCCACTCGGATTTGCGGAACTTGGAATTTATGCGGAGCGAAGCTTTCGTGCGAAGCGGTTAATGAAATGCTATATTAATTTGCCCATTTCATTCCTACGTCTTTGGCGTAAAGGAATGAAACTCGCGAGCGTGCATGTGCTCTCGCGAACCTGTGCAACGCAATGTGACCCACGCGGCGATAATCTACGAGCTAATTGGTGTTTGCCTGGTAGAAGTATACGTGCGAATGTGGTCTAATGGTTAGCTCGTTGGGCTGCGGTACTGAGAGAGAGAGAGAGAGAACATCTTTTTTTTTATTTCATCCCACCATCGGGCACGTAGGTGAGCGTTTCCTTTTTTTTTTTTTTTTTTTCGAGTCTGAGCTATTCGGCGCAAGACAGCAGCAGCATCCAGCAGCCACAGTCAGGAAAGTCCGGGAGAGGTCGCAAAGAAAGCTTCACTTTAAAAACAAGAGCATAGCCCTACGTGTACACTAACTCCCGCTTTACGGGATGCAAGTTCACCTGTTAACGGTCGTTGGGTAGTGCCCGCCTGACCGGCGGTTCATTTCGATAAGAGCATGCCGGAGCTCGGGAATTTCGACGGCCGCGGGTACCAATTTTCGTTGAAAGCGCGCAAGAGACACTGGTATATATTATCAGTTAGCTCAAGTAAACGAGCAAAGTGAGAAATGTGGAAATCGCTTCTCTCGTTCGCAGATGGTCGAAGGCTACATAAAATCCCTCGCACGTGGCGCCTTGAATATGCGAACGAATCTGTCAAAGGTAAGAGCGCTTTAAACGTTCTTATTACATTCTGAATAGCTTAAGGGACAGCGCTTTTTAACGGAACATGCGTGTTAGACCAACAGCCGCGGCCAAACGTTTGTGGGGCACGGGTTCAACGTAAATTATGGTTAGATGCTCGGTCAAATTGTGCCGCTTCTATCTGAATAGGTCATTGTGCAGGTCACACAAACTGCAGTAGATGGCAACTCTGAATTCGAGGCTCTATGTACCCAGCCAGGATTCACGGGCATACAGCTTAAAGTGAATAGCTTTCGCCAGTTTTCGGAGTTGGCCGGTTGTCTGTGGTCGGCGGTCGACGGTCAGTAGTTGGACTCGGCAAGGAAAATGGTCACTTGTTCGTTCGTTTGTTCGTTCAAGCTATTCGCTTACATTGAAAAATCATGGTCGATTATTCCTGCAGAAACTTTTTTTTTATTTTTTTTTTACAAAATTGGTTTTCCATAAGCATTCCACGCCGACATGCCTATCAAATTTCGTGACGCAGAATTTTTAACCTCCGATGACGTGTTTCGAACCAGCCAACTACTAAGAAAAAAAATTCATCGACGATTACGGTACTCCCTAATGCGAAATTTGAGCGCATCTCTATACGTGTTTTCATTTCGCGATATATTGGCTGCGCGGGCAATCTGTCTCGTGCGGCACTTTGCAAACGGAGCGAAGTGTGGCGTGGCTGCCTCGCTAATCAGGAGATCGCGAGAGGTAGCGCGTGGGTGACAGCAGCCGCCGCAGGCAGACCTCCGCTCATGCAGAGCTTTGTTATCACATATGGTATCGATGGCGTCATCGGTGAACAGACGACGCGTGCTACTCTGGCGCCATCTCGTAGCCAACGTCGCCGCAGAGGTCGTCTTGCGCGGCACTACGCTTTTCTTCTCCCGCTTTCGCCATACCCTCCTCCTCCTCCACTTAACTCCTCGCACTCTCGTTGCTATCGCCGTCTTTCATCCCCGCTGCGCTCCGCGTTCGCTCTTTCATCTTTCGCTGTGCTCGTCCGCTCGGCTACGAGGGACGCGGACGCTTGCCGCGGGAACAGGCGCGTATGAGCTGCGCTCTAAATGTTAGTCAGCCGCGACAAGTGTAAAGAGACACTTGACGGAAGCATTTAATCAGTGTTAGCTGAATATACGCTCTTCCAAAGCCCTATCTGTTAGTTCGTGGCGAGAGGGTGATTATACTAAAGGACAAAATGAAAGCTAAACTTTCGCTTATTGAATTTCGCTCCGAAACCCCAGCACTGGTATACGTCACTGTGACGTCGCACATTTTCAAGGTAGCTTTTTGCATTTGGGTGCAGCAACTGGTGCAGCAAATAATTTAGAAACCTGCCGTGTTTTGGCTCCTTTAGAATAAAATATTGTCCCTGTGTAGCAGCAGAACCTTATCTAGGCCGGAGCAAGCATTGTTTAGAATTTGTGACGTCACGGAGAGCTGGAGCGAGAACTTCGAGGCGGCGTCACTCCCCCCCCCTCCCCCGTTCTTTTTTTTTTTTGCGTATTTTCTGAGTTACTAAGTCACCAGTCACAGCAAAAATTTTTTTCTTGGTTACTAATAATAACGAATAAATGTTCTATTCCTTTTCCTCTTGAGTTCCCTTTAAGGAATAGATGTACCGAGCACTCTCAATAGAGTCTCTATTAAATCAGTGTGTAGCGATCACGTAGCAATGCAGCCTGTACGTTTTATCGGCTGCACTTTCAACGCGGCTACATGGATAGAGATGCACATTTTAACGCGATAGCGTTAACGGTCCATTGCCGCAGAAAATTCGGTGCCGGCGTCGGTGTCGGCGTTGGCGCGCCGACGTCCGTGGCTGAAAAAGTAATCCCGAACCACCCCGACCACGCAGGCCCTCCGCGTGGCGCAAGGCGTTAGTGAACAAATATTTCAAAGTAAAATCCGCCAGAAAAATCGCAAAGTACGACTTAACCACAACCTACAGACATGTTAGCGTCGGATTGTTATTTGAATGTAGGAGAAAACATAATTCTACTACGAGGAAACTCAAACACAAACCCCTTTTCCAGCATTTGTACCATACCAACAGCGGCACGTCCTGGTAGGTTACTTGCAAAAGCACCATCCAGATGGCACTCACCTCCTCGGCAGCGCAAAACGGCAGCGGCGCGCAGAGGCGAAGGGGGAGAAAAAAGAAAGCTGCAGTTGTCGGGAAGCCTGACGAGCATTCAGGGATCTTTGAATGCTATCGCGTTCCACTCTTAATTAAGAGTTCCGAAGCTTTAGCTAGGGTGCTGCACAGTAATACAGTAATACCCCGTTAACTCGAAGTAGTAAAAACTGGAAAAAAATTTTAGATAAGCGGAGTTTCGAGATAGCCGAATTCACGAAAATATAAGCGTAACCACCGTGTAAAGCCAGCATGACGCATTTCCAACATGGCGCCGGTAACCGCCGACTTCCTCACAAAAACTCAATTGTACCAGGAGCGGTACTTTTAGTATAGATCATTTTTGCGATATCATGTGCGACCCAGCAACCGACACGCCGGTCGTATATAGGCAACGGCGCGCCTCGCACATATAAGCATAAACGCAGATGCATGTTAACACCGTGTTCGAAACCGAGTCACGCTAAAAATCTCGCGAACGTGCTCGGTTCCCCGCAGTTTTCGACCGAGCATAACCTCCTCAGAGCGTCGTTCTGACCACTGGCAAAGCGCGAAAATGAACGGAACCGGATAAGCCATAGCTCCAAAATCAGGGCCCTTAACGGCCCTTCAAAAAAAGGGGTAGGGGGTGGGTACATACCGGACAATTGGCACAGGTGCAACGGCAGAGAACTGTAGATGAGGGTGAAATAGAATCAGGCAAAAGGCACGGAACAAAATTGCAGGCCTTGGGCCGGTATTTTGTAGCGATGCGTTATGCTTTATTCTATGCTAGTTTATCATCTACCGCTCACGGTCGGCTGATCCTGTTGATAGCGTGACCGGATCGTTGCTCTGACCGCTGACCAAGCGCGAAAAGCACGAAAAGGCATTAACATCGGAAAATGCGTCGCTACAAAATGCCGGCCCTGGTTTAATTTTTTGGCGATACCACAGCTGTACAAAAAAAGCACACAAAAAAAAACATTTCGGTATTGTCTTTTTTTCTGCATTTTCACAGTCTAGGTTGCGAGATATCCGGAGTTCGGCGCAGTGGCGTTTCGAGATAAGGGGTGAAAAACCCGTGGAGTTGACAGCTTGCCAGGGAGAAAATTCGACTTATCGAATAATTCGAGATATCAGAGTTCGAGTTAACGAGGGTTTACTCTATACATGTAAAAGGAGAACTCGTTTTTCTCGGCAACCACTACACCAAATTTCACGATGTTTGTTGCATTTAAAAAATTAAAATCTAGGGACTGTTAGTTTCGAAGTTTTTATTTAGGTCGTCAATTATAAAAATTGGCATAAATCGCAAATCTTCAGAAAACGGAACTACCAAGTTTACAACTCCAACTCAGCAATAAAATATTATACCACAATTATGTGAAATATGATACCACAATTATGTGCATTGCATCTAATAGTAAATCTAAAGCGCACAAAATTGATATGTTACACATGAATATCGAAAAATATAGTAATATGGAATTACAGCTTTTGCAGAACCTTTTACATAATCTAACCAATTCTCGTAAGATATAAATTGACATGTCGAATTTGTCTACTTTGAATGATCTGATGGATGCCGTTTACAGAATCACGATATCTGTTCCTGATGCAGAGCTATTATTTGTAAACTTTGTGCTTTTGTTTTTCTCGAGCTTTCACGTTTTTGAAAACTCTATACCAAAATGCAGGCCCTAAATCAAAATTCCGCTTCCAACAGTCACTATAATTTAACGTTCTCTCTCAATTGCAGCAAATTTCATTAAAGTTTGCACAGTGGTTATCTCAGAAAAGCGTTTCCCTGTTTTACATGTATTTGAATAGGCGCCATCGGATATATAGACCCGAGCTAAAGCTTCCTCTTAAAGGTGAAGTTTAAGCATCCTCCATATTTTTTTTTCCTTTTTCATATGTAAGCGACATACACCTATTTTACCGCGATGGCGTTAAGGGCCTCGTGTCACAGAAAATTTGGCGCCGGTGTTGGCGTGGGCGCGCCGGAGTCGTTGACAGAATTCATCATCTCGAACCACCCCGACCGCGCAGGGCCTCCGCGTGGCGCAAGGCGTTAGTGAACAAAATTGAATTTCTCAAAGTAAAATCCGTCAGAAGATTGGGAAGTATGACTTAACTACAACCTACAGACGTGACAGCGTCGGATTGTATTTTGAATATACGAGAAAACATAATTCTCTTACACCAAAACTCAAACGCAAACCTCTTTTCCAGCATTTCTACAATTAATACAGTGGCGCGCCGGGGTTACTTCCTTCCAAAAACACCATCCAGATGGCGCTCGCCTCCTCGGTAGCTGCGCGCGGAGTACAAGTTGGACAAAAAAAGCTGCAGTTGCCGGGAAGCGTATTTCTATTTGCGCCCCCGTACAGCGCTCGACCGCTGGCGCCACGCTGCGCCGCTCGCGCGTACCGCGTTTCTAGGTGGTTGCTTTCACCGAGGGCGCTCGAACGCAATCATATGGTTCCCATGCTTGCATGCCCGGCAAGTGCGGTTGTGTGGTTACGGCGCTCGCTTCGGGATTATGCGTACGCGGGTTCGATTCCCGCCGTGGCTCGATTTTTTTAGGGGCGAAGCTCCTTAAAGCGGCACCCGTTCGTCCCTCGTCGTAGTAGTAGTGTGTAACCAGTCTGAGAAAAATGAGAAATTACGATGTTGTGTCCGTAGCGCGGAATCTAACCAGGGACCCCTCGCTTCCGAGCGCGCGGCGTTAGCCCACTACGCCACGAAGCACACATAGACACAAGCACCACGATGGCAATAAATACCCAACATTAACGAAAGGCCGCGTTTCTAACGCGTTTGTGCTAGCGCGTTACGGTCCGTGTAAGAAGCTGGTGTAAGACGCTGTGGCCTCTCCGCCTTACCTTCAACGCGTTTCGAACGCGCTGCCCAAAGCGGTGGCAAGTCAAGTTCAAGTCGAGGAGCGTTTTTGAATACGGGGGGTATACTCTCTCAGCAGTCATGTGATGGCGTCGGCAAACGCGGTGCACGTTCCGGCATGTGTAAATGGCTGCGTAAGACGCTGTGGCCGCTCCCCCTTACTAGAGAGTACTGCACGTCTCTAACGCGTTTGTGCTAGCGTCCCCTTAAGCGGGAGATCCGATGATTCCCTCCGGAGCTTCGCCCACTCATCATCATTCACCCCGTGGATATGCTGTGATTTTATTTTTCTTCATATCACGCTTTTCCTATTGTTTTCCTGTCTGTTTGCCAGCGCGGTCGTTTGAACCCCGGCGCCACGGCGGAAGCCGTGGTGCCGGGCGCCGACGCGAAGCGGCGGTCGTTGGGGTGTTGCGCAGCGCAGCGTAGCAACACCCCAAATAAAAAAATACTGCTCCAGTCAGGTATACTGCTCCCTCCCTGATAGTGAGATTATATTTGGATCATCAAAACAGTGATGCGTTTATTTAGGAATACGACCGATTCCCTAACAGCAGGCTAGTCACCCCCAACCCAGCTTGTTCTCCGTCAACGCCTCCTCCGTTCCAACGGCGGTGGCTAGAAACATGGTACGCGCGAGCGGCGCAGCGCGGCGCCAGCGGTCGAGCGCTGTACGGGGGCTGATATAGAAATACGCTGCCGGGAAGCCTGATAAGCAGCCAGGGATCTTTGAATGCTATCGCGTTCTACTCCTAAAGTCGAAGCGTCCTCCAAATTTTTCATTAATAATGATAATGTACCTTTAGTATAATGCTAACTTCGCAACTTTATATGACAATAATGATGATGGTAATTTGGCGATTGTTTTTTTAGCGTAGCTATGACAGAACCTGTTCCAAGTTGATAAAACTTCATATGTCGCCGTCGACCACACGGAAGTTCCAAGCGGCCTTTTAAGAAATAAAACTTTTTTTCTGCTGGCAAGCTGAGCAAACGTATCACAGCCATCCGAATAAGCTATCTTCTCTTCATGCTCTTGTAGTTTAATCCGGACTGCTTTCTTGCCTACGAGGGATACGAACAAGGCATTGGCTTCATATGCGAAGGAATCATTCGCAACGTTGTAAGTTTGTTTGGTTTACGCTTTCTGCTCTTCCTATTTGTTACTTTTTCTGATCAATGAACAAGTAATAAATGTATGTAAAGTGGACGTGAGAATCGGGCGTCCATTTTACACATTTATTTCGTGCTACCAAAATTATTTCGGTGCTGTACTTTTAGTGATCAATGTACCGACGTAAACATCCAACATTAACAAAACACCGTTGAGACCATTGGAAAAACCTTACGTATACTTACAAAATATTCCAGAAAGGAGTTACATCGCCTTTGCGTAGTCCGCTCCTCCAACTCAAGAAATTCAAGGGGACTTATGCGAAGAAGGAAATGGGTTCTTTCTCATACCGTATTCTAGCTTAGCCGGATGTCGATGCTTCTTGCGCCTTACAGTACCATAGAGCTCGGCCCATAAGTATCTGTACGTTGGTTAGTGAAGTCAGAGAAACAAAAGAGGTTACCTTCGTGAAAAAAAATGGCAGTCTTCAGCGACTTCATATACGTATAATAGTTCCCGCGAACACGAAAATCTAGGAAAACTTTGAAATCGGCACATCCATACATTTTGCACACCAGCTGCTATATAGTGAAGGTAATCAATTTGTAGAGTGCGCAGATTACTTAGTAGACATTTTGGACTTTAGCCCGACATTGCTTCTCCACTTCTATTTTTTATGCGTTAGCAATGGGGTACTTCACGGACTATCCGGGGGTTAACTATCTATCCATATATGTATGTTTGTATCTAACCATTCTCCCGCCAATCCTGGGTCACTGTGTAGTCCATGGTTGGATGGTTAGAGCATCGTGTTGTTGTGCTGAGGGAACAGAGTTCGAAACCAGTCGTCGGACCAACTTGGGTAACTGAGTATATACGTGTCACGCTTCAACGAACGTGTTTCACGCCGACATAGGTCCCTGTAGATGCGGGTGTGGGTATATGGACCGCTCTTGAATGAAACTCCTTGACGCTTTTTTTTTCTTTTTTTTTCATTCATGGCGTATGAGTGTCCTATAGACGCACTGATTAAGAGCTCAATGCCGTTACAGTCTGTTGACTGTCGATGTTTCACATTTTATCCAACAATCGCTTGTGATCTTCTTAGATTAACTATATAAAAAATTGTGTGAACCCCACACAGTCATATGGATTTATTAGACTTTTTTTTAGGCAATGACGCTTATGGAGACAATAGCGCAGACATGTCTTTATTAAGGACTATACACTGTTTGTAGAAATTTCTTATGAACAGTTTATAGGGACTTTATCGATTAATGTATGCAATTTCTCTATTGAGTGGCCAAACAATATTTATTCCGCTACTGAAGGTTCAGATGGGAAAGTCGGAGTAGTCCTGTAGTTCTTGAGTACGAAATATTGCAGCGCGAACGGCTGGGACAAAGAAAGGAGCACGAAGGCGACGTATAGAAGGACGCTGGTGGGCGCATACAGTCTATGCGCTCAGAGCCTGTCTACGTCGCCGTCGTGTTCCTATCTTGTGCCGTCCATTCGCGCTGCAATATATCGCACTCACGAACTACGTGCCAACTAGCCTATGAAATAATTCTTCTAGTAGTCCTAAAGAACTTTGTATCACCTATTTCCATGGACATCTACCATAGTCCATGACGATGTGCGCAGAGCGACAGCGGGCAAAGCGCTGACTTGCGATTAAACTTTATTTTCGTGCATGTGCGTGTGGTGTTGTGTGTCTTGTGTGTGCGTTGTGTTTGCAAGTCAACGCTTGTCTCCGTCGTGCCTTTCCGTCCTTTGTTCGCTTTTCCGCTGTCGCGCTGTGCACGTCGTCATGGATTGCAAACTAGCCCGGTCTTACACCTTGCCCCACTGTATAGTACTGGTTCCTATTACAAGATACCGATGCTTTGTGTCTTCAAGAACAACCGTTTTAGATTCAGGTCCTACTGCATGTTTTAGTTGGCGGTGAATTGCGCTGTGTACGACAATGCGGCCTCTGTCATCTTCCTACGCCTAAGGCGCTGCCTCGATTGTCCTCGCGCGAGCAGAACTCCTTCTGGACGTCCCTGGCCTTTTGCCTGTACATGTTCACCCTGCTGGGCACCCTGTCGCACTTCATATCCAAGTATTTCCTGCGCATGGACAATTACACCTACGATGGGTCCGAGGTCGAGTCACTCACAAGCACGTGGGTTCATCGTTTCGTGTTGTCACCTATTAGGGACTTCTCAGCTTTTGCAGAGCCGCTCTGCGCAGTGACGCGATGCGACGTCGCGTGAGGTGAGGTGATGCAGTTAATACAAAGGTGATGATTACATCTATCGCAGCACGGTGACGTCGCGGAAGTGGTGCACTGCGCAGGTAACCCGATGCGACGTTTGTATATTGTGTTATCATGCATGAGATAGCTTTAGCGTTGTGTGGACGTACGTTTAGGCCTGCGGTGGAGGGAGCCCCGGTCATCGTCCCTGCACTCTTGGGGCGGCGACCACTGCGCTAGATGAGCTGGACAATTACGTTGACTGATTCGCACCTACCTAGTCTTCTTTTCTTTTGCTCTATTATTTCTTGGAGCGCTGTAGCCGCATAGCTTCACGAGTGAAGTCTGTCGGGAACGCTGACTTCACTGCATGGTGATATGCCTGCGAGCGTGAGCCATCCGCCGGCTGCAGGTTTATCGAATGAACACTCACGTGACGTGCACGTGTGATGTGCACGTGTGTGCGGTGTGCGCCCCGCTGGGGCCGCGGTTAGCTTTTGAGCGCCCGCCGTTGGTATGGCAGTTTGTTTATGTGTGTGGGCGCAGTTGCCAGGTTTAACTTGTACTGGCATGTTCCTGAGCTTCGTTTTACTAAATCTTGTTTAGTTGCGCGTATCGCCTTTCCTTGTTCGGCGAGGCGCTGCTCACGGACACTTCAACGAAGCAACTTTCTTCAAGTCTAATCCAGTTTTTTTTTTTTGTGTGTGTGTGTGTGTGTGTGTGTGTGTGTGTGTGTGTGTGTGTGTGTGTGTGTGTGTGTGTGTTGTGTGTGGTGTGTGTGTGTGTGTGTGTGTGTGTGTGTGGTGTGTGTGTGTGTGTGTGTGTGTGTGTGTGTGTGTGTGTGTGTGTGTGTGTGTGTGTGTGTGTGTGTGTGTGTGTGTGTGTGTGTGTGTGTGTGTGTGTGTGTGTGTGTGTGTGTGTGTGTGTGTGTGTGTGTGTGTGTGTGTGTGTGTGTGTGTGTGTGTGTGTGGTGTGTGTGTGTGGTTGTGTGGTGTGTGTGTGTGTGTGTGTGTGTGTGTGTGTGTGTGTGTGTGTGTGTGTGTGTGTGTGTGTGTGTGGTGTGTGTGTGGTGTGTGTGTGTGTGGTGTGTGTGTGTGTGGTGTGTGTGTGTGTGGTGTGTGTGTGTGGTGTGTGTGTGTGGGTGTGTGTGTGGTGTGTGTGGTGTGTGTGTGTGTGTGTGTGTGTGTGTGTGTGTGGTGTGTGTGTGTGTGTGTGGGTGTGTGTGTGGTGTGTGTGTGTGTGTGTGTGTGTGTGTGTGTGTGTGTGGTGTGTGTGTGTGTGTGTGTGTGTGTGTGTGTGTGTGTGTGTGTGTGTGTGTGTGTTCGAATGACACATGCGCTCACTCTCAATTCCTGCATAGTTGAATAGTTTGGCGTTGTGCCCTTGCTAGACTATTTCTCGAAAACGTTTGTTATTAGGTGTATTGGCTACAATTAGTGTTGGAGAACATGATCTGCAGTTATACAGCACGTTTAAGTGTCAACAAATTACTGAATCAAATATGCGCCGAAAAAAAAAGCAATAAGCTCGACACGAAGCATTATCCACCAACAAAAGCCAGTGAAAATTAATCTGGGAGAAATATATTCACCGAAAAATGCTGAATTTCATGGTGGACATGACAACAGAAACAGTACGCCCCGAATATTGCGCATATAAAAACCAAAAACGTAGAAACCCACCTATTTTTTATTTTCTTTTTTAGTTTTACATTTCCAACCACTCGTTACTTGAGCACCTCTTGGCGGGGATACAAGTAATATGTTTTCGTTACGATCTTGTTGTTTGAGGTTATTTTAGGTTAGCCTAAGTTAAGTTACGTTAGGCTAGGCAAGATTATTGGTCAGTTCCACCGGCGAAGCCGGACCGGAAATGTCGTGGCTCTTTCTTGGTTGCTACGAAAGTTTTCAGCTCTTAACGAAACTGGCGTACCATATTTATTTTGTTTTTATTTTGTTTTATTCATCTTGCCTTGTTCAAAATGAGTCTCCCAAAAACAAAAGTAACTTGCCTTTGCTTACTGCTACTTTACAGGTCCGATTTAAGCTCGAGCCCCGAGAAGTCACAGGAAGTTCGTCCGGAAAGCGAGCAAATCGAAAGACCCGAACAAGACGCCGTCGAAGGTGGCGACAAAACCGAGTTCGAGCACACGACCGGCATGGATATAAAAAAGTCCGCCTCGTAGTAAGTGCATCAGTCGGTTGACAAACCTCTTTTTTTTTCGTCACGCAGTACTCATTTTACCAAACTCGCGCACGACGCAGCCACACCCGTCTCCGATCATGTTAGTGCGATATGAAAAAAAAAAAAAAAAAGAATGAAAAATGGCCATTTCGCCCAACTTTCAAAGCAGTGAGGTCAACATCTTGCGTAGCACCGGACACCCGTCCGCTTGTAAATCTTCATGTTTTACTCCGAACGGCAGGTTATATGAGCTTGAAGATTAGAATGTCTGATCGGTCCGCGTTTGTTCGGGCACGGTACAACGTCACTTCCAATATATGCCAGGTGTTTTTGTAAAGCCAAGCTTTTATTTCATTCTTGCCCCACTTTGCTGCTGCTGATGGCTCTCATGCCGTGTATGCAACAACTTGGATACGTGCAACTGGCCGTGTGGCGCTGGGTATGTGAACATTATTGGCCAATTCCCCGGAATGTGTATTTGCCACGGGGTAAGTGCCCGAACAGACAAGCAGAACTAAAGGTAACAAGTGAGGAAATGGGCATCAACAAATTTGAAGAAGTTGACTGCAAATAACTGAATAATTGGGCAACAAAAGCAGTCTATAGTGGGGAGAACGAAGTGAATGAAACAAAATTGGACCAGAGCGTGCGCTGAGCGACGGGTGTTGAGCTACATGTATTGACGAAGAAGAAGTGAAGTGAATTCATTTCAGTAGACATCAAAACAGGCATCGCTAGTAATGGATCCCATATGCGTGAGATCCGAAGATTTTCTTTTTCTTTGACCGTACAGAATTTTTCTTTTCAACGCGACAGCGTTAAGGGCCCCGTATCGCAAGGAATCTGGTGTCGGCGTCCGACGTGCGGCGCCGACCGTCTTGTGATTGAAACATCATTCCGAACCACGCAGGCACTCCGCGTGGCGCAGAGGCATTAGTAAACTAATTGAATTTCTCAAAAGTAAAATGCGTCAGAAAAATTGTGAAGTACAACTTAACCACGACCTACAGGTATGATAGCGTCGTATTGTAATTTGGATATACGCGAAAACATCATTCTGTTACGCGGAAACTCCAACACAAACCCCTTTTCCAGCGTTTCTACCATGCATAGAGTGGCGCGCTCCGCTCTGTTCCTTGCAACAACGTCATCCAGATGGCGCTCGCCTCTGCGCATCCGCCGCAGCGGCGCGCGGAGGCGAAGGTGGAGAGAAAAAAAAGAAAGCTGCAGTTGTCTGGAAGCGTGACAAGCAGTCAGGGATATTTGAATGCAATCGCGTTCCACTCCTAAAGGCGAAGCTTAAGTGTTCTCCAATTTTTTTTTTAATCACGCGTGCCAGGTAGCATAATTCACGTGCTTTAGTTGCATTCCTCGAAGAGGCGGACATTACTTGCTCGAGAAATCTAAATTCCCAATATTATAATTAAGAAATTTTTCCTAATTAAGCTTTAACTGTAATTACTTTATGTCGCAAATTGCAATTTCGTTATTGCAGCAGGCGAGTTTGCAATTCATAATCCCTTAGAACGAATTATGAGGATGGCTCTGGTTTGGAGACATGCGCTTTTGAACTTGCGGTAAAAATTCGCTGTTGTTCCGCGTACCTTTTTAATATAAAATGCCGTTTTATGCATTGAAGCGCAAGAATGGCGAACGCCAATGCATTTCGTTGGACGTTTTCGGAATGAATATCTAGAAATTCATGTCATCCAGAGAGTTCGTTCCAAGTGGATACGCCTTGCAAACTCGTCGGCTACAATTCGCAAATTGCAATGCGCGCTGTAAAATAATTACTTAAAACCTAATTAATATTGCGTTAATTTTTCGAGTGCGCATTTCTATTGCTCGTGCAAGTAAGGTCCGCCTCTGCGAGTAATCCGGCTCAAGGACTAGAATTGTCTTATCTGCCACAGGAGATTTTTTTCCTTATAGACTACCTGGTAATACGCGTATATATTAAGTACAGACTACCTCCCTCTTACCCCCGTTTTCGTGGTGGTTGGTAATAATCGGACTTTCACCCCCGATACAAAGTCGTCGATGCAAAGCGTACGCGTTGTCTCGCGCAATACGTAGTGTCCAAAAGCCGACGTCCATGACGTGTTTCCGGCTCCCAAAATCACTTCCGCCGCATTCAACCAGCAAAAGCGTAGCCTTTGACATACCCGCTTAATTTCCAGACCCCCCCCCCCCCCCCCCCCCCTGTGGGGCGTGGATTTATACACCAATTATGGATTAGAGGGGCGTGTTAGTCGCCGAACGCCAACTATGTCATAGCTCTTTGAGACGCACGTACGTGCTCTCGCGAGAGAGCGTTGGGGCGTCTGAAGGTTTAGATGCTGTGTTGGAGGACTCCGTCTATACTACCGGCCATAGATGTGCTCGTTATAACGGCTCTGTTCTCCACGAAATTTCGCACGAAAGCAACAAACGCTGCACCTATAAATATCCTAATTTGAACAAACATTCGCATTCAAGCGCATCTTATAAGTTAATGAGGTGAATAACTTTCCAGAAGCGTTCGGATATTCACTTACTTTGAGAATCATCGCTGATGACTTTTTCATAATTTACTTCCTCTATCACATTTTCGATAAAAAAAATTATACGCCTGTAATTGGGCTGTTTTGCCTTTTCAGATGCATTTCTCGAAGAAGCGGAAATTACCTGCATGAGGAAGTCGCAATGTCCCGGTGGATAATTACAAAAATTCAGTAATTAACATTGTAGTTATTCACATTAGGGCACATGCTGCCATTGCGTTTGCGAAATCGAAGCCGGGCACTGGTGAAAGTCGTGTTTGTTAAGCAAAAGTTGTTAGATTAGTACCCCTTTCGAGATATCCGAACTTGAAGTGGCGCTAGGAAATACACTAGCGTTCCATTTTACGTTTCCCCCAAGGGCGTGCATCAAGCAGTTCGGGACTATCTTAACTGGAACGCAAGTGCATATGTTAGCAGATTTTGAGGATGCATATCTCAAAAGTGGCACAAGTCTTAGTATTTCTGCTGAGCAGAAATGGTTTCGCCACACTGCAGTCCACTCCCAACTTCCCAACTGGAACCTGTAGACTAAAGGCATAATAAAATAAAACGTGATAAGTAATGTCACAGAAAAAAAAATGTTTCAAGCTACAGGCACGAAGGTTAGACAAATCCAGGCACTAACCACCATTGCTATAGTGGTTAAATCGCAACGCCAGTGTTCCCTTTCAAAGTTTTTCGAAAGAAAGTTTCGTCACATGCTACGCACCTTACCCGCCGTGGTTGCTTAGTGGCTATGGTGTTACGCTGCTAAGCACGAGGTCGCGAGATTGAATCCCTGCCACAGCGGCCGTATTTCGATGGGGGCGAAATGCGAAAATACCTGTGTACTTAAATTTAGGTGCACGTTAAAGAACCCCAGGAGGTCAAAATTAATCCGTAGTCCCCCACTATGGCGTGCCTGATAGTCAGATGGTGGTTTTGGCACGTAAAACTTCATTTTTTTTGCATGCGTTCTCGGGTATATCGCGTATAGTTCGGGCCCGAGCTATACGCTATGCGACACAGGCGGCGATCATCTCAAAACTAACTGGCGTTGGCACCGATAGAAGTGTGCGTGGGACTGTGGCCTAATGGTTAGCGCATCAGTCTACTGTTCCAGAGTGTGATGTTCGATCCCATTGCTGGCCACGCAATTATTTTTATTGCGATAGCAATTAAATGGACACTCCAAACGGATTTCTGCCGTCGCCGTCGCCGTGAGGTTCCGTATAAAGTCCAACAGCGATAAAATCGTCGCCGCGCGCCGTACGCTGCGTGTGCGAGTGAAAGCTTACGAGGGTGAGCCGCATGGAGTTTTTTTTTTTTTCCCTGCCTCCATTAGTGAGCCGGCAATCGCGGATCAATATAGCGCACGCGAGGGAGGGAGGGAGGCAGGCCGGAAGCGCGCGGTCTTTCGCGCGCGAGCGTGGAGGAATTTCCTTCCTCCATGCGCGCGAGGCACGTGGGCGAGGCGACGGAGAGGAAGAGGGAGGGGGGGGGGGGTGTTGCGTTATGCTCCGGTCGGTTGCTGCTCCCAGCGAGGCCGCGCGCCCTTATCGTGAAAGCGATCTGCGACGTGGGCGAAGGGCCCGCCCGCGCGGGACTCATATTCAAGGCGGTCTGCGATAGGGACAGAGTGCATGCGCCGAGTGCCGGTAGCTTCGTATGCGCTGTGCATTTGACGTTCGCGTTGAAGCGAGACGAGAGACAGCGCAAGGGTCAATTTGCCCGCTGCTGCTGGCGCACTTTCTCACTCCGGCGTTTTCACAGCGACTTTCCGCGGTCACCGAGCGAGATGTGTTCATGTTTACTTGCATGTGCGCGCGTGACACCATGCTTGTCTATTTAGTTAGTAAGCGAATGTTTATAACCTTATACAGCCCATTAAACTACTATCCTTGTTTTGTATAGCCCTCTATACTAATTTGCTATCACAATCGATGCTTCGCCTTTCGGGCGAAACTGCGACTTTTTTAAAGCGAAGCAGGAGCTGCCGCCCTTGCCACCGTACTCACGCGCAAGAGCAACGATCGTCCAGGGAGGAGGTACACAGAAAGTGAGAGAATGAGCAGAGAGAGAGGAGGCCGGGAAGGAGTACAACCGGATCCCGTACCGACGCAGTCAGGAAACGGGTGATTAAACTTGCACCTCTGCGCTCGTGGCCATTCACGTAACAAGACAGGGGAGAATGAAAATGCATCGTCGGAAAGCATTGCTCATTTGGGCTTCCTTCGTTAAAGGAATGAGTGAATGAATGACACGTTTATCTGCGTTCTGTCTACTACGTGGACAAATACAGGTGGTGCTAGCAAGGTAACATTTAGCATCACATCATGAGTATCGTATGCCGTCAAAATCACCGCCAAATACCGTGAATGAACGCAAACAGCACAGAAAGCTTCGCTTACATCGATTCCCACAGTACGTGGGATCTGCATTTTTTTAAAGCGTGAGATACTCCGCAAGACAGCAGCAGCACCAAGTAACTACGGTCAGAAAAGCCTGGAAGAGTTCGCAAAAAAAAACAAAGAAAAAAAAAGAAAACTTCGCTTGTTGGTTGTTCGTCGTGACAGGGGGATTCGCAGCGCGAATCCCCCTGCGCAGGAGTCGTACGAGGAAGAAGAAAGGTGATTTGAGTTAAATGTGTTGCATTTAAAAAAATGATATCGGACTTCATACTTCTTAGAAGAATTGCCTAAAATCGGTAGCTTTAAAAAGAAATTGAAGCCCCAAGTTTACTAATCCTGCACCGAAACTAGCTATCACAGTTCGGTAAAGTGGCATGCATCAGAGCACCTAAAGTGGACAAATCTAATGCAAAATTTTACAGCTTACGTGCATACGTTGCAGTGTTTACGAGAGTTTTGCGCAAGCCCTACGCACGAAGCAGTCGCATATTTTAGAGCTTTGTATAACACATCATCTTTTTTTTTTCGCATCAGATTTTTCAATTGGTTCAGCTTTCAGAGTAATGGTATGCTGCTTTCATTTGTTGAGTGAGAGTTAAAAACTTGGGCCTTGCGTTTTCTTTTTTTTTTTCAATTTCGAAGTTTTAGAACATTTATTCTTTTTCCAATATGCGCAAAATTTTAGCTTTTACGTTTAAATTCAACAAACCTCGTGACGTTTGGTGCAGTTGATTCCGGGCAAAAGATTATTTCTCTGTTTTCGTATATTTATATTTGCTTATTTATTTTTATTTATTTATTTGAATAACCTTCAAGGCCAGAAGGCGTTACAGAAGGGAAGGGGTAACAGATAATCACTAAAAAACCAAACAATGCGGCTGCTAAGAATATATATATACTGAACTAGCAATTCTATTTCGTATATAGGATGGCTCTAAAAGGAGATCTTAATTGTGCGTCATGATATATCTTGGGAAATAGAATTTTGTGGGACAGTTTCCGATGAGAAGAAAGTGTTTGGAGCTACAGCATTGATTTAGTAGATGATGCACTAGATGTTCGTGCAAAGTTCGAAGAAAAATAAACGTGCGCTGAGATTTTGGACTGATCCCAAAATATTTACAAAACTGACAAAGCCGGGATCCCATACGGAATTGGCGTACTCGAGCTTTCAGCAAACAAGGATTTTGAGGAGAAGGAGTTTAGGCGATGAAGGTGCCCATCGGGGTTGTTAGTCAAGTAGTTCATATGAGTTTGACAAGAAAGGTAAGCGGTAATATTAACTCCTATATATTTATGACACGAGACATTTTCTACTGGCAGAAATTTTCTACGGACATTCTCTTGAGCTAAAGCTTCCTCTTAGGCATACATTCTGTATGCAACTATGCATATTGTACGAGAACACTGAATCGGTATACCCACTGCCGGATAATTTCGAGCCTATAACTTTCTTCTCTTGTTTATCCCTCGAAATATTTGGCGGGTCAGAGCGGACGTACAAGTAGCCCTTGCTTTCTCTTGACGAAGTCCTAACGAGTTACTTGATAAATTAATGCGTGTGTGTTTTTAAAATTATTTTGCAGTGAGGACACAGACGAAATCCGTAGGACTGAGAAGGGACCGAAATGGCGGTAAGAAAGATTGTGGCATCATGTAGGTCACGCAGTGGCTACTATATATTTATAATAATATTGATTCCTCCTTTTTTCTTTCTTTTATTAAGGAGGGGAAGAAGGTAAGTTCTCAAGAACAGTGCGAAATATAACGGACTGTTAAACCTGTTAAAGTAAAATACTCCGACGAAGAGCAGTGTATACCGTGCTTTAATCATCGAACAAGTCTATAATCAGACGCATGCCAGCCGAAAGGAGCTAATGCGTGCTCGCATGCTCGTCATAGTAGCGGAAGTTGCAGCCAGATTTATTGCTTTGAGCAATAAGTTAGGCGAATCTTCAAACTAACGAGACTATACAAGGTGTCGTCAAGTTTTTATGTTCTCATGAACACAATTCACAAGCTCGCCTTCTTATAACTTGTTCTTGTGCATTTTTTTTCGTCGACACGACGTCAGGAAAAGCCAAATTGGGTAAGCTCACAATTTTTTAATATTTTACTAATCGTGGGCGCAAGATAACGCTGTGATTCCACCTGGTCTCATTTGCAGAAACATTCCAGCATCGACGCTACAGAGGTTGGAACTCGGAGAGTAAGTGCACGGAATTCAAAAAAAATTTTTTCATGGTTACTGTCAAACCTATCTGACTTCGCGGCTTCTAAACATTCAAGAGTTGAGAAATCCGTGAAACATAAGACCACGCGAAAGTTTCAGCATGAAAATTCCGAACAGTATTTCAGAGGGTACGTGCGACCATTACTTGCTTAGTTCTGCAGGTTGTAGGTGTTAAATGACTGAGTACACGAATCTTTTGTAATGCAAGCTTTATCCATAAGATTTTTTTTCTGTGAAAACCTAAGAGTAATCTTTGATTTTAGAGAAAATACTCACCGTCGCTATTTTTATGAGCCGTGAAGAGCAAATAAACCGATGGCTTCATCGAAAATGCCGTCAAATTCACGTTGTCATGTTTCTTGTAGTCCAACGTTTGCTGGTTGCGAACTACTTGGCGTAGTGGTAGGTTACTGTAGGAGTAAAGTGTATCTGAAGAAATTTCAAAGCTGCGTGTTAACTAGATTTGCCACACAAATCTGTCAAATTGGCGGGACCTTTGAGTCTTTGGGGCCCGTAAACCGGTCCTTCGAATAGTGAACCGAATATTCGAATTGTTGCTCTAAGAAAAAGGGGGCTTGGTATTTCTAAAGTGGAGTGTGTCATTGATTATGAACGCCCCAGCACTGCATGTGGCTTTCTGGGAACATGTATACTACGATAGCAATTATTCGAGGTGCGTTTTTGCCATAGTCGCCGCCGTGCTGTCATGGCATCGACGGCGCATGCGCGACTTGCGCGAGGATGGTTGTAGACAGTCTGCAAAGACGCAAGTAATGCGCGGTGCGTTTGGCTATTAAAAAAAAAAAAAAAAACTACAGCCAAGCGCACGCATCGTCGTGCTCCGAGCATTTGTGCGCGTGAACTCCAGCGTTCCTGTTTATCACCTATGCTCTTATACCACACTATGGTACGTACACTGATATGTGCGGAACGAAATGCAAACGTCCAGCTAAAGCTTCCTAATCTTTTAATTAGCCGCCGACATATACCAATCGCGTTCCGTAGATGTCATCTCAGGCACCATCGAAGTGCGACACCTGCAACGCGGCTGCCTGCGTTCGTTATAGTGTCAACGTTATGATCTGCCACGGCACCCACCGGGGTATGCCTTAGTGACTTCCTCATCGTGATTTCGGCCCGTAAGAGCCGCCCAGGATTTCATTGAATTATACTGCCATGGCGCTGTCTTTTGCTGCGCAGAAGAGGTTTTACGTCGTGTACTGCGTTGCGCCAGCAAGTTCGCCCCCCTACGTATTGTTAGAACACAGTTCGAGGAACGGGAGCGCGATGCCATGTATTGATATCACTTTCTTTGCTTCGTTGTTCGGGTGACACTGTATTTTGTTTGTGTGCTTTATTAAATGTAATCAGTGTAATTCCTGAATGGCCTGCCAGCTGGACAAGGGGCCCACGACGGCCAAATGTTTGAAAGCTGCTTTTGCGGCCAAGATGGACAAATGCCTGCTGTCGAAACAGCCGTTGCCAGGAACAATAAGCAAACCACCGTAAAAGGCAAAAAAAACAATGTCGGAACAAAAGCACTGAGCCTAAAATCAAACGTAGTCGGGTTTATGCGTTTGAGACACAAACGTCAGAACAAAGAGTACATCATGCTGTCATTTTGCCAGCATCTTCTGCAGCTGGGTGGAGCGTATTATAACAACGCTTTAACCGGGGTAAAGGAAAAAGCTTTATTATATTGAATGGGGCAGTACCCCATTGGTCAAAGCCAGATCAGGATGTCGGATAACTCGGAGTTATAGGGAAATATTCTGCGATTACTTTTCATGCGTAGCGTGCGGAATAGCGCAAAAATCCTGAGTCTGTTTTGTTTCTAGCCTAAAGCAGTATTCCTCCAAGGTTAAGAGTAGGTCGTAGTAATACTGACCGAGGCCGTAGGCGTTAACGATTGCGCAGGAACGTTTATAAATGTGCGGTGGAGAATGGTAAAAAACACCTTGACGATCGGTGCCGTTAAGGCCGGCAAAATGAAATGGAAGAACACGCCTTTCTTGATGCAGTAATATGCTTCAAGATTCGATGGTTTATTCGCACAGGCAATAAATCTTCAGTACCGACAATAGACGCAGCAATATGGTTTGGTGGCATCAGCCCGTTTATTAGCAGTTGCCCGCCAAAATCCATCCATCAACTCAACAATCAATCAACCAATTAATCAATCAACCCGTTCGTGCGTCTATCAATCAATCCGTCTGTCCCGTCCGTCCATCTATACGTCGGTCAATCATTCAATCCGTCAATCTATGCATCGATACATCGAACCTCATAGGTGGAACACCGCCATAACCTTATGAAAGCCTTCTCCCACGGATAAGGAATCGCGAATGGACGCGGTAAGGCAATGAGTACAGGATAAAACAACGTCCGGCTCATCGTAATTCCGATGCATGCAAGGTGCTCTAAATAAAACTCGTGAAACTGTGTGCTTACATAACAAAGAAGATAAATGAGCTGCTAATTTAGTACAAGAACCTAGGTAGAAACGAGTAGACAAGAAAATTATTAAGACAAGAAAATTGTTAAGACAAGAACCAACTAGCCCGACAACGGGTGATTTCAGATTCCATAGCAAAGCATAGAAGTTTGTCAGGTAACGCTTTCGAGCACCCGTTAGAATATGTATGCGCAAACTCGAGCATGAATTTTTGTATAGGACGTGCACTTTTCATAATGTTGCTCTCTCTCTTTTCAATGCAGCATACCGGAAGACCCTGCGCCAGAGGTAATGTTATTTCAGCACATTCGATTATTTTTCTAAGCGCATCAACGTTTTTACCAACAAAATTATCTTGTCTGCAAAAAATTAACTAGTTTTGGGGAAATATTGAAAAACTGCATGATGTCAGGTGTGCTTGCATTTATACCGTGCTCGGCTTTGAAAATGTTTTCAAAAAATTATAATTTTGAAAGAGCCCTAGCAGCCACGTAAAGGTTGCCCATGTGCACCACCTAACCCAAGCTGAACTGAATTTAGAAAAAAACTAATTGGGTGTATCGCGACTTCCAAAGGGAATAGCCAGTTTCCTAACGTTCAGGCTTATGTAGGACTAATCATCACTTCACTCAATGTACTTTGCCACCTGCTCCTACGTAGAGCCATCACAGGTGCCTGATGCGCAAACATTCCTCTTTGTCTAGCATTTGCAGTTCTCTTAAACTGTACAGCGTAACATTGTTATTCCTTCAGAATGGGTGTCAAACAGTAGACGACTTAGCAGAACTGATAGTTGGGTGAGATGGTACGTATTCATAGTGAAATATTTAGCGCGAACAATAGACAAGGACACAGTGAAGGGGGACACACGAGCGCTTACTCGCAACTGTTTATTTTCGGAAAGATACAGAACGTAAATACACCAGCTATCTGCACAGAGCATGTGAAACAAGAGTCGTCGGTATATACAGAAAAAGATTAAAAACGAGCATGTGCAACAAGAGTCGTCAGTATATACAGAACAACTGACGACTCTTGTTGCACATGCTCCGTGCAGATAGCTGGTGTATTTATGTTCTGTATCTTTCCGGAAATAAACAGTTGCGAGTAAGCGCTCGTGTGTCCCCCTTCACTGTGTCCTTGTCTATTGTGCGCGCTAAATATTTCACTATGAGAGGACGACTTACTCACTGGACCTCCCTACCCGTGATTGTTATCACCAATAAGACCGCCACTTATCCCAAATCAAGTTTTGGCCCTTTCCGTCTGCAGTAAGCAGTCGCACTCTGTGTTCTAACTTCTAAATTTATGGCATCTCGTAAAATTTTATGCTGTCATTTCTCAGTGACCTTTACTGTTGTAATGCTAGTTTCCAAATATGACGGACAAAGAGGCAGCCTTTCATGGGGATTTTTGTCAAAATTTCCATTTGCCCCTCAAAGGCGGATTCAAAGAGCCTCCACCAATGGGCGGGTACTCCACCAATAGCCGGAGAACATGGCAGCCCGCACTTCGAACTGGGCCCAGTCGCGTCAGCGGGACTATTTCATTAGTCGCGGAGGCAATCCGCTACAGCGCTTCGGTCATCTGGGCGGGGTCTGACTTTCAAGGATCGCACTTGATTCCATGGACTGCAACGCTGACAACTTCGACCACTACCTCGGTTCCCTGGCACCTGCTTTTCCCGACAGCGATGTGTTCAAGGCAGAGCAGCTGAAGGATCCGAGTTTGCAGCCGTGCTTTTCATCCACGCGAAGTTCTACACTAGCACGCCGTTTTTTGTGTTCGCGATGGCTTACTATACAAAAAAGAACTGCACTACAACTGGTGCACCCCTGCTATTCGTGGTTCCGGTGAACGTCCGCTCTTCTGTTCTACGTATCATGCACGGGGACCCCACCTCAAGCCACTTGGTATCAGGGCCGACTATGCTAATTGGCTAAAGAACGCCCTTATTGACCGAGAAATGCGTCATACAACCGAACAATACGCTGCCACCTGCACGACGTGTCAGCGTTACGAACGTCCGAACAAAGCTCCCGCCGGTCAACTTCATCCTGTGCTGCCTCCAAGCTTCCTGTTTGAACAAGATGGCATTGATCTTCTGGGCCCTTTTCTGTGTTCCTTCACCAGAACTTTTACAAGGCGGGAGGCGTTTATTCAGAAAGCTCAGCGTTAAAGCACTGAAGGGGGGGGAGGCTGCCAGACCGAAAGCAAAGTCCTCTTCTTTTTTTCTCTTCCACTACTCCTTCTCCTCTTCTTCTTGAGTACAATATACAATAGTCTGCACCGTTACAATATAAATTGTTAATTCGGCCTATACTAAAATATGCATCAGCTGTCTGATGTCCTTAACGTTCGTGTAAAATAAAAAGTTGAGACTGTGTACAGAATAAGGCTGTGTACATTATACAAGACATATATTGTTGACCGTCCTCTGCTCTTTCATTTTTTAAGCAACATCGCTGTATGCCGATCGTGAAATTCATTTTTTTTTACGTTTACGTACAATATTATCAATTCTTCGTGTCGGCTTTCAAATGATGAATACCTAACTTTCCTAAACATTGTTCGACCCGCCGTTGATCATCATCATCATCATCATCATCATCATCATCATCACCCTATATTTATGTCTACTGCAGGACGAAGGCGATCTCCAATTACCTCTGTCTTGCGCTAGCTGATTCCAACTTGCGCCTGCAAATTTCCTATAACTTCATCACCCCACCTAGTTTTCTGCCGTCCTCGACTGCGCTTCCCTTCTCTTGGTATCCATTCTGTGACTCTAATGGTCCACCGGTTATCCATCCTACGAATTACATGGGTTGCCCAGCTCCATTTTTTTCTCTTAATGTCAATTAGCTGTGTCTGCTATCACCATTTGCTCTCTGATCCACACCGCTCTCTTCCTGTCTCTTATCGTTAAACTTAAAGTTAAGAGACTTAACGTTAAGCCCAATGTGTAATCTATTGTACAAGGGGTCTTAGAGGATAGCCCTTTGTGATCTGCAGTGTGCTCGAATAAAAATAAAGATTGGTTGCTTTGCGCCTGTTCCGATTGGCTCGCGCCTGTTCTTGCAAGTCGCTCCAGCGTACGAAGTGCTTTGTGCATTCAAATTTAGGCTCGCAACACTTCTGATTTCTGAATGCCACGATACCAAGAAAAGCTTCTATACTTCCTCGGAAATCGATAACCTCTGTGTGTTCATTCGCAGATGCCGCATGTGTTGACCGCGTCCAACATGTCCATCTCATCTACGAGCAACTTCCGACCAAAATGAAGACCGCCGACTACGCGCCGCGGCTGCATCGCATGTGCTGTTTCGCGAAGCAGTAAAAGCAAGCACATGTGCCTCGTGTAAAAAGAAAAACGATTTTTTAGTTTGCTCGAATAATAATCGTGAGTTGTGCCTTTCTGGTAGCACCAGTTCACGATGAAGCCCGCGATTAAGCGCCCGATCACTTACGCTAGCTGCAATTCGTGAGTGTTCCAGTGGTCTAAATATTCATGTACGCACGTCGTACGTTATATAGCATTCCCAGAACCGTAGAAATGGAAGAATAAATAAACTTTATTTAAAGCGCCGGCACTTTGCTACGGAAATTTTGATGTGCGAAGGACATCAACGCGATAAGCTATGATTTTTGTTATCCGATTAAATGTGTCACCCTTGACGACAATAATGTGTACCGTAATACGACAGAGCTTTTACAGCGAAGCTGTATATGGCTAGTTTCCAGCGAATCGATGTCCGTAGACCAAAAGTCCCGAAGGTAGTGCAATACCGGCCCACCCGCGGCGGAGGTGAAGCACGCTTCAAGCACTCCGCCAATTTGCAAAAGTAAGTTTAATATCTTGGGTCCAAGTACAACCCGTATCAAATAGTAAGCTGATAAGAACAGATACTGCGCTTTGACCCGCGTCGGCCACGTCTTCGTTCGCACTATACACGTGTACGCCATCCCGCGTATTCAAACTATAGTGCGTACCGATCTCAGTGTCTTCTGTCTCCTGACGTAATGCTCTACGTAGGCTCGATCCTTTCCTCAGTTCTGCTCTGACTGTGAAATGGTTAGGCCGCGTGTTGTACGTTCTGAAGAAGAACAGCGTGCCTACTACGAACGACGGTGGGAACAGAAAAGTAATGGGCGCGGTGGCAGTGGAAGGAGACCACCGACGATGAGCAGGCCGCGAAGGCCAAGTGTAAACGCGCTGCCCGCCAGGACTGCGAGGCGAAAAGCAATGCGAACCATCCATGTGGCCCCGATCCTGCAAACTTGCAACGTTTCGCCAGAACGACGGTCAATCACCACATACACAGCTTCGGTGGTCATCCACTTTCACAGAGTGGGCTGGCACGGAATTTTTATTCGAAAGTATGTTCACTTTTTCGACTGGGATTGCGACAAAATAGCGTTTGTGGTTAATCTGAAAACTCGTATTCCGAGCTCTAGTAGAGAACAGTACTTCGAAGCGTACCAATTGTTGCACCTCTGCCTATACTGAACTTCATGGGAATATGGACGAAAGCCAAAGAAGCGCCCTTCTACGCCATCCAGTTTTCCGTGAAGGGTCTATACGAATTTCCGCGTGTAATCTTTAGCTAGTGCACATGTATTCGCAGAATTCACTCAAGTCTGAATGAAGGCCACTATAAACTGAGAAAGCTCTGTTGCTGAAGAGTAATCAACTGGGGAAGTCGGTAAGGTGCCAAAAAGAAGAAAGATATGAAAAAGAAAGACCAACGCGGACTAGTCGGGAGCAGAAAGTACGACGACACTGTTACTCTGTTGCAGTTACCGCAGAGCCCACCAGCTTAGGTTACCAAGGTTTATTACATTGGTAACTATTTGTGGGCTTTAGGATTTTACTATACACTGTCTAGCGTTCTCAATCATATGTACACTCACAGTGCTCACTCGGTTGCTGCAGTGTCGAATGAACGAACTTAAAATGTCTATCAATGCTCGTCTCGCGTGTCCGTGCCTTTATGTTGCATTCGTTCGTTTCCCACTTAGTTTCTTGTAATCTATAGCAATGCCCCAGCTAAATTACTGCAGGTATAGGTATTCTGCATGGGCATATGAATTACGGCTCCTATAAGCTTTATTTATTGGTGTGGATTATGAGGAGGGCTCTTGTTTGTTGACGGTTAAAATTTTACGTCGCCCGCTCTCCAGCTCGACGGGAGCGAAAAAAAAATTTTTTTTCTTACATCTGCGCCTGCAATAACTTCGACGAAGAGAATGTCTATAGATACGCGTAGCAAACGGCAGGGAAAAAAAAGGAAATACGCTGCTGCACTTGCATACGCGTGCCTTGCAGGCATGTTGAGTCGCCATATTTCAGGCTCACAGTCTCCAGGCGAGTCGTCCCACTGCTATTACGCTGTCGTGGAAGTCTCCTTCCGCTCTTCTGATTTCCGTGAGCGGCCTTTCCTCCTCCACTTCCTCCCCGACGTCATCCGCTATAGCACCGCGTACGGGCGGTGGAAGTAACTGCGCTTGCGCCCTTATCGCGGGAAGGGGGATTTTCTCATCAACGAGACGGCAATAGCGCTTTCTGCTGATGCGCTTGTGACGGCTTCAAGCCGAGTTTGGAGAACCAACTTGCACAAAAAAAAATAAAGTATCGAGGAGCAGATTACAAGCGTCCGCACGACCTGCGAAGCCTCGGTCTCGCGCTGTCGATTCCATCCAATTTGTCATATCGCATTTATCGGGTGCGCTCCCCAAACTCTTCGCTTTTGGGCACCAAACTCTCTTCAGGCGTTAAAGTTTGGCGCCGACTAAGGGAACTTATTTATGGCCTGGCCTCGGAGATTTACTTTGTCAAGATGCCCCGCGGCTGATGGGAAAAAAAGAAAGGAAGAAAGAAAAAGATCGGCCCCCTCGAAGTACTAAAGAATCGGGATACCTGGTTTGATCGTTCCTCGCCTGTGCGCTTTTTATTTTTGTGTTGTAACTTTTGTTTTCTCCCCCTCCCCCCTCTCCCCCTCGCTTTAAGCTAAACTTAACTAGTGATACAGAAAGAGGCATTTTATTCAAGGAGAGGCAGTGACGCCGGCCTGCGCTAGTGGGCTCTACAGCCTGCCAGCTGCACGAAGGAAAAGGGAAAATGGATGAAAAGAAAGAATGAGTAACGATGAGGACAGCTTAAAGGGGGTGCTAGATGCACGATCTTGTAGCACTTCTAATGGCACGGGCCCACTTCGCTGTTATGAAAATGTTCCCCTCGACTCGACTGTATAGACCACATCGCGTGGGAAAGGAGGAGACCAGCGCATGGCTGGCTTGGCAGCCGGCTTAACAGGAGTAGCGATGGAAGCTGCACTGCAGGGACGGCTAGGCGTAGTGCAGCCAGAACGTTTTAGGAACACTTAAGACTTGGACTGTATTCGTAAATTACGCTTCTCC
Organism: Dermacentor silvarum; assembly: GCF_013339745.2. Classification (NCBI taxonomy): domain Eukaryota; kingdom Metazoa; phylum Arthropoda; class Arachnida; order Ixodida; family Ixodidae; genus Dermacentor; species Dermacentor silvarum. The sequence goes on from NC_051155.1 coordinate 168,743,304, forward strand.
AATAGCAAAGCGGCAACCGTTTCACCGTAAGAGTAAGCCGATGCCAAGAGGAGAGGGGGCATATATCGGCCTCTTCATTCTCGTGTTTTACTCGCTCTATATAATTCCTGAGCAGTTCAAGTTATTTCAGTGAGCTGCCACTGAAATAATCAAACAGTTAGGGAGCCTCGCGCGTTATTACCACTGTGCTCAAGCTTTCCGATGATGTTCCCAAATCTGCATTTTTCAAATATATCAATCAAATCCAAATAGATAACTAGTTCTTTTCGAGAGATTCGACTTTTTAGCTGCGGTGCTTATTCACTTGCGCAGCGCCGAGCGGACACCTTGAGCTCCTAGTGATCATGATAATCATGATAATAATTTTTAATACATCCCCCTTGAAATGGGGCTGAGACAAACAATCACCTAGCCTGCTTGATCTAAACAGAATCTACATCTATTGCAGTCTACCATTTTGCCTATCTCGCCTTGATCTTCTCTTTCTTCACTAAAACCTACCTATGAGTGTAACGACTTGTTTGTTTCCATTTCTTTCATCCAATTTACCGTTTGTTTCTCTCTTTCTTTTTGATGACTCCTGGGTATACTTTGTTGCCAACCCTCTCTCGCGCTCTCTCGGAGCGTCCTCTCAGAGGGCAACACCATGGTGGATTTGTAAGGAAGCGTGACGGGACTGTCCGCTCTCATTGGCGGAAGTGCACGCGGCGTACATGGGGAGTAACCAGTGCCGGATCCCTCTTTCCGACCACACTTGCCCTCCGAAATTTTCACTCGGTACGTGCACTACTGCAGTTAGACCCTTGAGGGGCGAAAGCACCTTTTTTAGGACTAACTGCCCAGTTGCTCATCCTCACGTTCCTCTCTTTCCGACCAGGGACAAAACACTTACCCCCTGAAATTTGCACACGGCACGCACGTACGCTCCTGCAGTTAGTCCCTTGAGGGGACGAAAGAGCCCTTTTGAGGACTAACTGTACAGCCACCCCCATTTTCACCGACACTTAGAGTGTATATGGGCGCGTATAAAGTGAACAGTGCACGTCTCATCATATCGGCTTCTCCTTTACACACGCTTAGCGCTCTCTTCATCTTTCCTGATTCTTTCTTTTGTGTACTGTCTCTCCTATAGGCATATCTCGAATATCGCGACTATAATATGGTGCCATAAGCAAGAAAGAAGCGGATCTCATTTCGTTCGCGTGTCAGGCCGTATCAGTTCACGCCTCGTGCAGCACGGTCATGCCGAGACTCGGTAAACGCGAGGGATTATCAAAAAAGCCTCCCGAACGGAAGCGTATAGGCGCTGCCTGGAGAGAGCTATCGAGGAAGGGCTGAGAGGCTGGAAAGGAAATCTTCAGAAGCAAAGAAGCAGGAAAAGAAGCAGGCCGGCACTATTTAGATAGGCGCAATTTGTTCCCCGAGCGCAATAAAGAGAGATTTATTGACTGAGCGATCTCGCCACACATATACACTTGTCTTCTGGTTCAAAGAGCAGGTCGCATGAAGGGCAATCGCCTCATGCGAGTGAGCGGAGGTCTGCGTAAGCTTCTTAAGCACTCGACCCAGTTTTTTGAGTTTGTGCGTTTATCCTTTCCTATATATCCGAGGCGAAAGCTGCGCACGACGAGCTTCGTCCTTAGCGGCGAGGCGTATTTAAGTATCGAGAAAGTCTCGCCGCTACACTTTGGCTCGAGCTCTTCTTCCTTGTGATCATCTTCCTTGTATTAATCTTCTTCGTAGCGTTATTCTTCCTCGCTGCTTAGATAACGATCCGATTTCTGCTTCGCTGGAGGACAAGCGGTGTATACGCTGCGGAGTGACCGGCCGATTATACGGCAGTTTACTGCCGCCAGTTGAAAATTTGCGTCAGCGGCAAATTAAGTCTTCACGCAGTCAAGGCTGTATGAGCGAAGAAAGAGAAGGAAAACACGGTGGCTTAACGTAAGCCATGTGTCAAAGCCACTAAATTTACTTTTTGTATCTATCCCTAAGATTCAGGGCTCAGTTAGAACGTCAGATCGGTTAAGAAGTGCTTCGACGGGGGCTAGTTTGTACGACATGAGTGTATGGTTATACGCTGATAAGGTGGCACACAAATTGACACCGACACGCAAGCACGTAGCGCACACTGACGCTGAGCACTGTGGGAAGTATTGGTTCATTCGCTTGACGCAAGATCCGTTTCGTGCGTGCGTGTCAATATCCCTGTCTGTGCCCACTTTGTTACTTCGTCAGCGTATAAACGAGCGATGCGTTTGTGATGTGACACACATTAGAATCTCGTTGTCTGTGCTCACGCCAGTTGGGTTTGGCATGTGGCATTCATGATGGACCTCGGCTGTCGAGGTGAACGTCTTTAAAGTGGTTGTTGCTGCCTTGTTGCTGCCAAGCGGGCGTTGGCCCCGGCGAACGCGTTCCCGCCATTGCCACGTTGACGCTGCTCTGCCCGCAACGCCGCCTCCTCGGCTCGCCGTTGTCGCATGCGTTCGATATCTTCAGTTAGCTCGGCGTCGATCGTGGTTAGCAGCATCCGCCCGCCATTGGCGCTTGCGTTCCACTAGAAACACAAACATGTAACCAATAATTGAGAAACGCTTCAACACAGCGTCGGGATTAACCCTATGCTAAACACCGGGGCCGCACGTATCAGCTTCGCTGGTTAACCATCTGTATATGGAGTGCTTGGGCGGTGTTTTTGTACCGAGAGCTACATTGGCCGCATTCTCGCCGTTTCGCTGTGGCACGGCCGGACTCGACTCTCCTCTCCTCCGCGCTCCCTTACGGCCTTTGCAATGATGGATGCTGCCGCCTGCCGCCGCAACTCTGTGGTGGCGCTGTTAGCTCACCGCTGCTTAACTGCTGCCGCCTCCGCAAAGCGCGTTCACAGATGCGCTCCGGCAGGATGCATATAATCAAGATCTGTGTAATTCCGGCTGTCAGACGCAAGTTATCTCGAATTTTAAAGCCTAATTTTTATTTTCAGTGTCGGTAGTCAACACCATAGCCTCGTACGATGTGGATGAAACGGCTTACAGCCTCTGCTTGAAGCCGCAAGCCTGTAGCAGATGACGCTGTCAAGATTAAAGGGGAAGCTTAAGCCAACACCCACAATTATTGAATACACATGCCGTTACTTAGGGGAAATGATTACCTCAGTAACGCACTTCAATTTATAAGAAAGGTACAGATACTGCGAGGCTACAACACAAATAAAAATTTTACAGGTACAAACTATTTATTTCCTGATCAATACAGTGCACTCTTGTACATTTTGGTGCCAACAACCTTCACATCATGTACATTATAGCCTAAAATATTTTCTGGATGGCTTATGCACGTAAGGAACTGGTTTTTCATTTTTTTCGGTTACCATCTTTGTGTGATTTACTAGAAGCAGTCTGACAAATTTGTCAGCAATCACATTAGCTGTGCACCTTGTGTGACCATTGCCAACATCTTCTGGGCAGTTCAAGATGGGCGATTGTTCAAAGTAGGGTGCAACGAGAAGTTGCAGCACTTCATGCACTTTTGTTCGCGGAAGGTGCTTCGCAGCCGCTTCAAAGAAAGCCACAATGCTGTCCAAAAGTGCCAAGAACATGCGATTCGGGTAATGGAGTCCACTTTTGTTCTGTTCGTGCAATAGAGCGTGCAAAGGATCCCCTTTGTTAGTCGTCGTCACCATCATCACACATGCATCACAACCAAACTCACTAATGAGTTTTACGAGGTACCCCCCAACATACACCAGACCGGAGTATGTCACTGAGGGGGATGGATCCAAAAAGTGTCCTTTCAGGTTCTCCAGCTGTGCAATTACCTCCTGTGGTACAGCTGTAGCAAGCTCTTCAGCATGAGCATCTGTCACCTGCATTTGCTTTAGAGGGATGGCCTTGCCTTTGACAATGTTATCAAGGGCAATTGTGACAGCCCTTGCATCAAGCACATCGTTACCCCCACACATGGACCTGAGCCGTCCGAAGAGTGCTTCAACTGGGTCACTGTTAAAGTTCCTTGTCAGGACATATTTGATTCCCCTCCTTAAGAGGAACCTTGTTGTCTCCACTGTTGCCTTCGTGGTGAACAGCAAGGCGCGGTACGTTTCATCTGTGAATTCACCCTTTCCTGATGCAATTGACTCCTCTTGAATATTCCTCACGTAACAGGTAAAATCCTTTTCCAGCCATAGTATTCTGTGGTCGTTTTCGTCAGAGATCGGCTTCTTGTTGTCACTGCCACTGTACACCATGTCATGGACGTCGAACCATTGCTTCATCATCTTCATGAACAATATTGTTGGGCTCACTCCTCTGAAACTGTAAAGAGCTGGGTCGCCGCACCGGTTCTCCTGGAGATGACACAATGCTGCAATCACTTGCGGGGAGAATATCTGAACTGCGCGGAGCACGTTCATTTTTTCTAAGTTCGACGGGTAAACGTGCTTCCTGGTCAAGTTTCTTGCCAGTTTGACGGTTTTGTCTTTTTGAAATTCATAAAGTTTCTGTACGAACTTCCCAGTAATGACCTCTGTGCCGTCTGTAAGTTCACGTTCCAGGAACTGGCTGCGTATGTTTTTGAGGATATGACAAGGGTCAAAACTCAGGAACATGACTCTATCTGAATCGCGAGGATGGGGGACTACTGAAGACAAACATCCACTTCCCATGTGTTTAAACATAGTGACATTTGCTGAGTAATTATCTGTAACGATTCTGACAATTACGAATCCACAGGACTCCACAACAGAGATTACCTCCTTGGTCCAGGCAAACAGGTCTCTCCCACTCAGCTGTTTCGTAAAGTAGTAGGCACATGGTATCATGTATGAATTCGCCACACCATGCAGAACAAAGCACAGTACTCTATTTGCAAGAGTCTCTGCCGAGCTGCTTGCCGCACTGTTGCTGGGTTTGTCTTTGAGACCAAAAACTGTGTCGGCCTTTCTGTCATACACACATTTTGGCTTAATGGCAGCCTCGTCTACGATCAACGACGCCATGTGCTGTTTGCTGCTGAGCATCGAGGCCTCAAAGATCAGCCTCTCCTTCATCGCAGGACTCATACATGAAGACGTTGGGCTTGGGCCCACGTACCTCTGAAGCGTACACTTCACCGGCAGTGTCAAGAGGTCAGATTTTCGGGCGTGATCATAACCTTTTGTCGAAAGGAAGCGCCAAATCACACACTCTCTGACGACTTCTTCAGAATAACATGGTCGTTTACTGCCATAGACTTCAATCTGGTGACGGAGAAAAACAGCCTTTTTCTCGCCTTTCTGGGAATCGGCAACGATCTTTTTGACGGCAATATAGTGTTTGTCGTCGTTGTATTCGTTCATCTTTTCTTTGTCTACGGCAAGCTTTCTCAGGAGCCCCGCGCACTTCGAGCGCTGGTAGGCAACTTGAGCCCGAAGCCTTTTCATAATGACAAGATAGTAACTAGATCGGTGAGCGTTGTTACTGTTGGTTTGTGTTGAAGAACTTTGTTTTTCCTCGGTTACCTCCTCCCTGGCACCAAAATCTTCATGAACAGGCAACAGCGACTCTGCTTTTCGCTTTGATGAATTTCTAGGAGCTGGGGGGTCACGATATGCAGGGTCCTTACGCGGTCTCTTTGCAGCTGGCACCATGTAGGACGGATAGAGTTCGAAGACGGTCGGTACAACTCCCACAAGCAACTTCCGTATTCGGCATCCGGGAACATAATCACTCTCATTGAAGTGTTTGCTACACACTACAGTTGATGCGGACTTGTCGTTGATGACGAGATTTTCACGAGAAATGTTTTTTCGCCACTTAGAACACAGTTCCGCATCGCTAGGAAATTGGTGAAAGGAAACACCCGGCGTCTTCCCCTGTTGGGATTTGCAAAATGGCACACAACAGTACACCATGGCTCCAGTGATCGCAATTGAGGCAGAAAGAAGAAACGACGCTTTCACGCTTGCAACGATCCCACGGAGAAAGCTCACACATTCAGCTGCAAAAGCTGGCACACAGTAGGTAGCACACGAGGGTTCGGCGATATAGGTATGCTGCTTCAGACGCCGCCGTCAAGCACAGAAGTGGTGAGGTAATTGCGCCCACAAAAGCAGACCAAGGTTGCAGGGAGCAAGTCCACACTCATGTCGTGGGCATCAGCGGGCAAGTCTGATGGACGTTGTGCGCACAAGAATCTCACCAGTCGGGACAGCAGCATCAAACAAAGAACCAACTTGACAGCAGCTACTGAAGAAAATGGCAGCAGCAAAACCAAGCCCGCGCTACAGTTCTAGTACACTGTACCCGCGCGACTCTTCTCTCCCGCGAACACGGTGAGGTGGTAGCGACCTCTTGCGGCGAGCCATCGTGCTACTCGTCAGAAAAAATTCCATTGACTCCCGTCGCGTTGCAAAGGCCGTAAGGGAGCGGGGAGGAGAGGAGAGTCGAGTCCGGCCGTGCACGGAGGAGAGGAGAGTCGAGTCCGGCCGTGGCTGTGGTCGCGCTGAGCCGTAGTAGTAGTGATTTTATTGAAGAAGAAAGTGACGCTTATTTCTGCTGCCCAATAGGGAGCACGGCGCAGCGTCAGGGGAAGGGGAAAAAGGAGATAAAGATGTTGAAACGAAGGGAAGAGAAGAATAAGCAGCAAAAGTCTCATCCGATCATGGAGGAGGCTGGTGATGGAGGCGGTGCCCTGCTAGGGACGAGCGCTTAGCGATGGGCGGAGATTCCGTTCAGTTCCACAAAATCCAAAAGGCTATGGAGAGCTCGGAGGTGGGGAGGCGACGGGAACAGGAGGTCGCTGGTTGTCGCAGCAGGTAGACCCTGTTGTCTGTAGGCAGTGATGACCCTTGAGCGGTCCTCCTGGAAGGCGCAGGTTGGCTGCAGCAGCGTAGACCTCCTGCAGAGCAAGCACATCGTACTCGCTCCGCAATAGGTGCTTGGAGAGGTCTGCCTGCCGCCGCCGCAACGAGTTTGCGTTCCACTGGAGCACGCTCGGGCGGCGGCGGCAATGTCCTGCTGCAGGCGGGAGGGGACTAGCCATGTTGACTACTGGGTGAGGGCGCGCCACCTGCCTTGAGGCAGATAGAACGCAGCTGTTGGTTCTCTGGAGGCAGCAGGTCGGCGATCGCCCTGAGGAGGAGTCGCAGGTTCTTGTTCTCCTCATCGCTGGTTGACTTAGGAGCCTCCTTCGGGGACGGCCCTAGCTTGATGCTGCCCCGCTTCTTTGCGCCTGCCTGTTGTACATGTTGCTGCAAGCGGGGTTGGGGGTGGTTGATAGAGGTCGTGGCCTCCTTGTCAGGAGCACCGAGTGCTGCAGCGTAGGTTTTGCCTCCTGTCAGTGTAACACGTGGCGGTCCAGAAGCAGCTGCTACTGAGCTGGTGGGGGTAGCCCGTAGGACCGCCTGGGCCTCGCGATGCGACAGGTGTGTGGGAGCTGACGCCTTTATCGTAGCCAGGCGCCGTTCTCTCTGCCATAGCTGGCAGTTAGGCGAGTCAGCTGGATGTGGTCCCCCACAATGCAGGCATCTGACCCTGCTCGAACAGCACGATTCCGTCTGGTGTGGGCCACCGCACCGCAGGCACCGTACCGGTCTCTGGCAGGTTGCTGTGGCGTGCCCGTAGCACCCGCAACGTAGGCACTGCAGAGGGCGAGGCCGGGAGGGCCGCACCTCGAAGGGCATGCTGAAGAGGTAGATCCTTGCGGGGGGGTAAGGGGCAGAAAAACGCAGCACCAGGGTGGTGCCCTGTCGCTTAGCCGCGACCACCCGTACCTTCGACGATACGGCAGCCAGCAGGTCCTCATCGGCGTAGTTGCCATGTACGCCTTGCACCACGCCGCTGCTCTGGGTGCGGTCGGTTGGAAGGCGCGCGGTCACGGGCATCCCGGCGATCTCTGACGTGGCCAGCAGGTGCTCCGTCCATTCCGGCGATGCCGCGTCCGCAGCCACAATGTTCTTCTTCGTGTTCACGCGAACCTCCTTTACTCCAGGCAGCGCGGAGAGCGCCTGCGCGATGGCGAGGCGGGAGGTACGGGGAAAGGCGGCGCCGTTGTGTGCCGGACGAAATAGCACTGTGCGGGATGTCAGTGGCGAGGTGGGCACAGAAGTTCTGGGAACCCCGGCAGTAGCAGCGGGATCCACGTCAGGAGGTGCAATAGGCGCAGGTGAACTACAGGGAGCCGTAGGTCGTGCGGCAGGAGCGACGGCAGGCTCGGTCCCGGGAGAAGGGACGTTGTTCCCGGCTAGGCCCGGTGGTAACGCAGAACGCTGGCGGCGTTTCTGCGCCTTCGTCAGAACCTGCTGAAACTCGCCTTCGGTGGTAATGCCACTAGCCAGGGTGAGGTGGCGATCGTCTTCACCTGTGACATGTGGCGGCAATTGAGTCGTCGATGCATTGTGTGGCGCAGTCCCGACTGCTTGCACCTTGCGCGAGGCACCCTCATCATCACTACCGAGCTCGCTGCCTCAAGGGCTGCAGAAGATAGCGCCAACCTTTCCCTTTCCCTCAAGAACCACTTATCATCATCATCATCATATGTGGTCGGTGGCCGCACCGCGAGCTGAGCCGTTGCCTAGCAACCACCGCAGCTGGCAGCGCCGTTCGCCGCGCCACCTGGCATGATGTCAGAGGAGGAGCCGGTGAAACCGCGAGCTGAGCCGTTGCCTAGCATGCGCCGGCGTTGCATCGCCGAAGGAGCCGGTGTTGCATCGTATCATATAGAAGGGGCGGCTCGGTGGGATTCGTCGGCAGATATGGAAAGTGAGTCGGAGAGACTGAAAGAAGCCAGGCTTCGTCGTCGGAATGAATCCAAGAGGAGGCAGCGAGCCGAGGAGACGTAGGAAGAACGATCCGCACGCCTCGAGAAGCGTCATAAGTACGAAGCGGCCAGGCGTGTGCATTCAGATGAGGATGGTTCATCGTCTAGTTCGGCATCTCGTGCCAGGGCCGCGGATCAACGACGAAATGAAACGCAGGAGGAGGCAACACGGGTACAGAAGAAGAACGTGCTCGGCGTATCGAACAGAGACGGCAGAGTGATGCAACTCGGAGGGCGCCGCGCCTAGCCGCCGATACAACGCAGTTAGAGGACGTGAAGGCTCGCCGTGTGACGGACCATCTGATTCGGCTGGCTGAAAGTTCAAGTGCGACGCGCATGTTCCAAACGGACTTTACAGACAATCCGTTTGGATTTGCGTGTGACGTTTGCGAAAGACTTTGGCATAACCGTACCTCTCGCTACGCACACCCAGGCCTAATTGAGCTAAGCCACATCCATCTTTTAAAATTATAAACGATTTTTCTCTTTTTTTTTTGCATTGAGGTTTCTGCACAACGATTAACACAGCTCCGAGCTTCTTGAGATCGGGCAGATTGAGAACATTGGCTGTATTGTTGCCCTTCGGTGCTCTTTTGCAACGCGAAATGTCCAAACGATGGCGGCTGCATTGGTCACAGAGCACTATAATTATTTTGTTAATTTTTTTCTTCAGTGAAACCTGCCGGTGTGTTTCTATTTGCGCCCAAGCCCAGTGCTCGAATGCTGGCGCCGCCATGCGCCGCTCGCGCGTACCATGTTTCTAGCAGCCGCCGTTGGAACTAGAGTGTACTAGAATGTATGGGACGAGCGGCTGGGGCGGCGCATGCTTTGCAGTGAGGCGCCCGACGTGGAAAAATACTGTGACGGCGCTGCGATCGAAGTGGATTGGGCCGCATCAAGGTCGCGCCGTTGGAAACTGCTGGCGATACTGCTCGGCAGGGTCATCCGCACTACTTCGCGCACTGGTATTTGCGTTCAGACCTCTCACATGGTGTTCATAATTGAATATGACATGTATATATGTCTTAAGAATAAATGCCTTTCTTTCTCTTCATTTTATTTTTTAATGCCGCTCGGTGATTGCGCGTGCATTGCGGCCGCATTGTCGGCTTTCATTCTACTATGTATGGTTCCCTTTGGAGAACTATTCTACTATTGTACGGTTCCCTTTGGAGAACAAATATTTTTCTCGTTCTTCAAGCAGCGTGTATCTCTCGTGTGTATTCTTCCGCATACAGTTTTCCATTAGTAGGTCTTGCGAAACGCAAACAGAGAAACATATGTAACCTTCCTGCTTGCCGCTTCAAACAAGTAAAGCATAGCTGCCCCATTCGGTACCTTGTACTCAGATTTCTTTCTTCTTTTGGGGTTTTTTACGTGCCAAAACCAGTTCTGATTATGAGGCACGCCGTAGTGGACGGCTCCGGATTAATATTGACCACCTGGGGTTCATTAACGTCCACTACAACGCAAGCACACGGGCTTCTTGAATTTCGCCTCCATCGAAATGCGGCCGCCGCGGCCGGGATTCGATTCCGCGACCTCGTGCTCAGCAGCGCAACGCCTTAGCTAACTGAGCCTCCGCGTCGGGTACTCAGATTTACGGGAAGCATTGTTATTCTATTCAAGTTTCCGCCTTCCTCGCGTAACATAATGCGGAGTAATTGGTACGGGGTCATTTATCGCGGTCGGTGTCATTCTGGTGTCATTTTGGAAATTCATTTCAAGTGGATGCGTTTTGCAACCTCACCGGCTACAATTTGTAAATTGCAATATGTGTCGTAAAGTAATTAACTAAGAAGTTCATTAATCAATTTTGTTAATAAGTTGAATAGGTGTTTCGATTTCTCGTGCTACTAATGTCAACCTCTTCGAATAACCCAGCTCATCAATAAGAATTGTGCTAACTGCCACAGGAGATTTTTAAAAATTCCCTAAAGTTTAATTTTGAACACCCGTTATAGTGGATACTGCGTTGTGCTGCTAAACTGGAGCTCGCGGGTTCAATCCGTCGCGTAATTCGATGGGAACAAATGGAAAACACTCGTGTACTTCTATTTAGGTGCACGTTAAAAAGCCCGAGGTGGGGAAATATAAACCGGGTGCCTCATACTCATATCGTGGTTTTGCCACGTAAAACCCACAAATTTGTTTGAACTAAAAAAAAAATACAGGTGGCTGCGTTCTTCGTCTTTTTTCTAGGAGTGTAAACAAAATAAATTATTATCGAGTCTGATTTCCCAGAAAAACATGTTACGCTTATTCTATATTTCATACATAAATGTAATGCCATTCCCAAATGTCTGTCCGCTCAACTAAACAGCTTGTATATTATAAACGGCTGCTTTCAGTTATTCGGCGCACTATCATAACGACAATAATGAAGCAATTAGAGAAACGGCATACCTCACATACACGTACAGATATGTGTAGATCTGCTGCGTTCGTTCAAGAAGATAAGTGTGGTACCACATGGGGCACCCAGTTTTAATGGGTTGAAAACATGGCGAGACTGTCAAAAAAAGTTTTCCTTGCCTGAATCAAGTTAGCAGAGTTACAGGCTGCCCCAAAACGGGGCATTTATATTGAATGACAGCTTATTACACTTATTAGCAGGGCTTATTAGCAGCTTATTAGCCGGACTTATTAACACCCCTGCGTTAATTTTCTCAGGAACTGCGCCTCTGCGCAACAGCCACAACTCTCCGGCACCACAATCATTCGGAATAACAGTCCGCACTTGCATCGGTCACTCACCTTTGAGACTGCAATAGTGCTGTTATGCGTTACATTCGCACGGAAACGACTGTTCGGCGTCGTACAGCATATCCATAACACTTGCATATATATATATATATATATATATATATATATATATGTTATGAATATTATTTCTGCGAATGAGAGTTTTATGTGCAGTATTCACTAATACGTCTGTTTCCTCTGCAAACGTTCATGGTCGGGAGTTCTCACTGTACCCTTAAATTTGTACCATTCTCAATGTACCCTTTGATTTAATTACGTAGAAATACATTGGTCATTCTTCGCACCATGCAGCTAATAAACCTGGTTTATTTCGCTTTATTATTGTTTTCTTCGATCATTGTCCCTGATCAATATCCACCGACACGAAGCGTGCGTAAAATGACACGCTATCAATAATAAAATTTTCGTACGTAGCTTCATGTTGCAGAGATGCCAGTTGCTTTTAGAAGACAGTGTTAAAAACAATGGTTCACTTGACTGAAACTACCTTTGGTACCCGCCGTCAAGAGTCATGAGCGCACCAAAGCAACTAAAACATAAAAACAAATGTACTACACAGACGTTCTGCGAGAAAAACTGGGCGCCGCCAGCGTACGCGTAGCGAACGCGCGCTCGCTAGCAGACGACGCGCTTGACAACGACAGCAAAACTGAAGATGACGCGTAGTATAATCCATGCCTCGAATATATATGTTTGGCAAGATATTGTAAACATAAATTTGCAGTTGAAATAAAGCACTATTATAAGAGCGTACTATGCGCAATCGGCCTCGGCGCCCGCAGCGAAAGTACGTTGAATATGCCGCGGAGCGCGTCTCCGCCCCAATCAAGTTCGCTCGCAGCGCCCTCTCACAATTTTTCCACACGCGGCGCCTCAGCGGGAGAGTGCCGTTCGGCCCACTCGACCATTGTCTAGTACACTCTAGTTGGAACGGAGAACACGCTGGGCTGGCGGTGACTAGGCCCAACTGTGGCTGCTGTTAAGGGATCGATGGTATCCCTAAATAAACGCATCACTGTTTTGATGATACAAATATAATCTCACTATCAGGGAGGGAGCAGTCTACCTGACTGGAGCAATATTTTTTTAATTTGTTGTGGAGCGCAGCGTAGCAACACCCCAACGACCGCCGCTTCGCGTCAGCGCCCGGCACCGCGGCTTCCGCCGCGGCACCGGGGTTCAACCGACCGCGCCGCCAAACAGAGAGGAAAGAAAGAAAATGGTGATACCAAGAAGAAAGTTTCTAGCTAAGGCGAGACTCGAACCCGCGTCCGCCCGGTCTCAAAGGCGCGTCCGCCCGGTCCCACTAGGCCATACAGCCACTTTTTTCAGCCACGCTTCCAGAGACTGCATTCATGCGAACCATATGATTGCGTTCGAGCGCCCTCGGCGAACTAAACCACCTAGAAACATGGTACGAGCGAGCGGCGCATGGCGGCGCCAGCGGTTGAGCACCGGGCTTGTGCGCAAATAGAAACATTCAACCGGGCGACCACTATTCTGGCTGATGCAACATGAAATCAATCCCGTGCAACTCACCAGGCACAGTGCAGGTGCTCATTCCGGCCCTTCTCATCCTCGTGTGTCTCGATATAATTTGATTGCAAAAACATATGCGTGCCTACTGAACGGAATGAGCAGACGAGTGTTTGTCTTCTGCCACCGAAACGCTGAGCAGACTACCAAGAACACTGCAGGATCGGTTGTTGGAAACGTGCAATTGGGTTTTGAGAGCGTTTTAATTTATAAATGCGGAAAGCTCTGGAGAACATGTTTAAACTTCGCGCGCTAGGCACACCGGCCGATCGCAGCGCCTGTCTGGTGGCGTCATCGCAGAAGCGTCCCAGGTTATCCCATTCTTTTGCTATACAGACGACACACTGCCCCATTCCACTACACCATGCTATTCCCCGCAGTGGGCTTGTGCCGTTGAATAAGGCGTCGTCATCGTCATCATCATCGTCGTCGTCGTCGTCGTCTTCGTTTTGGTCCATCGCCAAAATTTCCGGCGTGTCTGTCATCGTATGCGCCAAAAAATCCTACGTGCTTAGATTAGGTGCGCTGTGGCGCCTTTCTATATGTAGGTGCCTCAATGCGTTCCTCCAGATAGCGGCCGTGCTCCAGAGAACGCATCGAGGTACCCTATTTTGAAAGGTTAAGCACATGGTGTGCTGTGATTAAACACTTTTTAATGCTGAATAAATGTTCCGCTTTCTCCGCATGGTGGCTCAGGGACATGTTCCTCACTGAAATCTGCAGCGTGTCTCCTGTCGTAACGCGCCGTTTTCACTTGCTGCTGCCCAAGATGAGCTTCGTGGATACCGATTCTCAGTGAGAGATCTGCACAATTTTTATTTAGGCCACTAATTATATTACCAAAATTATTGAAAATTGCAAAGTTTCAAGAAAAAGGAATACCAAGCTTACAACTCTGTAGCTCATCAATAAAAAAGATAGCACAATTCCGCAACTGGACCTAATTATACATGTAAAGCGGACAAAACTGATTCATAACTCACTGTATTTAAATACGAGTATACCGCTAATTGGTGAGTACAACGTTCGCGAAGCCATCGTAAACATTGTAATAATTTCAAGTAAGTTGTAGATTCATGTATCAAATTTGTCCGCTTGAGATGCTATAACAGATGCAGTTTCTGCGATATCTGTTTTTGGTGCTATAGGTTACGAATTTGTAAACTTAGTGCTTCTATCCTCTTTTTTAACCTAACGATTTCATCAATGTAAGACAAATTTCGAAGTCCGACATGACAATTTTGCTTGCTAGAATTAATTTATAATTTAATTTCTCTTCCACGTGCAATAAATTTTATTCAAATCGATGCAGCGGTTGTCTCATTAACGCATTTCTGCGCTTTACGTGTATAGTTGAATAAGAAAAAAAATTAGAAAGGCTCGGTTTTCACCATTCCCCTCAATGTTGCCTAGAACCAAAGTACAGCAAAACACCATCAGAATTGGAGAGTGGAACGCGATAGCATTAAACAATCCCTGGGTGCTTATCAGGCTTCTTTCTCGTATATTCAAATTACAATCCGACGTTATCACGTCTGTGGGATGTGGTTAAGTCGTACTTTACAATTTTTTGATGGATTTTATTTTGAGAAATTCAATTTTTGTTCACTAACGCCTTGCGCCACGCGAAAGGCCAGCCCGGTCGGGTTGGTTCGGGATGGTGCGGTTCGGCATGATTATTTACGCCAGACTCCGATGGGGCTTACGCCGACACCGACGCCGACGCCGAGTTTTCTGCGACATGGGGCCCTTAACGCTATCGCGTTAAAATTGGCGTTGGTCTTTAGCTATAGCTTTCTGTTAACAACATAAAAGAAAGAACTAACGAAACAGTTAATAAAAAAAAAACAAGCCGGCAGATCCCACACCCTGTGGGAATCGATGTTATGCGAAGCAGTGTGCGGGGAGCCTATCAAGTTAACAAAGCGACCATGAGAGCACCAAGCCTTTCTCACATGACCTAGATGGCACGCATGTCATGACATTCACGTCATGAGTCCTCAAGAGTTCCTTTAGCAATGCCTAGCAGACCTTAAGGAGAAAGCCTTAGCCATGCTCATGACTATAATTTCAACTATTTTTAGCCTTTTCCTTCACTTAGTACCACACCCGAACCCATTCCATTGGTTTTTGCGTCTTAATCTTTTTTCGCTGAGTCATTGTCATTTTTGCTGAGTCATGGTCATGACTATGGCTTCTACCACCATTCTTTAGTGTTTCATTCACTTAGTACCCACGTCAGAACCCATTTACGAGGTGACAAAATTTTTCTACATGTCCAGAAGGGTCTTTCCACCCCCTCACCCCAAATTGAATAGGGCGCAAGCTGTTTCGCTTAGACTTTTACAGACCGGCACATATCCGTGTCTGGCCGTTCTGCACGAAGTTTATCCTGACGTATATCGCGACGACGCCTGCCCATCCTGTGGTCAGACCTCCACTCTAGCACACATGCTCTGGGAGTGCAGGTCGAGATACCCCAAGTTCAGCAAGGATGAGTGGGACTCGCTTCTGCGTAGCCCCGCTCTAGACAAGCAAATCCTGGCTGTCCGGTGTGCCCGCGACCGGGCTGGTGGGCTAGACCTGCCGGTCCCGACGTGGGACTAGCCGGGTGCGCGACGAGTTGGCGTCCTCGCCGGACCTGTAATAAAGGTTATTTCACTCACTCACTCAACCCATTTCAGTGGTTCTGGAGTGTTAATCTTTTTTTCTGAGTCATTGTCTTTTTTGCTGAGTCATGGTCATGACTATGACTTCTAGCATCATCCTTTAGTGTTTCCTTCACTTAGTACCCACCTCAGAATCCATTTGAGTGGTTTTGGAGTGTTAATCTTTCTTCGCTGAGTCATTGTCATTTTTGCTGAGTCATGCTCATGACTATGATTTCTGGTATCATTGCTTAGGGTTTCCTTCACTTAGTACCAACGTCAGAACCCATTTGAGTGGTTTTTGAGTGTTAATGTTTTTTCGCTGGGTCATTGTCATTTTAGGCGGCTGTTTTATTACCTACATGACACAGATGTCATAAAATACAAGTCATGATCTATCATATATGTTCGTCATACACTTTTGTCATACTATGCCAATTTTGGTACCTACCAAGTTAACGAAACGACCATGAGAGCACCAAGACGTAGGCCGCTGTTTCATGACCTACATGACACACGTGTCGATATTCATGTCATGACCTATCATTTATGTTCGTCATACACTCTTGTCATAGCATGCCAATTTTGGTAAATACCAAGTTAACGATACGACCATGAGAGCACCAGGACGTAGGCAGCTCGATAGATAGATAGATAGATAGATAGATAGATAGATAGATAGATAGATAGATAGATAGATAGATAGATAGATAGATAGATAGATAGATAGATAGATAGATAGATAGATAGATAGATAGATAGATAGATAGATAGATAGATAGATAGATAGATAGATAGATAGATAGATAGATAGATAGATATTGTTAAAGTGGCAAATGCTCGCGAAGAAATGCTTCGCATTTAAAAAAGAGAAATGTGAGTGAGTGAGTGAAACAACTTTATTGAGACCAGCGGATTGAAGCCTGGGCCTAGGCCGCGCCAGGGGTGGTAGAGAGACCCTGTCTCCCGGCCGCCTCTCGAGCTCGCTAAATTGACCATATTTGATCTTGCAGATTTGAGCTGATCAGCCCGGCTTTCCACCGCGCCCCAAGCTGTTCTGGGGAGACTGCATTTTTATCTTGTACATGTGCGCAATCCCATAGAATCTGTTCTAGGGAAAAATAACTGCGATAGTTACACTCCGCATACTCATTATATTCCCGTTTATTTCCCCTGCTATATGGTGTATGTTTTGTTTGCGACCATGACGACTTTCAACCCAATTTCTCACTTCTCTCGCTCCTTCTTTCCTAACTGGAAGCAAATTTGTTTTATTGCTCTACGGAGGAGATCTGAACCTTACCAATGTCAAGAATATGCGAAAATAATCTCTTGAGGAAACCTGGTCCAACAACCAACCACGTCCTTTATGGTTTTGTTTTCCTACTTATGCCTTTTTTTTTCTCCACTTCTAGTTCGCTCTCAACATACTCCATTCTGTACTCCGAAGCGTCTTAAATTTGGAATGAGTTTCGCGGCATCCAAAGCAAGTCTTTTAAGTCGCCAAGCAGATCCTCCTTCGCTCAGTAATTAAGAACTTCCGCACGCTCTGCTTAGACATTTCAAAACGATCGAGTGGCACTAAACTAACGCGCAGTCGTATTCTGCCCCAATTGTCCTACGGCGTTTTTCTATGCGCATTTGTTTGCATGCTTTCTTCCGGCATATAGGAATGGAGTAATTAAATCTGGCGAGTGCTCGTGCAAAACACTACTTGCACCATTCGGTGAGCTGCGTGTTTTTTAGCTATTATACATGTTCGCTTATCCCTCCCGTATATAGGCATGGAGTAATTAAATCTGGCGAGTGCTCGTTCAAAACACTACTTGCATCATTTGGGGAGCTGCGTGTTTTTTTAGCTATTATACCATGTTCGATTATCCATTCCAGTTTCGGAAAGGAAATAATAATTCCCTCTCTTTTTTATCGCTAGTCTCTTAGATTTCATCTTTCATTAGATGGTACTTGCAACGAGTACTGTGCCTTATGATATTGTTACGGACTCCGTAACCTGAAGGATACTTGAGGTTAGCAAGGCAGCTAGCACAGGGCGTGGTGATCGCTGACAGCCTTAAACGGTCTACCGTGCAAGTAGAGTCGGAACTTGCTAATTGGCCAAACAACCGCTAAGCAACCCTTTTCAGTGGTTGAGCAGTTCGTCTCGGCCTTGCTGAGACTACGGCTTGCATAAGCAATGACGCGTTCCACACTGTATTTCCACTGCGCAAGAATTGCGCCGAGGCCCGCATTGCCGGCGTCAGTATGAATTTCGGTCTCAGTGTGTTCGTCGAAATGAGAAAGCATAGGGGCAGCTTGCAAACGCTGGCGCAAATCATTAAACGATCGATGTTGCTCGTCCGCCCAAACCGAAGGCACATCGCCGCGTGTGAGCTATGTCAGAGGCTCAGCAATTCTGGAGAATCCCTCCACGAAGCGCCTATGATAAGCGCACAAACCAAGGAAGCGCTGGACAACCTTCTTGTCTGTGGCTGGTGGAAACTTGGCGACGGCAGCTAATTTGCCAGGGTGTGGTCCGACGCCCTTAGGGCCAACTACATGGCCAGGACATATGACCTCTTGGAACCCGAAATAGCACTTTTCCGGATTGATGGTAAGGTCGTCAGTACGGATCGCAGCGATGACGCTGTTGAGTCTTGCGAGGTGATCGTCAAACGGGCTTGAGAACACGACGACGTCGTCCAAATACACGAGGCAGGTTTGCCACTTGAGTTCAGCAAGGACGGTATCCATCATCCGCTGAAAGGTGGCAGGTGCGGAAGAGAGACCGAAGGGAACAAATTTTGAACTCATAAAACCCGCCAGGTGTCACAAACGCTGTTTTTTCACGATCCTATACCCGATGCCAATACCCGGACTTAAGATCCAATGAAGAAAAGAACTTGGCATGTTGTAGACGATCCAAAGCGTCGTCGATGCGTGGCAACAGACAAACATCGTGTTTGGTGACACGGTTCAACTTTCCGTAATCTACACAGAAGCGTAGTGCGTTGTCTTTCTTTCTTACTAACACGACAGGAAAGGCCCACGGGCTTGTGGAGGGGTGGATCATGTCATCTTGAGCATCTCTTTCACCTGCTGCTTGATCGCTTCCCTTTCCATTGGAGACACTCTGTGAAGATGCAGGCGAACAGGACGTACTGACTCATCCCTAATAATGCGGTGCTTTTGATGGACGTGCGCCGTACTTTGGACAACGTTGAAAAACAGTCGGCAGATTCATTCACGAGACTCAGTAGATTGTCTTTCTGAGGGTCTAGCAGATCAGCGTTAACGTGAATACGTTCTTCTATACTTGGTAACTCAGACTGCTGAGACGATGCTAGTTTCAATGCGCCAATGTAGGTGACATCAATGATTTCGCGAAGAAAGGCGATCGTCGTTCCTCGCGGTACATGCCGATACTCGTTGCTAAAGTTTGTTAGCAGAACAACTGAACATTTGTTTCGTACCTGAAGAAGCCCTCTGGCTATACAAATGTTGCTTTCAAGAAGTAGGGGACCGTTTGCCTCAGCAATTCCCTCGGCGTCGTGCTCCATATTGCATCGGACAACAATCAGCACGCTGCTCTTGGGTGGCAATGGGATGTGATCGTCGGCTACGCGAAGCGCGATGTCACAGTCATTTTCATTACTCTTCGCTGTGGCTTGCGTAGTAGCGAAGCTAACACTCGACTTTTGCAGGTCGATGATGGCACCGTTCGCTCGAAGGAAATCCATGTCGAGTATAAGGTCAGTTGAACATTCTAGAAGAATGACGAAGTCGCCGATGTACGCGAATCCCCGAATTTTGACTCGTGTCGTGTACCGGCCCACTGGATTTATGAGGTGCCCTTCTGCAGTACGAATCTGAGTTCCAGCCCATTGTGTCGAAACTTTGTTCAGTACACACGCGAGATTCTGGCTCATAACAGACGTGTCCGCACCGGTGTCGATTAACGCGGTGTCTTCGAGGTCGTCTATGATTACTTGTACGTCGCAAGATACGTACTGACACAGAACTACACTGCATTCGCTGCGTCTGAACTTCGTCATGTCACTGTCGTCGTAGTGGAGAATCTTCTGCGTTCGCAACGTCAGCAACCTCGCCTCCGCAGGCATCTGGACTCAGTTTTCCCAAGCGACAGGGCTGGGTGAGCGACGCCTGGTGACACTCGATGTGAAGAGGGGGCTGGAAGACCTGTTTCGAGTGGGTGACGATGGCCGAGGTTCACGGAATAGTGGAGCAAACGAAGTCCTGGAGTCCGCGAGGTAGGCTTCAACGGTAGGCACTTTGTAACAATATGCGTCTGTATGATTACCACTGGCATGTGTGGTTCTACGCAGAATTCCGCCACATTGTGAAATTCGACACCTTGTTGGCTCTTATTGGCTCAGAGGGCTGCTACGGCCCCTCTGATTGGCTCAAAGAACTACCAATACAGAATTCTACAATTTGGTGGAATTTAACAATGTCCAGAATAAATCGCTAGTTCTAGTCAACCGAATAACCCCGCTCCCCACTTAGGCCACAAGCCAGCCCTCTCTAATAATAAACTACCATCCGTCCATCCGTCCATTCATTCATTCATTCATTCATTCATTCATTCATTCATTCATTCATTCATTCATTCATTCATTCATTCATTCATTCATTCATCAAGGCTTCGGTGTTGGCAGTACCATTGAAGCACAGGCTGTAGATCTACATCACTATGTTCACCGTTAAAAAATGAAAAAGCACTGAGTGCAACACCCGTAGGGGTTTTGGTCTGGTGCCCTCATCTGGTCCGGAGCGGGCGCGCTCATGCTCGGTGTTCCGGCTCAACATGGTACAATCGCTTTGAAGGGACCGGATGCGCCGAAAAAATCTGACAATTGTCTACTAAAACCTAAGCATCATTTGCCACCGGAAAGGCCATGGGTAGACGCGCATAAGCTAGGAAAAGCAAGTAAGCAAAAGTAAGCAATAGCGAAGTCACAGCTGAGCAAACAATGCTTACGCATTAATAGACAATTATCAGATTTTTTTTTTAAACCGTGCCAGAGAAACTCGTCTCACTGAGATATACTTTAGTTTGTAGAGCATTGTGGTCGCATGTAGCGTATCTAGCTGTCATGTGCCTTGAGCATGTCGTTTCATTTTTCGCCATGCCCACCTGGAGTAGCATGTATAGGTATTCCGTCAGGCAAGCCTTTCCAGGACTCGTTAAGGACACAAAAAAAGTTGGGAAAGTGACCCACTGGTCATCACTAAGCAAAGGTTGAGCATTTACGAAAAATATAGAAACAAGCGAATCTTTCCTGCAAGTGAAGCTCCCAGACTCGACGATCGGACATAACGTCTTGCCCTGAGCGATAGAACATCGCCCATGCAAGACCTTGGAACAATGAAGAAGAAAAAAGTAGAACGTAATAAAAGAACGGGCAAGGTGAGTAAACGAACTGCTTTAATGGAATGCCTTCGTCTGCGAACCTTTCTTTCCCGGACAGCCGTGCAAGTGTAGACTGATCTCGATTGGTTCCGGCATGTATCGAACGCGAGCGCTGGCCTTCAGCCGAAATAATATTCCTGCACGGCGAGTGATGGATTGCCTCATTAATGCCAAGGCGCAGCGCGGCGCATTTGTGACGATAGGCTTTTTTGTTCGCCACTGTTATTATGGGCACCTCGGCTTCCTGAATGGTGGAGGGACGCCCAAGGCCCTGGTCCGAAGGTCGTGAGCGCGAATATCGATCTTATCGTCCACGCACTCTACCGTTGGCGGCTCGAGAGGACAAAAGGCGCAGAAAAATGGTTAAACAAACCTCTGCTAGGAACGAGGCAAACGACGGTATAGACCATGTAATGACTAAATGCCGTCGGGGTGCCGTGACAGCTAAGCCTTGATGAGAAACGATTTGATAACTTCGCTGGGCGGCGACTGCCGTTTTATGATCCTTTAGTCATTGGACAATCCATTCGAATCTCGGTGTATTCTGGCAATCCAGCGGGGCTTCGACGTGTAGTTGATTGCAAGCATTTGTAGTACACACAGGTCCGCACCGATGATCAATTCGTGAGCGTCAGTGCAAATCAGAACGCAGGTAGAAAGCGTATAGAAGGAGCGGACCCGGTGGGTTTGTTATATTTTTACTTGTCCCGCGTGCTTCTGCCTGTATGAACTCATTTCCATTCGAACCAATTGGACGATGATTTTTAGTAAGGTATGCCGAATGGTGTTCGAAGTATCTGTCTCTTACATTCAAAAAATCATTATCCACTGCAGAACTCCCTACAGATTGGAAGCGCGCGAAAGTTGTTCCTATCCCTAAAGCTGAAAATCCTTCACTAATTACTTCATACAGACCAATATATTTACTATGTGCCTGTTCAAAGATATTGGAACACATTATTTTTAAGCATGTGTCAAATTTTCTGCAGCAACATGACGTGATTGATCGGCGACAACACGGTTTCCGTAAGGGTATGTCGACGGTTACCCAACTCCTTGAGACGATACATGATTTTGCCTTATCTTTAGATAAACACAGTCAAATAGATATCATCTTTTTGGACTTCGAGAAGGCATTTGATCGTGTCTCGTATCAAAAGCTTTTATTAATATTAAAACATATACTAAAAAATAATTCCTTGTTGTCATGGAGGTGGCGGTGAGAAACTTTGCCAAAGGACGCATTTCTCCTAAAGTCATCAACATTCTTAAGAGAATACGCACCCCCAAGGACCTCCCGAGTCGTATCGTATGGTTTCCCGCCCACGTCAACACGGGTGACCAGGCACCCCCGAACCTCAACGAGGTAGCCCACCGCAGAGCGCGAGAGCTGACGGACCGCGCCCGGCCGGCCTCTCGGGAAGACCCCCGAAACGAACGAGACAGACTGACCGCATACAACGCCATTACAAAGATGTACCAACAAGCAAGAAGAGCATTCCCACCACCACACAAAGATCTAAACAGGGCACAAGCAGTGGCCCTACGTCAACTGCAAACAAAAACCTTCCCGAACCCGTTTCACCTCAAACGGATATTCCCCGAAACGGTACACAAAAAAGACACATGCAAGATATGCAAACAGGAAACAGCTACGCTCAAACACATGCTATGGGAATGTAACGCCCAACACAAAAACGAATTAAACTCCGAGACCCTATCGCTGAGGTGGGCCACCGCTCTGCGCAGCTCCGACCTCGGCGACCAACTCTGGGCTGTCCAGCAGGCCCGCGAAGCGGCGCTGAGACAATATCTCGACGTCCCGTCGTGGAAGACCTTAGCCCGGGTCGTCAAAACTGCAGGACAATTCAATAAAGTTATTACCATCCATTGTCATGGATAGAGGCATACTTATCGTCTAGGAGCCAATGTGTATCAATCGCGAATTCGTGTTCATGCCCGGCACCAGTGAAATCAGGTATTCCGCAAGGGTCGGTCCTTGGGCCATTATTCTTTATTATTCATCAATGACATCGTAAAAGAAATACCTGTACAAATCAAGTTGTTCGCAGATGATTGCATCCTTTAGCCATGAGGTAAATAATCCTAATGACCAGAAATTATTAAGTACTGCGCTAGACAAACTACATATTTGGTGCGAAAATGGCAAATGAGCATAAATACATAAAAAACCATTCGTATGACAATATCGAGAAAGAAGGCGCCACTGACTTTTGCGTATTCCATTAACGGTCGCTGTCTTACTCCTGTAAAGTTATGAATACCTAGGTGTAATAATCACTTCAGACCTCCGGTGGAATGTCCACATCACTTTTATAGAAAAGAAAGCCATGAAAAAACTTGAATACCTAAGAAAGATACCTAAGAATACCTAAGAATACCTAAGAAAATTATTGGCTTATAAAACCTACATCCGTCCACTTTTGGAATATGCCTCCGTGGTTTAGGATCCGTACACTAAGGAAAATATCGATAAACTTGAGAACGCACTAAAGAGAAAATCAGTCGGTTTTATCTTTAGCTCGTATTGTCGCCATACTTCAGTTAGTGCTCTTCTTCAAACAGCGAACTTGGAATCCTTGCAACTACGATGACATCGCGAAAGATTACAATACATGTACTTGCTCTATCATGATAAGCTTGGCATTGACTCGAGTGCATACATAGAAAAAGTTACGCGACGACCCACGCGGGCGTATCATTCAAAAAAATTTTTTTAATTTTCTTGCAGGACTAACACCCTACAAGCATTCTTTTTTTCCGCGAACTGTACGTGAGTAGAATGGTCTCCCGAGTGGTGTTGTGGATGCAGCAACAGTGCCTTCTTTTTTAGCGCAGCTGAAACAATTGTAACAACTTTTTTTTTCATCGTATCTGTTCTAATCCTTTTGCTGTTCTGACTTGGGCACATCTTTCAGTATACGTTATGCATTGTGTAATTTATTTGTATTTCTCTAAGTATGTTCCCAATTGTGTGCTCACGGTGTTTTTTTTTTTCAGCACTTTTCTTTAACATTACAGTGTGCTATAATGTTTTTGTTCAACCAGAGAGACATTGTCTCACTGCCCACTCCTGCTTACGGCCTTATTCTAAGGCTAGCAGAAACCTTGTAAATAAAATAAATAAATTAGTGCAGCAGCTGTAGCGCGCAAAAGTGTACAGTTAAGCGCACTTCGCCTTCGCAGCGTAAACTAGGACGATTTCGATGGAAATAATTTGTTCGGGAAATCTGAGAAATATATAGAGATGGAAATTATCCCTGCCAGGTCTTGCTCCGCAGCCAAGAGGGTACATAAAAGCCGAAAGTTAACCAGGCCATATTCGTGTGGCTGTCATCAGATGCAGATCGATATGATGCCCTCACAAAGAAACTGGAGACCCTATAGCCTGCTTGACCAGTTTCCAAGCGACGTAATATTGGATATGAGTGAAAGGTGGCACAAACCATGGTCACACAAGCACATACGGACACGCGCAAACGCAACACATTAATGTCACAGTCTTTTTTTATCATTTTATGAAAGTACTGAACCATTTGAAATTAAGACGATACAATTAACGCTCGCACAATGTATTATAACCAAGGTTTAGTCAAAAATGTCGCAGTTTCACCCGAAAGGCGAAGCATCAATTGCGATAGGAAATTTGTAGAGAGCTATACGGAGTAATGATAGCAGCTTTATCAGCTGTATAAACTTGTACATGCAGCAGCACCGGCAACATGTAGAACTGTTGTCGACGCCGTCGGCGTTTTGCCCGCGTTCGCACAAAACGCGTGCGGCGTTGGTGAATGTTGCCGGAGCCTCTGTGGGCGGCTCGGAGGTTTTCGACGACATCAGAACGGCCCGGGACACTCGTCGAGCAGCGTTGGAAATCTTTACCACCTTCTCGCCTCACAACGTTTTTGTATAAATAGGCCCTTGGTGCCGCAGCTAAACGTCGCCTCCCTTCCCTCCCCCTCCACCCCCCCCCCACTGCCTTTCACGCGTCGGAAGAAGGCGCGTTTGCTCTACATATATGGTGATTGTAAAGGAGGAAAGAGACGCCTACTTCTGCAGCCCTTAAGGGCGCACGACGCAGAATGGGCGTTTGTTCTCCGCCGTGGGTTCACTCCCCGTGAACTCGCGCGTCCCTCGCGCCCTTTCACTCGCACATACAGCGTTCGACGCGCGGCGACGATTTCATCTCCATTGACGTCATACGGAATCTCACGGCGACGGCGACGATGACGGCGACGGCAGAAATCTGCTTAGGAGTGTCCATATAATTGCTATCGCAATAAAATGTCGCAGTTTCACCCGAAAGGCGAAGCATCAATTGCGATAGCAAATTAGTAAAGAGCTATACGGAGCAAGGATAGTAGTTTTATCATCTGTATTAATTTGGACATGCAGCAGCACCAGCAACGCGCAAAACTGTTGTCGACGCCGGCTGCGTTTTGCCCGCGTTCGCACCGAACGCGCGCGGCGTCGGTGACTGTTGCCGGTGCCTTTGGGGGCGGCTCGGAGGTTTTCGATGAAATCAGAATGGGACACTCGTCGAGCTGCGTCGGAAATCTTACCCACCTTCTCGCCTCGCAACGTTTTTATATAAATACGCATTTGGTGCCGCAGTTAAACGTCGCCTCCCCTCCCTCCCTCCCGTCCCCCCACGGTTTTTCGCGCGACGGAAAAAGTCGCATTTGCTCGCTATATATGGTGATTGTGAAGGAGGAAGGAGGCGCTTAATTCTGCAGCCCTTCAGGGAGCACGGCGTAGAACGCGCGTTTGCTCTCCGACGTGCATTCGCTCCCAGTGAAAGCGCGCGTCCCTCGCGCCCTTTCACTCACACATACAGCGGCCGGAGCGCGGCGACGATTGACGTCATACAGAACCTCACGGCGACGGCGACGACCACGACGACGGCATTAATCCGCTTTGGAGTGTCCATATAATTGCTGTAGCAATAAAATGCATGCAGATACAGCGCACATGTTAGAATACCATGTGAAGCGAAGCTTTAGTGAAGCAGTTATTTAAATATATGCAAGTAATGGCAATGCTTAAGGCGCTTGTTTGCCGAATGCCGTAAATGCAGCGCGCAAGCAATCGACTTGCGCTAACCATTGACTGTATAGGTTAACATACTGCTTTATGAGAATCCTTTAAAACCCAGTGTGATTTTCTTAACTTGGAATATTGTTCGCTCTCTTTAGAGAAAAAAAAATAAATGCGCGCTTTTAAAAGGAAACTCCATATTCAGCTCTTGTAAAAAAAAAGTTGTCGCAGTTTCACCTGAAAGGCGAAGCATCAATTGCGATAGCAAATTTGTAGAGAGCTATACGGAGTAATGATATTAGCTTTATCAGCTGTATAAACTTGGACATGCAGCAGCACCGGCAACGCGCAGAACTGTTGTCGACGCCGTCGGCGTTTTGCCCGCGTTCGCTCAAAATGCCTGCGGCGTTGGTGACTGTTGCCGGAGCCTCTGATATGAATAGGCACTTGGTGCCGCAGCTAAAGGTCGCCTCCCTTCCCTCCCCCTCCCCCCCTCCCCCACGGCCTCTCGCGCGTCGAAAGAAGGCGCGTTTGCTCTACATATATGGTGACTGTAAAGAAGGAAAGAGACGCCTACTTCTGCAGCCCTTAAGGAAGCACGGCGCAGAACGCGCGTTTGTTCTCCGCCGTGCGTTCACTCCCCGTGAAAGAGCGCGTCCCTCGCCCCCTTTCACTCGCACATACAGCGTTCGGCGGCGCGCGGCGACGATTTCATCTCCATTGACGTCATACGGAACCTCACGGCGACGGCGACGGCAACGGCGACGGCGACGCCGACGGCAGAAATCTGCTTTTGAGTGTCCATATAATTGCTATCGCAATAAAATCATCAGCTCAGAATACTTTTATCGCTGTCATGAGTGTCATCGAACCTCGTCGCCGCTATACTGGTGCATATATTTTCGACTGACGGGCATTCTAAGCACGTCATTTTTACGTGAAGACAGACGAGGCAAATTTATATGAAATAATAAGAAAAAGAAAAGAAACGCATAATCCAAATCCGGGAAGAACAGAAGTTCAAATATTCAAACGCGTTGTCCAAGTATACTTGTGGAGGCTCTAAAAGGGAGACGAAAAAAAAAAAAAAAAAACTGCGATAGTCCTGCATTAAAGGGTGTCGTTTTTCCTCCGAGTTGGCTGATAGCATTACGCTTCCCAGCCTCCATTATAATGACAGCTTCTTATAATTGGTTTCTTGTTTATGCAATTTTTTAATGCAGTTCCTTGGTGATGAGCAGGCTATTCGGTTCCGTGTTACGCATAAAGCCTGCTCGCACGGAAATAATACGCTGTCTTTTCTTATCCTCCTATATATGTACTAACGTCACATAATGATGCAGAGTCGGCGGTGTACGTTGATCTCCGATGCACTATAGACTTCCGCTATGTATTTACTTTCTTTTCCCGTTTCTATGTATCTATTCGCGTCTTTCTTCGTGAGCACATTCTAGGCCTAAGTCCGAAAGCAAAGCCGCACGTTGCGAGATTTCGCTTTAATGACACAAGCGATTTCGTTTCACCGAGATAGACTTGCGTTATAGAATAGGTAACGTGCGTCCGTGGATAGCGTATAAAATCCAAGGAAGCGTTTCCAAAGGAGCAAGGTATATCGCACAAAAGCCGAGAAAGTCTTGATTGCATGCATTTCTATGCATACGTTTACAAAGAACCTCGGCGCTATTGAAAGTCTCGATACTTCGTTGTGTATTGTTTTCGAAATTTATTGTTTTGCCGGTTTATATAAAGCCATTGAGAGACACTGAGCTGATTTTTAAAAGAAGCAAAAAAAAAAAAAGAAACCAAATGGCTCGGTTCCTGTGAGCCCAATGAAGAGGCCTAATTCTTTACGGTTCCCTGCGTTTATTCAACGCATGGCATTTATATATCTCCATTTCTCTCTTTCTCTTTTACTTTGTCTATATTACTCCCTTTAAATCTGGTGCAACCAGCAGATAATGGGCTGACAGAGTTCATTGAACACGTGTTTTTGCCGCAGGACACAGCGTCAAATTACGTCTTCGCCTTTCCAAATTTATTGACTATACAGACGACGCACAAGAATGCTAATGCAGCGTTCCTTTATGCTAATGTACTTTTCACTGACCCAATTGAAGTTTGCTGTTAGTTCGTTTGTTGTTTAGTGTGCTTGCTGATTTGCTTGCTTTATAGCTATAGCTAGAAGCACTCTAAAACGTTCTGTGCGTGTTTTCCCGATGTCCTGGGAGAACTAGATCATTCACCGAGTTTGTGCTTGGAGGGAATAAGAGGCATGTTAGAAGCGTTGTGCGGGGAAGGTTTTGAAGTGTGATGTAAGTTTGTCGTGCCCTAAATGATGATGGCTAAACTCTCATTTTGTGTCTGCTTATAGAGGCGTTTATGAAATGCTTGCACTTTCCACACTGTACTTGGAGAACAAAACGTGGTAGCAATCATATGCTAATTAGTGTCATGTTATGGGTGATGAAACCAAGCGTTTGAAATACAGTAGAATCTCGCTTAACAGAAATAGTTAAAACGGCTTTGCCGTTTAAGCGAATCAGCAGTATCTAAATTGGTTGTTTTTGTACTTGGGTAATTAAAAACAACAAAATAAGAAAAAATCTCACTAATCGGAATTACATTTTGCGCAACTCTCTGTAAACGGAACCTCAGAAGGAAGCTCAGAGGGTTTTTTTTTTTTTTTTTTTTTTTTCAGAAAGAGGCAAGATTTGAAATATAATTTTTACGACACCTATCTTCTATTCAGAAAGTCATCCTTAAAAAGCGGTAGCAAACACCCAAGCAGGCAAAAAATTCACAGGTATTTAATGCGCATGTACAGACCTGGACTGATTCGCGGCACCGCCACTTGCCTCATGCACAGACATAGGAACAACCGAAATTTCGGACGCCATATACAGCGCGTTGTTTGATAACTTGGACTCCTCCTGCCCGACCGCGTGTTATATTCTACCACCGAATGAAACACGGAGTCGTATACGGAGTCTTGCATTCCTTTCAGCCTAGGCTGTAATCACTAAACTGATAAGTAAGACTCCGTACGATGCAACGCTACACTGTAAAATAATTTACACCCCTAAAAGTGAAAAAGGGTGTAAATGTGTCTAACTCACACCCTTAGGGTGCGATTCATATAAGTAACACCCTCAAGGTGTGAGTTATAGACACATTTACACCCTTTTTCACTTTTAGGGGTGTAAATTATTTTACAGTGTATATAGTCTGGGCCATATCCACTTGGTGGTCGAACAGTGAGACTCAGTTGGTCGAATGTAGGCACAGTTGTCCTAGGCTCTAACTTAGGAAAAGTAGAAGTCTGTTTAACATCCCTGCATTCCTTACACCTCGCCCTCTCTCTCTCTGCATTTGACTGTGTAAATATTTTCGCTAATATGTATCTTGAAGTTTGTTATCTCCAACCTGCCTCCTGCCTCATCAACGCCGGTTATCGCCTTGAATAGACTTGATCAACTTCAAGGAGAAAGAACAAACTTTACTGGTGCGGTTGCGGGAGACACATTGAGGGCAGTGTGCGGCGAAGGTTTGACGTAATTCAGGCTTAGTTGTGCGCGAATACTTACTTTTTTTTCTTCTTATTTTAACGCTTAATACGAGGCGCTGCGGAGTGTCCTCGGTGTACACAACGAAGTGAAGGAACTAACTCTGCTCATTGCCTGACTAAACGAGGTACCTCATTTTTATTTGGTGAATATAGGGAACAGATTATTGGTGATGTGTAGACGCCCACGCACAGCCACAACATCGCCCCAAAAGACATGACGGAAACAAACAAAAAAAGAACAAAGACAGCAGACTTGTGGCGACTATACACGGTGTTTCACTTAACTTGGGCCAAACTATTAAAAATATACAAATGCCACGTAGCTGGACAGAAACAAGGTAATGTTGTTTGCCGTCACTTGGAGATACTCAGATTATTTCTTGCCTTTCGCCTAATTAGATCATTAGACATAATTAATTGATTCCTCAATTATTATAGTTAAATTAAAAGTGTGAGTGAGAAAATTGTAGAGCCACACGAGAAACTCCCGATACAGTTTCCTGTTGCTGAATACGTGCTATACATAAAAGTGTTTTTCCGAGCGTGAAAGAAGCCCGCGAATACACGCAAAGTGTCTCGAGCGGCCAGTCGCGCGGTAATATATATATATATATATATATATATATATATATATATATATATATATATATATATATATATATATTGCTGGCCTTCAGCTGAATACAAAAAAGTGCCACTTCGCCAGCAAAACCATTAAAGTACTCGGACACCTTGTCAGCAAGGAGGGCATTCGACCTGACCCCGATAAGATTACCGCTGTCCTGCGCTTCCCCAGGCCTCAACGCGCCAAAGACTTGGCCTAGCGTCGTATTGCCGGCGCTTCATACGTAACTTTGCCAGCATTGCGGCGCCGCTCCATCAACTACTTCCTTCTGGAGCTCCCTATGTATGGTCGGACGAATGCCAAACTGATTTTGACGCCCTCAAGCGTGCCCTCACGTCCGAACCTGTGCTTTGTCATTTCGACAACACCGCACCCACTCTTCTACATACTGACGCCAGCGCCCATGATATCGGCGCTGTTCTTCTGCAACGTCAGTAAAGTTCCGAAGAACGTGTGGTCGCATACGCAAGTCGCACGCTAACACCTGCAGAGAAAAATTATACGATTACCGAGCAAGAGTGTCTTGCCGTTGTTTGGTCCGTCCAAAAATTCCGGCCTTATCTGCACGGCCGCCACTTTACGGCCGTTACTGATCACCACGCCTTGTGCTGGTTGGCGACGGTAAAAAATTTAACGGGACGTCTCGGCCGTTGGATACTTCGTTTACAAGAATACGACTTCGACGTCACCTACAAGTCTGGAAAGAAACACCAGGATGCCGATGCTCTCTCTCGTTGTCCCCTACCACCGTCTTCAAACACTGCCTGCTTACCACCTTCCATGAGCAACCCGCCGGACGTCTCTCCTGCATTTCCTTTACTCGCAGCTCTCGACCGGCTCCCAGCTAGCCATTCTCATACGTTTGCAACTTGCCAACGTAGTGACTCCTACTGCCACTCCGTTATGGAACGTATTCGGGGAAGATGAAGGGGTAATATAATGCTCACAATATATATATATATATATATATATATATATATATATGCTGTTGTTGTTGTTGTTGTTGTTGTTGTTGTTGTTGTTGTTGTTGTTGTGCAGCCGCGTATGTCGCGTCCGCGTTAGTCGGATCTGCGTATACCTAAAACACCGGCCGAGAGATTCAAGCGCAACGCTAAATTTTGACAGTGAGTGAGTGAGTACGAGCTTTATTGAGGTCCTGAGGAGAATTAATTAAAATTTTTGACATCGCACTCAGTGCTGCGCCCTTCGAGCAGTATACCCAGATCCGACTAACGCGGACGCGACATACGCGGCTGCGCCAAAATTTCTGGCACCCTTACAAGCTTTACCACGCCGTACAGGGCCAGTAATGACAACACACAGGCAGCACTGCGCTGCCCGTAAATCTCCTCGCTAGTAAAATTACATCACTTTCAGTTTTGAGCGCTGTTATTGTTTTACCCTCTTAATATTTAATAGTCTCGTAAAAGTTCAGATAAGAGACTTGCGCTGTGAATGTTATGTTTCATGACATTTGTTTGTGGGCTGCCATTGTCAAAATTTTGAGGAATAACTTATTTATTTATTTATTTTACATACTGTCAAGGCCCGTAGGTGCTATCAGAAAGGAGTGGTACATATACACAGAAAAAGAACGCAGAACAATGAACAAAAGATTTGTTAGATGGCATGGAAAACAGCAGTGTCGAACCTCGATGCGTCTGTAACACTTGGGGAATGATGCGAGAAGGTGGCTCCAGTCATTGCACGTGCGAGGTAAAAACGAGTAATAGTACGCGTTCGTACGACAAGATGTCACGAAAACTTTATAAAGGGGATCGCCGCGGGATGAAAAGTAAGAAGGAGGTGTTAAAAGCTTCTCTTTTAGTACCGGCTTGTGATAAATCTTGTGGAAGACGCAGAGGCGACTGTATGTGCGACGTACTGAAAGATCCGGTATGTTAAGGGTTTGCTTCATGAGTGTAACGCTAGCATGACTAGCATGACAATTTAGTCAAAAACGTAAGATGGGGTACGAACGACTTTAGTGATTGAATAGTGTAGCGATATAACCAGCATATACGACATGGATAAGCATCTAGCATACATACAACCCATGAGAGAAAAGTTCCAGGACAATTTCTTTTAATTTCTGAGTTTGCAACACTAAGAAAAGGAATAAATGTTGTTTTTATGTTACCTGCAGTATGTGTTCTTACTTGTCATGACCTTGGCCATGTTTCCGCGCAAGCTCACTTGGTGGCCGGGCTGTGCTTAGCAACACATTGTTCGGATTGCTGTCGCATTAGTTAAGGTGACACAATGAATGCTGATTGTGAGCAAAGAGTGAACATTAAGTTCTGCGTTAAGCTCTGGAAAACCCCTAGGGAAACATGGAACATGGTTAAGCAAGCATATGCAGGCGAGGAACTTTGAAGAAGTTGTGTTTTCGAGTGGCACAAAAGATTTCGTGAAGGCAGAGATTCAGTGCAAGACGATCCCAGAGCTTGTCGCCTGTCTACAGCACATATCGATGCAAACGTGGAGCGTGTACTGCAGTTATTGCAAAGAGACCGTCGTGTAACTGTGCGTATGATATCAGAACTGAATTTGAATCGTGATATGTGTCACTATATTTTGCGCGAAGATTTAGGGAAACGGAAACTTAATGCTAAAATCGTCCCTCACTCACTAACAGACGAACAGAAAGAGGAAAGACGAAGAATTTGTGCTGAACAATTGGATAGAGCCAGACGTGCTCCCACATTTGTGTAAAAGATTATTGCAGGAGATAAAAGTTGGTGCTACCAGCACGATCCTCACACGACGCGTCAAAGTGCTGAATGGCGGAGTCATGGATAACCAGCCTCGAAAAAAGTCAAACGACAACCTTCGAGAACAAAGACAATGTTGATTGCATTATTTGATAGTAAAGGATTGGTTCACCATGAGTATGTTCCTCCACGTGAAACAGTGAACCATATATAAATACACGCGGAGCCCCACGGCGACGCCTACGACGACGGCAAAAAATTCGCTTGGAGTGTTCATATATAACTGCTATCGCAATTACAACAAATGAGTGAAAATTATTTTTACAACTTGGCGGTAATCTTGCTTTATTGGCCAACCGTATCGGTCAGTGGACCGACCTTCGTCAGGGGTTACAGGCCTGTAAGTCTGTGCCTGTAACCCCTGACGAAGGTCTGTCCACCGACCAAAACTTGTTTTACGAAATCGAATTTACGAACACGTGAACACATAACTTTTGTGGGGCATACTTAAGAGAGAATGTACTTTCACTCCTAAGTATATGTGTGCCGCAAAAGGTATGTGTTTACGTTTCAGTAAGTCGATTTTCTGCTCTGACGATTTCGATAGACTGTGTGATAACAAATATGTTATCGTCTATGCACCGGCCCAAAGCTGTTTTGCGGCTCTCCAATTATCTCATTCGGTTCTGCCCACGCTTGAAACTTCAATGTTGTAGCTTACATTGTTAACCTGTATAATACTCACAATATTATGATCGGTACGTATACGTTTATGTTCGTCTTATCTCTTTTTGCTTTATAAATTAGGTTCACCATATATACCATGTCGGCAACTATCTGAGATTTCTTTCTCGTGCGTGTTTTTTTTTTTTTAATAATTCTTGTAGTGCGCCTTTGCTTTTTGGACCCAGTTTATTGATTAACCTCATTGGTTATTCAATCCAGTGCTGTTGCCGTACAGTTTGGTATTTTCACTCTCGCTTTTTGCTAGTCGAGGTGTTCAGGACCAGTTTTTTTTTTTTTTTTCTGCATCAGCCTTCCTATATGCTCTGCCTTTCCTGGAGGGGATATTCTGTAAGTGTCCACCAGTGTCCAACTAGTAGACGTGTCCATTTCGTCCGCTGCTGAAGTTCTGATTGGCTGGGGTGGGGTACGCGCCAGAAGGAGACAGGCGCTCCCAGCTAATCAGCATTTCAGCAGCAAATGAAATGGACATGTCCACTATAGGTGGACACTTACAGAATACCCAACCAGGTCGGCACCTGCACTGCGCTCATGAATTACTCTGCTATGTTTCTATAACATAGCGTCTTCACCCTCATTGCGTATTCACCCTACAACTTGTTCCTCTCGTTGTCTTGTATACAAGACTGTACAATTTCATTTTTTTCCATAGATATTCCACGTGGTTCCAGTAAATTATGGGTGCTCTCTCGGTTTTCTCACGTACTCCTGAAAGCCAGCGTTTACAATTGCTTTTAATTTTCTCCTGTACCAAGTTATTGACTTCACATTTCATCTATCATTATAAATCCCATCTTGTGTTACTTCTTGCTGTGATTGCTCTGCCTTTTTTGGCATGCCTGTGTTCTCTGAAGGTCTTGCGTCGCTCTAACGTTGTCTTCCTGATTTATTTATTCCACCAGCTACCTGGTTTTCGTTTTCTTTTCAACCAAATATTTTGTTTCTCTAGCTTAATTTTTGTTACTACTATGTGCTCAAGTTCACTATAATAATGCATGTATCAATGTTCTTTTTTTCTATTTCCTGTTATCTGCTAGCTGCTATTTTATCTCTCTGTTATATACCTTGGAGCATTTTGCCAATGCTTCTGCGCTTTGTTCCATTGTTCAGTATAGAGTTCGAACTGACACGTTTGTGGTAACTCCCCAAGTTCTAGTTCCTTCCTCGTTTATTAGCACCCTAGCCCAGCTGGTTTATATTTATCCGACATCAAAGTGTCATCGATCGTCGACTGCTTATTACCGGACTGCCATGTTATCTTACCCTCACACTTAGGTTCGCGCGCGGTTGACAATTACCGTACTGTGCTGCTGCTTGCAATTGGGCTTCCTTCTTCACCAGTATTATTTTTGAGAAATCAGTATGCCGAGCCAACTTTCTTTTTTCGCGTTTTGTGTTGTTACCCACCCACCCTCCCCCTCATATGTAGCCGTCGATAAGCGGCGGAGTTTCTAAATCTTTGAGATGAGTTTCTGTAAAAGCGTAGACATTTATCTATTCCCTAATCAGTTGTACCTCACTCTCTTCCCACTTGGCTTATTTTCTGCCTCCTTGCGCGTTAATGTACTTGAAATCATACCACTTCTACACTTTTTTTTTTAATTTTCTTAACATAATCACAGTTTTTGTTCTATACACCATCCATTTTCCTTTAGTGAACCTTCTCCAATGCACGTGGGCCGCCTGAAAAAGCCATCGCTATAGCACACCCAGTTGCCAGTCTACAGCTCCACTCAGTACATTACTGAAGCGGATGCCATCGCGAACCAAGCCATCTCTTGGTCCCATTCGTCGGAATTTCCTATTTAGTTTCACGACCTCAAAGTGCGTCTCCAGTTCAAATTCAAATGTGCCTTTGTTATCAGCGACATCTACTTCTTCCGCTTCGAGTCCCTTCCCTGCTACCTCTGGTATGATGAGTATTGCGATTCATACTTTCGGAGACGAAACCCTCAACTCTTTCAGCCCTTTGGTGATTTCGTCTCGGACACCACTACCTCCTGCCTTCAAACCGTCCCAAAGGCCGTCCACTACCACGACGGGGTTACGACCTGCCTTCGGTGCGACAGTTTTTTTCTCCTGCTTTCATGAGAATGGCCCTCACTGTTTTTCAAGCAAACGCGCCAACCAGCACCCGGCGATCCCATTTGACCCTCTCCAAAACTGCCTTCGTTCACCTGGCCTTGCTAGAATCTCCGGCTATTATCAGTATACTTCGGGACCCTTGTCCCCCTTTTTTTCCTTGGTCGCTCTTTTTTTTTTTTTTTTACAGCGAAGCTGTTAAGGGCTCAGTCTTCGATGGTCGCGTCCAGATGTAGAAAAAAACAATGTGGTTGATCCCTCTTATATAGGAATCGGTATAGAACACGAAAGTGAAACGTGTCTTCACATAAGTAGTGTAATGTTTATTGCACATTGATATATAATGTCTATTGGTGTTTTGTGGCTAAAGCGCCCTTAGGCGTTGATGCACCCACGCTGACGCCTGGTGGCACGTCTCCTCCATCACGACTACCAACGTCGATGACCATGAGCAACCGTCGTGCATATGGAAGCTGCACTACGCTGCACACGCTAGCACAACGCGAAAGACGAAGCACGTAACTGACACACTAATACAACGCGCAAGACAAAGCACGTAACTGAATCGTCACCGAGTCAAATCAGCGCGTACAGCGCGTCGTAATTGCAGCCTCCGCGATCAACTTCAGAAACATTTTCAGAGCTAATTGCGGAGGCCACGCTCCGCTGTGCTGAGTACGGTGAACGCCACCTAGGTGGCGTTGGTAGTGCTTCTTGATGCCAGCGTCCCTTCGAATGCTGGCATCGAGGCGTCGTAGTGCTGAGACCACCGAAGCGTTCACTGTCGGTGCGCGTTAGTGTCATAATGCAGTACTTCTCTTTTATTGCGATAGCAATTATATGGACACTCAAAAGCAGATTCCTGCCGTCGCCGTCGCCGTCGCCGTGAGGTTCCGTATGACGTCAATGGAGATGAAATCGGCGCCGCGCGCCGAACGCTGCATGTGCGAGTGAAAGAGCGCGAGGGGCGCGCGCTTTTACGGGGAATGAACGCACGGCGGAGAACAAACGCGCGTTCTGCGCCGTGGGCTGCAGAAGTAGGCGTCTCTTTCCTCCTTTACAATCACCATATATGTAGAGCAAACGCGCCTTCTTCCGACGCTCGAGAGGCCGTGGGGGAGGGGGGGGAGGGAAGGGAGGCGACGTTTAGCTGTGGCACAAAATGCCTATTTATATAAAACCTTGTGAGGCGAGAAGGTGGTAAAGACTTCCGACGCTGCTCGACAAGTGTCCCGTTCTGATCTCGTCGAAAACCTCCGAGCCGCCCCCAGAGGCTCCGGCAACAGTCACCAACGCCGCGCGCGTTTTGTGCGAACGCAGGCAAAACGCCGACGGCGTTGACAACAGTTCTGTGTGTTGCTGGTGCTGCTGCATGTCCAAGTTTGTACAGCTGATAAAACTACTATCCTTACTCCGTATAGCTCTCTACAAATTTGCTATCGCAATTGATGCTTCGCCTTTCGGGTGAAACTGCGACAACTTTTCTGCTCGTAGGCGGCGGCACCGCCCCGAGCAAGAGCGCGGGTACACGGAGGAGTGTTAGATTTACGTATAAGGCGCGTCTGTGTAGCTCTCTGCAAATGCGTTTGTGGCGCAATGGGTTAAACGCTCGGCGATCTATCGTCGCGGACCGAGAGGTCGTGAGTTCGATTTCCAAATTTTCCATGTTTGTGGAACTTTTTCTTCTGGTTTCTTTCTTTGTATTATGTTCTATGACGTATTTCCGTGACGGAAATACGTCAGTGAAGTCTTGGTGGACCCCGGCATAAAACACTTTCGTGTTAAAAAACTCTCATTTGCCGTATGCTGTATGTTCGAGTGAAAGCACGCGAGGGACGCGCGCTTTCGCGGGGAGCGAACGCGCGGCGGAGAGCAAACGCCACTTCTTCCGTTGCGTGAAACGCGGTGGGGAGGGGGGGGGGTGGTGAGACGTTTAGCTGCGGCACCAAATGCGTATCTTGCGACCGGGCGCAAGGGGAACTGGCGACTCAATCTTCCACGCGAAAGGAGGACAGCGGGAAGGCAGCGCGGCAGGGAGAGGTTGCGGCTTCCGCTCTGCGAGCAACTTGTACTATGCGCGCCTTGAACGCGATCTGCAACACGGTTCCTGCCTTTGTACGCGCTGTGCTTTCGCCGCTCAGTTTCCGTTGAAACGATAGACCGCATGAACCTTCCCTCGCTGCTGCTGGCGCGCTTGCTCACGCCAGCGTTTTGACAGCGGTTGTGTGCGGTCGCACAAACAAACGTGCAGAACTGTTGTCGACGGCGGCGGCGTTTAGCCCGCGTTCGTACCGAACTCACGCGGCGTTGGTGACGTGTTTATGAAGAACGTGCCAACCTTTGCCGTACACCCTATGGCGGTGTACCGTAGCGACTATAAGGCCATGGTCCCTGTGGTCACTAAATAAATGAAAACCTCCGGATCATATATATTTCTCATTCTTTAATAGTTGAAATAACCAATTACACCATCACATCTTAATAGTCATAATTTGAAATACATGATTCCCACCATATTACACCTTCGCTGGTCTTCCACCTCCACCCCAGTGGAAAGGCTGACATTGTTTTTTGTAATTCATGGTGGACATTCCGTCATTCCTTCGCTTTGTCGGTTCCTGTTTTCGGTCTTCTCATTTGCAGCTGCTGTTCTTTGTCGTCTAGCTCAGCCTATCATAAGTATTTTGTACAGCTGTTGTCCGCCCCCCCCCCCCTCCCTCATCCATTTACCTTCCGCGCTGCTCCTCGGTATGTTTTCCGCCGTTTCCTGAAGGTCGTTTCCGTGCCCAATGAAGGCCTCAGCTAGTTCGACCTTCAACTCATCTAATCTCTCCAATGGCTGCTTTTTTGCACCTTTCTTCTAACGCAGCTGTCTCTTGAGGTCTGAAACTCGTGACCAGCAAGGGTTCGGAGTTCTAGACGCGGGTCTAGACGCGCACTTGTGAACCACATGTGTGCGCCGCGGCGTCGGCGTCAGCTCGCGTCTGCTTGTGGAAAAAGCGACTATTATTTGTGGGTTTTGGAAGAAAGAGAGGGAAGACAATTCTGGTTGGCGGCCCACACAACAACAATGTTCAGAACGGGGCGGAACCAAGAGGGAAAAAAATTGGAGAAAGTAAATTACGGGGAGAAGAAAAGCATTATTTGGTAAATTTACAGTATTTGCAACAGCGACTATTAGCGCAATTTACTCGGTACATTTCACCTCCCGCGCCGCCAACATTTTGACTGTATGTCAGCTAGTTGGTATGATAAGATATTATATGCCATTGTACCCACGAGTCAATGTGTGTACAGGGTGAGATTACAGAAATTTATAGGGTCACTACCTTTGTTCACAGGCCTGTGTGGAGGCGTTGTTGAAATCGACAGACCATTTGCCCTCTCCTCCCTCAACGTCTCACCGGCGCGCTTCACTATATAACAGGGCTTTTCTCCCGAGTTGATATGCTCGTATGTATGGGTTGTCTCGAGAGGAAGAACGAGACCTATAGCTGTAACAATTCTAGGTGCATTTTGAGGGACAATGCAGCACACGTTTTATATTCACCTTTCTTTGATTTTGAAAGCAGATAATTCATCGTTGAAAGAAGGCGTTGCAGTCGTGAAAACGAGGCACACACACCCAGAACACATGCCGCAAGAAATATCAATAAAAGCAAGCTGTCTCACATTTATCGTCCTGATCGAGTCTGCTATCGAAAAGCAAAGCGTGCGTGTCAGAAATAGCCCAACGAAACCAAGGACGTAGGAAGAGGGTACACTTAATTTCGGTGCTGATTGAGAATCAAACCAATGGCGTATAGCCAGGGGATGGCTGACCGGGCTTCAGCCCCATCCCCCTTCCGAAACTTTGTCGGGCTGGTATGCCCGTCTACCCTGAAACCAGAGGTGTAGACTGGGAAAATGGGAGGGGAGTAGGGGGTGGTGGGTGTGCGTCTAACTGTGAAAAAAAAGCTACTGTTTACTGTGGTTGCCGGAAGAAATGAAGAGGGGAATTCTGGCCGCGCTGACGATGGTTGGCGCCTGAACAACCGTGAGCAATGCGGTTGGGGGTGCAATAAAAATGAGACGGAACAGGGTAAAGAGGGGCTAGTTGGAATATTTATAGCATTTACCGTAGCGATCGACTATTAGCTGAATTTAGTGCATACCAATTTAGTGGTGGGCGGGATTGGCCATACGCCAACGGGCCATTGTGGATAGAGTTAAATTCCAGAAATTTGCTGTGTTCACGGGCTAGCGTGGATGCGTTTTTGAAGTGGACACACAACTTGCCCCTGCTTCTCCCAACCTACCAGGCATGCATGTACAGATCTGGGTGCCACTCGCGTATCTCCCCTCGCGAGATGCTTAATATAGGCGCGTACCGATTTCCACGGAGGAGAGAAATATTTCATTGTATGAAATGGTCAATTCTAGGGAGATTTACAAATACGGCAAGAAAGGAATCGAAAGTAAAAATATATGTATGATAACGCATTTGAGTCCCGAGCTAGTTTTGCCTGAAGACCATCCTTACCAACTGGCCCAAATGTCAACCTTGCGACAAAAACACACTGGAGCAAATATTAGTGCCAAGATGAGGCTTGTGCCTGCCGCAGCAAAAGTCCCCATACGACAGAGCACGTACGTAGTAATGGAATGCCAACACCCAGCATGACCAGTAGGGAACGTCCATAGAGAGAGGCACGCTTTTTTTTTTTTTTTTTTTAAGCTTTCCTTGAGCGCACGTCCTTTCAGGGATACATAGGCACTTTAGTAACGACGATTTAACTTTAGACGCAGCACACTGAGCAGCAGCAAACTTACAGCAAATAATGACAAGCAACAAACCGTTTCTAGATCACAGTGACTTGTTCAGCGACTTAGCTGTTCCTTATTTCACCTATCTGCTTCAAAAACTTGTTTGTATAAACTTGCTCGATGCAAGAAGCAGCCCTCTTGCATCCGTTCAGCATTACAAACTGAAAGTATCCATTGGAGACCGACGTGTTATGCATTTTCGCAAACAGGATTAATTTTTCGTAAACCTTGACCAACATTCGTAAAATCGTAAAATGGGTTCAAATTCGTAAACCTTTCAAAACATTCGGGAGAGTTGGCATTAGCTCAAGGAGGCTAGGTGACTGTTGCTCGTCGCTCTGTTTCGAAAAGTATGCCAATAGAAATCATCATAATCAAGAACAGAACCTTTGGAGTGGAGTAGAATGGCTAACTGTAGTGACTCCGGCCTCAAAATCAAACCACACCCAAGCTGAACGCTGAGACGCAGGCGATTGAGATGCAAATGAAAATATTGAGATGCCCGTATTCCGCTTTTAAGTTTTTATTCGCACAGGTCTGGTCTAGTAGTGTTCCCTCTATTTTATTTTTGCAATGTATCTGAACCTATGTCGAGCATTATTTTTTTCTCGTGTCAGAGATTTTTAAGATAATGAAAACTCTTAGAAGCATATTTTCGACAAATTGACTATCACTAACATCGCCAGCCATTCTCTCTTTTGAGGCGTCTTCGCCGACATTCTGCCACACGGATGCTTTTCTCGCAATTTACAATTTTATTAGGGACACAAAAAGATTACCTTGTTGAATTCCTAAAAAAAAAAAAAAAAAATCATTTCTATTAATTATTTCTTGATGTTAAATTATTTTATCTCAAAATTCTTAACAGTTTCTTTTTTTTTTTCTAATTTCTGAATGCATCTTTCTTTAACCCACGGTCTGCTATGCAAATTTTATTTTTGCTTTAATCCTCACATGTGAAACCGCCTGCTTCTTGGCCAATCCCCCGTAGTGGGTATGAGCCAGTAGTTTCTGGATACAAGAATGAGAATTTACAACTGTATGGTAGAAAGGTATGGCTGGTCCTGAACGAACTTTAAAACAGCCTGTGGTAACAGATTGTCTTCGACAGCTCTTCAACTTTCCGCGCTTTCCGCGCTTCACACCCCAGCAAAGCGTCATCGCCAACGTCTTGCCGACGATTTTGTTTTCACGTCCGCCGTCACAACAGAGAGGACCCGGTCTGCCCTGGAGCCGTGAGCTGCCGTAAGCGCTTGATATCTGTAGTGTTTACTAGAGCTTGTTTGCAGATCCATCGCATTGAAGTTCATAGACGGTAAGTGCTCGAGTGTTACCGAGCCTCACGGCTTATTGAAGTATGTAATCGGTGGCGCTGTTTTTCTAGTGCATGTCGTGAGTCATGATGGTGTTATGACCCCGTTCGCTTATCGCAGTGTGTGTGTCGAGTGTTTTATGCAAAGGACACTTCCTGGATCTTGACATGACATTGTATTGTCACCAGTCGATAGCCAACAGCTTAAACACTGCTAGACATATTTTGCACGATTGCGAGTGACCGAAGTATTTTAAAATCTTTAAAGCTCAAAAGCGGAAATCTAAATGTTAACCCCTCCGCAATGGCGTTTTCCTTGATCTCTCCAGTCCCGAAGCGCAATAAGGCACAACGCAGGTATCAACGCTCTTGTAATCGCGCAGCATCTAGTCTAAGCTGTGTTGTCAGGCGATAGGAAAGGAGATCCTGGGAGTATTTGGGGTATTGCCCCACCGTTTGCAATGGCGCCACATCGGATGCTAGCCGTGTATTGTTTGTGAATCACCCAGCTCTAATTGCTGCGACCACTTCGCGGCGCAGTCGACAACTTTCCTTGCATTCATGACTGCGCTTTCTTTTCCTTCATGCTTCTGATGTGCGTTTCTTGAGTCGCCCGCTCTGCGTGTTCAACGACGTTTCCTCTCGTCACTGGCAGGCAGAGAAATGATGGCCGTCAGCTCTCTTCAGGAGCACAACACCATGCCGGCTGGTTCAGATGGCAGCGACGACCTCATGTCGGACTTCGAAGTGCTGCCGGCAAACGACGAAAGCCTCGCGTTTGGACCTATCGCTGGCAACGGGCCTCTCGAGAATCTGCATCTGTCGCTGCCCCACGGTGACGGCACTTCGCTGTCGAGCGCGAGCGACGACCTGACTCATCAAGAGGCGGAAGAGCGCATCGCCAAAGTGCTCCAGGAGAACGCCAACCTAAAAGGTGATCTATGTTGCCTCTTTCAGGCACCAAAATGTGAATCTTGGTGTTTGGTGGGCTGCGGTGAAAGTTTCGGTTTTATTTCACTTTCGAAAAGCAGTGCTTTGCGGCCCGCGAATACACTGAATTCTCATCATTCAATATTTTGATTTGGTTGAGATAACTTACGCGGCATTTATTGTGAAATACCCAGCGTGATTGCCCGAAATGGATTGTGAAACTTGAGAGACAGTTGACTGCCTGCTGCAGCTGTTGCGTTATGCCACATGCTCTTTCAACACTTCTTAACATGTTTTGTAAGTTTTTATTTAACATGAGGATGTGTGCAAAGGTATCAGTGGCACAGAGTATCAGTGGCACAGATAAAATCTTGAGTAGTGTAACGTGTAGGATAGGTATTACCCTTAGGTAGTACCTCAACATGCTTTAATGTGACAAATTCAGAAAGCAAGCCAAGTGGCATGGGATTCGTTTATAAAGGCTTCTGTATGTCACAAAATTGTGGGATTGCAGTGGTAGGTCATGTATCACTGATGTCATTGCCAACTTGTGCTTCAACTCATGCTTAAGTGGAGTTGGTGGATTAGAGGAAGCAGTACTATGATAGCTTTCTGAAAGCTTTAATCCCTTGACGGTTTATTATTTTTCAATTTTTATGCCCAAACTGCTTATTTTTTTTTATTTCATATTGAATATTTTCCTCCTAAAAAGCAAGTTTTCGGTGTAGAAAAAAAATTCAACCAGATACTAAGCCAAATTAGTGTATTAAAGTTTATTATTGCTCATGATAAAGGAGGCCAGCTACCTGCTGGTAATCAACAATAAAAAACAGAGCAAGAGCGCTGTTCGAAAAGATTTACCAAGTCATCAGGCAGTGTTTAATAATATTAAACGCCTTACCGGGGACGCCCCAAAACGGAAACCAAGGAACCTTAGTGGGATGTCATTCATGTCAGTGCGCCACCAATGACGAGCACATATCTTCTGAGCAGCCTTCTTGATCTGATGAACTGCTAATTTCGAAGTCATCGCTATTGTTTCGCTTCCAGAAACAAAGTAAACTTCGGTTTCTAAATCATTATCGTCTGAAAAGCTGGATGATGGCAAAATGCTTCTTTTCCGCGATGACGGACCAGCATAACATGCGTCGCCTTTACCGGACGGCATTTTTTAAGACATGAGTCCCCCCCCCCCCAAAGTATGTGAAATGGCGGTTGAAAAAAAAACAGAAATTACCTGCCCAGTGCTGCCATCTGCTAAGCGACACATCGACTAGCCTGCAAACGAGCGTGTCGCATTCGAAACGCTTAAACCGACATATTATCTCGAGCGGACGAGCTACACTCATCCAAAACGGTTTTGGAGAGTTCGGTAAAGACGAGCTGGCTCGTCTGAAACGGTTAAGAGGAGATGCGGGGCTGAAAATTAACTTTTTAACCTTTGCATAGATATTTATAGACATTTATAGGTTCATATATCGTCTTGTTTTAAGTACAT
The DNA here is from genome assembly GCF_013339745.2 of Dermacentor silvarum. Classification (NCBI taxonomy): domain Eukaryota; kingdom Metazoa; phylum Arthropoda; class Arachnida; order Ixodida; family Ixodidae; genus Dermacentor; species Dermacentor silvarum. The sequence continues at coordinate 168,787,818 of NC_051155.1, forward strand.
ATCCTAAATTTCATTAATACAGATCAAATATAAAATAAGTTATTGCTGTCATACGGACCAATCCGCCTTTTGCATTGCGCTGTGGCGCCACCTTAGCGGGCTCCGCGAGAAACAATATGTACGGCATCGGGGCCCCGTGGAACGTAGAGGCACGCTGCAAGAAGCGAGCTGAAATGGGTTTCTGCATTTGTCAGCCGGAATTTTCGTTTTGTGTGAGTGGCCGCTTGTTGGACAGGATGCCTAGGCCGGCAATGACTCTGGTGCAAAACCCAACCGCATGTCGTCAAAATATGACGGGATTTCGTGCAGCTAAGCCGACAAAACCAGTCACCGCGTGCCTCTGAACGAATACATCGCACCGTAACGCGATTGACACAGCGCCTACGCTTGTATTCCTGTTATTCATATTTATTCGTACCGAATATGAGTCCAAACATTCTTCGGAAGTTGAAATACACGAACGTGAGCACTCGCCAACCGCCCACATCAAGTTTATGCTGGGGTCGATTCCGCTCAGCGGAGGTTAGCCGTATCGTTTATAGCAGCTGAGTTCATGCATTTGCTACTGTTAGACCTGCACTGAACCTAGGCTAATAGGATGATAAAAACTGCTTTTATAGCTGAGTCTTGCCCACAGTGGCCATAGCTCTTTGAAGGGGCAACACTGCGCCCAGAGTATTTATGCAACGCAAGAACGGCGTATTTGTTTACATCGGCATGCGTACGGCCACCGCTCGCAGTTCGCTTCAAGTACAGTAGAAACCGTGCGCCACTCGCACGAAATAATGAGGAAATGTTCAAAGCATATTAAACACTTCGCGTGCACATATCTGAGACGAGAAGGCATGAACGTCCCGGGCACATAGAAAACGGGGACAACGACCACTTAGCCGCACTGGCACGCGAAAATGCCGATGCCCACCGTACTCGCGTGGCAACAAGCGGTGTTGTTGCTTACGATGCAGTATCGAAAGAGCCATCACTTGTTGCCTGTTTAGCATAAGAGGCCAACTGTGTTTTCGGTAACTACTAAATCTGGCAGCATAAAAATACACTCTCCGTAGTTGCACTTCGTTCATGGAAGCGCCGGCGACTGCAACCGACAGCCTTCGTTCAAGAACGGTGCCTGTACCGCGGTATTAGCACTGCGCCGTGTCGCCGCTTCCCACTATCTGTGTGTGCATTGTACTACGCTAAGAGTGGTTCACTTCAAGTAGCTAAGGTCAGTACCGAACTATATAAGCAGTTTCCTTCGTCGTACTTGCTTAACCTATATTTCAGGTCTGCCAGTAGCGGACGAACTCGTAGGCTGTGTTAGGCCTAATGAAGCTGCCTGAACGAGATCGACACCGCCTCAAACATATGTGGAGGGCTGGAAAGGGCTGGAAATCTTGCATATCAGTGTTGGAAGCACGTTTCGACTCAATTTGAGCTTCAATAAATACATACACGAGCGCATTTGCGGCGATATTGATGTTGTCGGTGCGATGTTCTCACTCGGCGGCCGCTCGCACGGAGATCAGCACACTGGTTTTGTCGGCGGCGTCGGCACGAAAGCTTATCACACTACAATCACTTGCTGTCGTCGGTCGCTTCTTCGTCGTACTTGTATGACAATACAAGTCTCCCACTGGCACAGTATCACAACTACAGCCGGCCAACCGTTGGCGCCGGCGTGAGGTCGACTTCTGACCAACATCAGTGTCGTGTCGGCATATATTGTGATGTACCGGACGTTAACCGAATATCGCTGTGAACAGCTGAAGTTTCTACCGAAACACAGTGCAAATACCGCGTCATCGACCGGCACAGCGCCGACAATAAAGAGTTCGCGTGCTCGACGACTATGCTGCATACGCGTGCATCATCAGCTGCACGAACCACCAATGCCGCACAAAACGTTTCGGCGCTTGCCGCTAGGGTACAGCGCATGCGCACTCGGGACATGTAAAAGGCAAATTAGACATGTCACCTTAGAAAAACTATCATTTCAGAAATAATAAAGACACGCTGATTGTTTTTGTTAGATGCCATTTAGGGGGTTATAGTGCAGGATAAGGCCAGTTGTGTGTTTTTCATTATATTTCTGTAACAGTGTCATCACCGTGAGGCTTGGTTAAAAATTTTTTCGTTGTCATTATATGTCAGATAATGTAATAATTCTTTGTGTTAATAAAAATTCAGAAGTATCCCATCTTGTTCCTGACAAAATTTCAGCCCAGAAACTACTTTGACAGCAGGTTTTGGCGAAGTAATCTGGAAATGATAGTTTTCCTATAGGGCTTTATTCAGCCAGAAAGAGCCAACTGAGAAGAATGAGCTCAGTGATTTCAGAACACGCTATTTTATTTTAAGAGCACAAATAAAGTGCCCTGCTCCTTAGGTTGGACCCTCCTCTTCAATTCGAGCCAGTTGTGCGGCAATTGCTTCAAGTCTTCACTTTTTTTCAGCTTAAGAGCAGTCTAGTGCCCATGTCGGTGCTCGCAAACAAGGACTCCGCAGCCAGAATTATGTCTTTTTTAGTTTTTACTTTGCGGTCTGCTGTACTCTCGATGGAAGGTCTCACATGATTAGCAAGCGCGAAAAACGAAGTTTATAATGCGGGTATTCACTCTGTGTTCGGTTTCTTGCCCGCCATGTGGCCGCGCCTTGAATACAGCGTTCATGAGCGCTCTCGACAACGTGCACCACCATCACGAGAAGAGAATTCCTTTTCTTCTTTTCTATGGCACAGATTGCAACCAAACTTGGTGATAAGCTTCTTTATAATTCTAGGAATCCAAAATAAACAAAATTATAAAATTTGGTTTTCTGTTGAAAATCGTGATTTTAGCCCAGCAGTCCCCCCTTAAACAACAGCAGGGGACCAAACTTATTATCCCCTGTTGAATGTGAAGAAGTGCACAGTGAAACAACAAAGAAAAGTTTGTGCATTCAGTGCCGCAACGTTGTAGTGATACCTTTTCGCATTCGTGAGGAATCGGAACGATGCTCCGCCCTGGTCCACGTCGAACATGATCACTCCCGAACGCGAAAAGCGCTCTTGAATGCAAAGAGCAGCACCATGTTTGAAAGAGGCAAGCTGTATTTACCGCTAACATTGACCCTCATCAGCCACATGAATGGGACACAAAGCGTTCTAGCTGAATGTTTTACCAGTCTAAATTGACTTGGAGTTGCTCTCCAGTGTTCCTTTAATTTACTTGCTCACCTCCAATAACCCCACAGAAAAGATGGCACATAGCACGGCCAAGATCCAGCAGCAGTACGAAACCTTTGTGGTGTGGCAGAAAAAACTGTCCGAGGCACAGCTCTTGCTGAAAGAAGAACTGGCAGACACACTCCGCAAGCTCGAGGAGAAGTGCTGCTTGGAAGTACAACTCAGGGAGATGGTGGAGAAGCTGCAAGCAGCATGCACAGAGGTAAGTTGCAAAGTTTTACCTTTGACCTCGTGGCAATTTCCTTATTCAAATACATGTGAAATGGAAATTCACTTACTAGACCGATTAGAAAGCTGCAGTCTACCGACTATTGGAAGCAGAATTCGGATTGGGAGCCTAACCTTTTTTTAGGGGCGAAGCTCCTTATGGCGTGGTCCGAGCGTCTCGTCGTAGGTAACCGCCTCCAGAGTAGCGGAGAGTGAGTGGAGAGGAAGAGCGCGCTCTGGCGTGTGAGGGGGCTCGCATCGCGGGAGCTCGGCGGAGCTCCCGCGTGTGTGGAGAGAGTGTAGGAGAGGGTAGGTGCAGTGCTTCGCCGCTCCTTCTCTCGCCGTTCGCTCTCTCTCCTCCCTGCGCCCCACTCTCCCGTTCGCTCGCTCGAAACGCGTTGAAGGCGGTGGCAAGTCAAGTTCAAGTCGAGGAGCGTTTATGAATACAGGGGGTATACTCTCTCAGCAGTCATGTGATGGCGTCGGCAAACGCGGTGCACGTTCCGGCATGTGTAAATGGCTGCGTAAGACGCTGTGGCCGCTCCCCCTTACTAGAGAGTACTGCACGTTTCTAACGCGTTTGTGCTAGCATCCCCTTAAGCGGGAGATCCGATGATTCCCTCCGGAGCTTCGCCCACTCATCATCATTCACCCCGTGGATATGCTGTGATTTTTTTTTTTTAATTGATAAAAATTTGGTGAGCTTCAGAAAGAAAATTGAAGCATGGAGCTTGCCAATTTGTAACTCTACATCAAGAACAGATATATCGTGGTTCTGTAAGGCTGCATCTGTTAGAGCCTGAAGCGCACAAATTAGATATGGGTTTACAGCTTACATGAAATAGTTACAATGTTTACAATGATTTTACAAAAGTCCTACTTACAAATTATGAAGTGCTATTTTTCAGAGAGCTGCAGAACACATGAATTTGGTCCATTTTGGATGTCTCAATAGGTGATGATATGTGGTGTTTTACGGCGCAAGGGCCAGTAATGGCCAAAGAGCGCCAAGCGATGGTGTTATGTGTTCGATGATACAATGTCTCAATAGGTGCAGCTTACAGAAGTGTGATGTCGTTTTTTGTTGCAGAATTGCACATTAGATAACTCAGTGCGGGGTTTTTTTTTTAGTTGTGTTATTTCCAACAAGCTTTACTAAAAAAAAATGTATTCCCATAATAAATAATTTGCTCCCTACTGGGGTTAGATTTTAAGTTGTTTCTTCCAACGGCAACAAACCTGCTCAAGTTTGGTGCTGTGGGTGCCGAGCAAGTTTCCATGTATTTCGATGGGAACTCTTGAACTAAAGCATCCTCCGAGTAACGTCTACCAAAAACTGATTTATCACATTTCGGCACCAACTTGGCATTGTAGTAGGCAGTGTGCATGTTCTGTTCTATGTGTAATAACGAGGGCAACTCGTAATGTTGCATGTGAGTCGTCGGTCCTATTAGCTTTGTCCGACTTCTGTGTGTAGCTATTGATTATCATGCTCTTTTCCTGTTTTGCTGCTTTAGCATATCTTCTCATTTCCTCAGCTTCTGTGAAGTTTGGGTTTGAGCTACTAGATACCTTATGAAAACAAGCCAATAGCATGAGCAGAACCTGTTGTCCTCTGCATCCTTGTCTTTTGCTTCCTGCTGTGAATTTATTACCTCCTTAGTTTCTTGGTGTTGTGATCTTCTTCGTTTTCTTGCCAATTCTTCTTAACAGCCCTAATTTCCTATTGCCGTCCGAGTCATTTGTTATAGCCATGTATGGTTCTTGTCCCTGTTCATTATGTGAATGCCTAATGGGATAATTTTGTGCTTTTGCCTCCTTTTTGTGCTTTTGTTGTAATTTACATGAATTTAAGCATTCCTCAGTTGTCGTCGATGTGAACTTATAATGTGAAAGCACTATATTCACCATTTCGTGAAAATCCGGCAATGGCGTGACCAAAAAATGTACCAAAAATGGCCAATTGGCACAAACATAAAAACACATCAAGAAATGCTCGGTTTGACGTCAAATTTCTCGGTGTCTTACACAACCCGGCATCGTGTCTTCCCTTTATGCAAAAGCTCATGCAACGCTTGTGATGTTGTTTGATCCTTCAGTACGAAATGGCACCGCTGCGCTCTGTGTACACATTTTTTTGGACAATATCTCATAGTGGGTAGGAGCCACATATGTGACGGGAAACAACAACAACACTCTCAACACAAAATTATGAGTGTATAAAAATGAGGTGTACCACCGCCATCATGTCTCATAAGGAACGTCGTGCAGGTTTACAATGTGCATGGCGACATGCAGATGAATAACTCTTATAACGAAATCATTTCACTAATGCGACTACAATGCTTTCGCATTCCCACACGTAAGCAATCATAAGTGTCTCTGCCAAATTTTTGCCTTACCTGTCATTGCGTGTCCTTGCGTAGCACTAGCACAGAGCTAGGGGTACTCTTTTTTTTCTGTTTAGCAAGGACATGAGCTATTATGGGCATTACCTTATAAAAACCAACACAAAACACTGATGCAAACAATACAGTCGCCGATGGATTTTTCGGACTCCAAAAATTCAGACTTGTTGGATATTCCGGACTGCATAAATGAACCGTCAGGGCTCCCATAGAGCTAATGCATTTTCGCGATCCATTTTTCGGACGAATTTAGACCCCAAATTTCGATTTTCCGGACTGAACCTCTCGGTCCGAGTCACGCTGCCTGATCTTGGAGGCCGTCATATTGAATTTTCTACTGGCTTGCCCAGGCTTGGCTTCCAGTGGCCCGCTCTGAAGCCTCCAAGAGTGGGAGGTGTAACGTGCACCATCCTCTAGTCTCGAAGGCCATACCCGCTCTTCCTTAGTTGACATAACACTTCAGGGGACAGCACTATCATAATAATCACTCTGCGACATCATGTTTTTCTTTCTCCGTTTTCTTAGTTTCAGTTGCCATTTTGCACGTGATGTGTGTGCCTCGGAGATGGCTCATCTTTGTGTGTGTTTGTATGGCTTCGCATTTGTGTGATCGGCGCCACCTCCTGTGCCTTCACGAGAGCCAAGTGGTGCAAAGTAACACAGCTCGTTTCTTCAATCTCCATGGCGATCTCAGCTAATGAAGATCGCAAGTGGTGACGCTCTTGTCGACTGTACACGGAGATGACGTCAGTCTTGCGCAAATCCAAGCAAATCTGATCGCCTCCAAGCATAGTATAAGGCAGAGCTTTATTAGAGATTTTTTTATTCTACACTCAGCCTAATAAATTTTATTTTTATGGTTAACAAGGTTTTCGGACTGTTCAATTTTTCGGACTATATTCGGTTCCCGCGAAGTCCAGAAAATCGGTCTGCGACTGTATACGAGAAATGGTATTAGGAACATATTGTAAAGCAAGCACACTTTTTCAGAACCTTATCAGCCCAATGTGATGCATCCATTCATTAAAGCATTTTAGCATAGCAGAATATATGATCTACCACAATTTGCACTGGCAAGCTGCCATTGTAAACATGCACAGATGCAGCCCCGTGGGATAGAGACTCGTCGTGGCACCCTGCGGCGGCCGCAGTGTCTATACGCTACGTAGCAGACCGCAGCTACATGCAACTAATGCATGTGCGGAGCATTTGCTTTGTGCACAAGAGGGCTTGAGTGCGCACTCTCGCTCCTCCAGTCTGGCCACACTACGCGGTGTGGACCAGGTTTTGTTGTGCATCAGCTTGACCCACAGACAATATCCACATCCAACTTACGCATTTTGAAGCGCTATCGATAGCTCAGCACGAAGCGAAGTCTGCCAAGGCATCTAACCAGGAGTAGCCAGGAGTGAGCGCGCGCTGGCAAGCATACGTGTGATCAAACCTCGAGTTTTGCATGGCTCGAGGTTAGTTGAATGTTCAAAACTAGTCGAAATTAGCAAGACCTGACGGTTACGACACTGATAAACAGGGTGGCCAAAGTTTAATTCCTACGCGGGCAGCAGCGGCCGAGTGTGAGTAAATGATAGTAGGCTTCTTCCAGAAGTATGTAATTGTTATTGAATTTTGAAAACAGATTTTTGCTTACTTCAGCCTGTTTATTAAGCTGTGTCAATAAATTTGCACAGTAACAGTAGGAAGAAGCACACGGATCCAAACTCCCTTCCTGATTGATGTCGGCTATTGGCCAAAAGCAGCCAGGTATGGGAATCTGCTATATTACAAAATAAAGCACCAGAAAAAGAGGAGCAGGCTTCTGTTTAAAAGACATTGTTCAAGAAAAAGGTGACTTTGCGAACTCCATGTGCTGTGCGTGGCTGCAAAATTTCGCTGAGATGTTCACAGCAGCGTATGCTATCCACGGACTTTTTTCACCAGACCGAGGGGTGGTTCAGGACGCCTTTAATTTCCACCAAGTTAGCCTAAGATGCTTACAATTATTTTCTTCAGATTGCCTTTTAATACCCTTTCTTTAACTCGCCTTGATCTTCCTTGTTTTCTTGCTTTTGGCACAGGCCTAAAAGTCTGCCTATCTTAACCTATAATGGTCCGTCCTGCTCAGCACAGCATTACAAAACACAACTGGTGTTTTGCATTCATCCCCGCTGATGGCTTTGAAGCACGAAAAGCACGGCAAGGGTCTAAAGCGTTGCATAATGCCAGTTAGCAAAAGTCAGCTTTGCTGTAATACAGCACTGTTATTTGGTCAAGCGTATGCAATGTATTGTGGTGAAGCATACCAAGAGTGAAAAGGCACCACTGTCACGGGACATATATGTGTTCCTTAATAATACACGCGTGCACCCACCATCTCCTGTCACATTGCCTAATAACTGTACTAGCAAACCTTTAGAGCTATTTCGGATGTGGCTGCAGCAACTTCAGCCCGTGAGTGCAGTAAAAGGTATGCATTTGTTTGTTCTTTTTCAGATTGCACAGTTTTTCAGACCCTGTTGTGGTCCCAGCTAGTCCGAGAAAATCGAAAGTTCACTGTATACAGCACCCCTGTGCAGAACACACACTCTTTGTCAAAAGTTTCAAAGCCACGGCACTGTCAGAATATGCAATAGTACCCTCAACAAACTAAACTGTCAGTGCCCCGTAATTATGGAAATTGAGAGGTATATTCCTCCTCATTCATAAGCTTTATAGTGCGAGTTATGCCTCGGAAGCCTCACCACACCATTTGGCAACAGTTTTTGTAGCTTAGAAATGATTAACATCACCTGTCGCTTGTGATTTCATATTATGTGCTTAATAGACAGCATGAAAACTGGGCTTTTCCTTGTCTTTTCTGTTTTGGGAAATAAGCGGGAGCAGCTGTGCAAACTCTTGACAGCCCTTGGGATCAACTTTGTGGTGACGAAATATCTTGTTAGCTGAGTATCTTCGGCAGCTTTGTTTAGTTCCCTATTCATTGGACATGCTTCTGTAACGCTAATAAGATGATGATCGGTAGACAAGATGTACCTCTGAAATCCTTTCATGTTCTTAAGGCGACTACTGTATTTGTTCATAGCTGCAGTGCGTGCAAAACCAAAATGCCAAACAAGCATGTTGCAGTGGCTTTCATTTCTGTTGCCAGCTTGCTTTGAAGTGAGGAATGTTCTTTTGACATGCAGCATGAAGCAGAACGCCAAGCTTGGCTGGATGCGAGCAAGGACCTTTCTCAGGGGGATGGCAAGGCTACAAAGCAAGGCAGTGTGGTCGAAGGAGCAAGCATTGTATCAGGGGTGAGAAACCGTCAACAGGAATTCCTTGCTCTTATGCCGGCCTGATAGATTTTGTGGTTGTAACTTGTGTGTAGTGATTGTTTGTAAAGTATAGTCAACTTTCTTCCCTGATGAGAACGAGGAAATTGGTCCAATTATCTGGTAGATCGAATTAAACAATGAAAGAACACCAAAACACATGGCTGATTCACTTGGCAGTATTTGCCCCAACTCAAGGACGTCCCTGTATTGAATGCACATCCACTTTCTATGGGTTTGTTCTGTCGCCATCCTTGGTCCCCATCTTCCGATGGCAGTGGTGATTACTTTTGTGATGCTGGCTTTGACAGTAGGCTGCTGCTAATGCGGTTTTGGCTTCGTGTCTGCTTGCACCACCCAAGCAATTTTTGGGTGAACTTTCCTGAAAAAAAAAAAATGAATAAAGGTGCGAGATAAAATTGGGTAAATGCTGTAATAATTCATTTTGAGCTACCGTTTTCACTTCGAAATCTTCCTGGGGCGGGGCGAAAAGGCGTTTTCAATGAAAGATTCAGCGTGTTCGACGCATTCACTGTACCTTAATTGCTGCCAAGACGGATGATGCCTCTATTGGAGTCACCCCTGCGGTCACTATTGGGCAGCCAAGTTCGAATTATCTGACTGAAGACTAATTTCGGGATCAAAATAACAAAAGTCTGGTCCCATGCAAATGTACAGGCGTCAGCCGGGAGCTTTGATCAGGATTGGAAAAAAAAAATTAATAACCGAATTCTACTGTATATGCTGTATATAAGCTAAAAAAAAGATGCTTGCTTCTGTGTAGTGCCTCTTTAAATGGCATACAGAGCATTTTCATCTATTAACACATTTATATCATATTTTCTGTGGGGAGTTGAGTGACTGGTAATTAATTGGCTTGCTGAAACGCCTGCTTCAATTTGTAGTTGAGCATGCATATTTTTTGGTTTTATGAGAAGATAAGGAAAGAAATGGCACTTCCGAACAGGACATAGTTGACGTGTATAAGTGCTCATGTTTGTCCGCATCTGTATGTCGTGCCCTAAGGGCTGTCCCCCCCCCCTCCCCTGCCTTTTTTTTTCTTCACTCAAATATGCACTAACCAGCCCGGATTAGCGCTCCGATGTCATTTTATATTCTGTAGAATGTAATGTGAGAAGTTAGGTCACCGACCATTGTTATTCGTTAAACAGTGCTCACAGACATCTGCACCTCTTTAGCATAAAGCACGAGCAGTGAAGTACAATATTCACACAAATAGCATGGGCTGTAGTGAGGGACAATTCAAGAATTCAGGAATGGAGCTCCAAAAAAATGTGCAGTGCGCCTGCCAGCTCATTGCCCCTCGGCACTTCTCAAAGAAGTATCCTTATGCCACTGTCACGAAGAGGAAGTTCCGCACTTGTTCACCAACTACTATGAGCATGCCAGTCGTAAGTCACGTGCAGCAAATATAGTCGCAATCTCTAGATATGAGGTGACAACGCGAAAAGCTCACTGCACAAACGCATCACTTGAAAAGTTATTTCGAGAGACAGTTCCCTTACCTTCTGTACAGAGTACCACCTTGCAAAATCGCACAACCCGTCTTTGTGTGTGGATGCATGTCACTGCCATGAAGATCCCTCATGAAAGGCTAAACGTGCCTGATGGATCCCTTCACTGAGGTGTCATGTGTATCACTAACCCCTGATAAACAAGAAGCTTCCCTAACATGATCAGGAATTCATACCCATTAACTCTCCCTAATTTTTTTGTAGTTCATCAATTTAAGCTCATTCTACAATTTCACTAATGTTGCATTTAAGTTATATTAAAAACTAATTCTGCTCACGAAAATGTTATAACGCGTTTGAAAGATGTGGAGGCATAAGATAGCAAGAAAAGTGTGCAAAGAAAAAAAAAAGAAATTGTGATGGTATATGAACGAGAGAGTATTTGCTTTGAGCTAGGTTTTTCAGAAGTTTCTTCAGTAGGCAAAATCGGCAATGGCAAAGTCACTGTAATCTCAAAAAAAAAAAATCTCTTGCTTGTCTTTATATGCTGTTTTACATTTGCTGCTGCTTGTGTGCTGCACCTGAGGGTAAACAGTCGTTCATGATGTACGTATGTACTTCACAAACGGTGTGGGCTCAGAGCAAACTAAAGAAAATGCGTTACAGTGGAATCTCGTTGATACGATCTTCACGGGAACCGGAAAATAAAATGTATTATGCGAAATAGATTGCTCCTATAAGACACTGGCCTGGAAATGAACAAAAAACGTATGATCCCAAAGAGATTCCGTTGTATATAAACCCCCTTGTGTCCGCCAGTTATTATTTATAAAATTTTGAAGTTCACAGACTGACAGGCATGGAAATTACATGGCTAGAAAGTGTTTGAGCAAGGTAAAGGTGATGAAATGAATACAAAATGACAAAATATGAGGGAGCAAGTCTAGGATGATGCTATTTGGTGGCACATAAATGTATATTTCGCTCGAGGGGCACTTGTCACTGCATTCTTTGGCTTACCTTCCCTCACTATAGTACCAAATTGCACACCATACTTACCCGATTCTAATGTACACGGTAAAACAAAAAACAAAAAAAAAATTCCACCCAAGTCTAACATGCAACTGATAACACATAGAAAGTAGCATGCCTCCAATTTTCATGACCAGAAAAAGATGCAACCTGTGACAAAATGAACTTTCGCAAGAATTTCATTGCTGACATGAGACGACAGAAATGCACTGAATTACAAAAGTTTATTGTCAAAATTCCGTTAACCTACTTCCGTGCTCGAGGCTATCCTGAACCGCACTGCTAACAGCACGAAGTGCGCCCCATTCGTCAATCAGTGATGGCGGCACTGGCATGGAGCGGTATTCTCAATTGCTTTCGGGGACACAATTTCACGTATCTTGGCGCCGGACGCGTCGGTGTCTATGAGCAGCATTCCTGCTGTGCTAAGCACACTGCCTCGGCGCCAGGCGTACTGTTGCCTTGTGTGTGGAACAGTGTAGGTCGTAGACACCGACACGTCTGGTGTTGACTCTCATGAAATCTTCTGAAAGTGATGACCAAAAATACGGGCTTCTTTCAGCAAATGTCCATCTGATGACACCATATCCTCACACCATGCCTGTTGGGTTGTACTGTAACCAGCATGCTTAAGTCAGGGACAGTATTCTTCGACGATCACTTGTGGTGAGACAATACAGACCCAGTTCTCAGTCATGGCTGGAGGCGTGGCAGCCCTTGCCACCATCTCAAGCTCCATAAACAAGTCCACATTTTTGTTTTCACTACACTTTGCTTTCTCTCAACAACACAAATCGTCTTCATCATCAGCTGTCTTGTAAGTACAGGTCGATGGCGATGCGGCCATGGCACTTAAAATGGACAATCAACGAACAAGGTGGTGGCCATGATGTTTCTGGCGTTTGCAATCGCTTCTGGTGATCTTTATAAACAGAAATAATGGCAGCCATGCAAGCGTGCTGTGACAATATATTACGCAATTTAAGTGGGCAGAAAGTGCATTTGGGTACTTTTTGGACTCTCTTGGCAATACAGTGGAATCTTGTTGATACAATTCTGCATAATATGTTTCTTTTTCTTTTCTCGATAATACGATTTGCTTGGATAATACGTTAGATCATGGGTTCACAAAGTGGGGTTCCGCGAGCCACTGATAAAATTTCCGTGGTCCCGTGCTCGCCAATTAAATGGCTAAAACGGCAAACAAGAGGTGTGCTCAATCCACAGAACTTCCATTACCCATGCCTGAGTGTCAAAAAGCACATCACAGCGTGTAACGGCAGTGTGTGAACTGCGTAATAAATCCGCAAGCAGCTTGTAGCCACCCAACCTTCGAAAACAGGCAGCGTGCCTAAGCTTTCGCCCTTGAATCTCGGAGGCCGTAACTTACTAACATGCGCATTTCTCCCGTTTGTAGATAGGGTAGGTGCCGATAGCGTGCGCACTGACGTATACGTCGGAGGAATAAAAAAATTAATGCGCGGAGCACCACAAATGTGCGCCACGAAAAAGTAAAAACGGCGCTAGCGTTCAAAAACGAAACGGCGCAGTCCGCATCGCCATGGTCCTCAGCGGCAATCGTACGCGATACGTGACTGACAGCAACGCCGGAATGCTTTGTGCTTATTTGTGCCCTCAAAGCCCTTATTGTTGCGTTAATCACCACGCGTAACACCGCGTTGGCAGCTAGCCGCGTGCTTCCATAAGTGCGTAGTCGCCATCTGTGATCGCGTCGACAGCCACCACAGTTTCGTCCGCAGCGGTAGTTTCGTCCGCAGCGGTTGCGTAAACAGTAGTTTCGTTTTGACTCGGTGCACGCGTCGGCTGCGTGCCTTCATAACTGCGTAGTCGCCATCCATGATCGCGTCGATAGCGACTGCGGATTCGTCCATACTTATTGCAGCAAATGGTAGTTTCGTTTTGACTTGGTGCGTGCATCGGCCGCCTGCCTTCTGAACCGCAAGGTCGCCGTCCATGATCGCGTCGATAACGGCCGCGGTTTCGTCAGCAGCGGTTGCGGCAAGCAGTAGTGGCACTTTGAATCAGTGCAAAAATGTCAAAGGTTAAGAACACCGGCTACATCACGATGGACGGACGATTTGTTGGCGACCAGCTCCCTAGCAAAAAAATAACCGGATGTGCGCGCGGTAGTGAAAAGCGTGTCTGCAGATGAAGAAGCATGCTGCGGCCGCGCTGTGAAGGATGTTGCGAGGCCTTCGCCGCTGCTAGCCCTTAATCAGTCATGAGATGACAAGAATTTCAGCTTCCTCGCTGCTTTTGTGCAAAATAGAAACAAGATATGCTGATGCATTCAGTAAATAAAAGCGTGTTGACGTAGTAAGCATTCATTTATTGTTTTGTTGTTACTCTGGATAATTCGACATTAGTTTAATTAGGACATTTTAATTCGGTTAATTCGGGGGGGGGGGGGGGTTCCTTGGCGCTTCATGGAGCTTAGCAGGATTCCCCGGAACAAACATGCTTGAGAACCCCTGCGTTAGATGATCCGATTTTCAGGTGATAGCTTTATTTTCCGGTTCCCGTGAAGATCGTATCAACAAGATTCCACTGTACACGGGTAGATAGGGGGACTAACATTCCGCCAAATTTAGTTATTGCGAAATTACAGTTTATTGACGTTTCATTGTCGAGAGATACGAAATTCATTGAATACTATGTGCGTTCGCCGGTGTACAAAAATATATTGTTGTGGCTAGAATTTTGTTGTCTCTGGCTTTCATTATTGGGGGGTTCGACTGTATGTACCACAATATGTCATCAGTCATGGGGTCCACTGCCTTTGATATTCCACATTCTTGTACAACTCAACAACAGTTTTCAACAACTCTCTCTTTTCGTCTCCACTAGTGCACGTCTCCACACAGTAGAGAAACCATGAGGGCAAAGCCCCGGCCAAAGTTTGAGTGTCATGGCTGTGAAAGGGCTCGTCGTGGCACCCCATGGTCACCACGGTAGACTACAATACGCAGCACGCCTCTGCCATCTCCGAGGCCATGTGCAGTACACAGATAAAATTACTTTTCTGTCTTATTGGGATAGCAGACATGTACAGTGAAACCTCGTTACTATGTATACCACATTAACGAACTTTTCAGAAATCCCTTGCTGACTGCTTATAGTTTCAATGTAAAAATATTTCAGTACTACAAACTTCAGAATAATGATCATTATTCAGTTTCCGGGTCATGTTAACAATGCCTCAGTACTACGAACTAACATTCAGAATTCTGGCGATTCTTAGATTTCCGTGTATTCTTAACGGCAGCTGAAACAGCAGGCTAGCAGGCGACAAGGTGCAGTAAGTGGACGCCACGGTCGTTTGGTTCGGAAAAAAGACGCGAGGGAGAACCTTTTTGTCTTCTATTGCGGAGGTGACGACGAATCAGGGTTTGCAAGCGCATGCTCTCCCCAGACAAATGTGATCTAGCAACAGAGGTGCGTCTCTTCCTTCTTTCGCCCATGTACTGGCAGGGATGCCAGACATTCGCACTTTTCACTTTCTGGACGGTGTCATTTACGCGCAATTGCACTTCGGAATAGTTCAGGTGTCTGCCTCGAGCGAGACAGTTGCGGTGTCCATGGCAGGAAATCTGAGAAACAAACAATTGCGCTTTGGAGGCTACATGAAGCTTCCTTTTTGTTGGTAGTTTTCTCGGTGTCAGCGTCTGTCTTGCGCGCACCACTCTTATTATACGGTGCTTCGGTGGTGCTTGGTGGCAGAACCTGTGGAAAATAGCAACAGGGCGGGCCGAGGGCCAACACCGACGTTTTCATGGTGACAACTTATGAACTGATGGTGACATATGGTGACAATGTCATATGGTGACAACTTATGGTGACGACTTATGAACTGATGGGTTGATGGGCGGAATGTTTAACTTTTGGTCCTTTCTCTATAACGACCTTTCAGAATAACGAACGATTTGCTGCAGTCTTCTTAAGTTCGATATATTGAGATTTCACTGTATATTTTTCATTTATGTAACTCAACATTAGCAATTATGTGTTACTGAGAATGCTCTCTCAATCGCGAAATCAGCCAATAACGTTGATCAACCAGCTGCTTTCGATGTGACGGCATTGCGGAAGCGAGGGCAAGCGATTTTTCGCTGTATGTGACACGAGATTGCAAATTCTCTGCTGCACGCAGTGCAGTAATATTTGGCTCACAGGTTTCCAGCAGCCTCTATCACAGATCAGCAATGTTTTCTTACTACAGTGCAGTCCACTTATAACGATACCACATATAACGTTATATAATGTTATATCCATTATAACGATGAGTCAACTTAAGAGCTTATGCATTAGGGCTTTGAGAAAAATGCAATATATAATGATATGTTATTCACCGCATATCGGATATAGCAATCAAAATTTTGCTTCTGGGCGGCATTTTTCATGCAGAATAATCGTGAAATTTGCGTTGCTAAGTTGCCCTTAACCGAGACGTGGCGAAAAGTTTGCTTACGTCAGTTCGTATCTGCCGCCATTACTGCGCAGTGTATCTCGCCCATGCACTGATTGCGAAAGCCATGGAGAGCATCGCAAGTTGGCGCAGCGTGCACAAGATGTTGCCAGCTGCCAGCATAAGATGGTGTCAGCTGTGCCGGTGACGGAGGCGTCACCGGCGGTTGCGCGAGCGTCCAGAGAAATGAAAAGAAAAAAGGCGATAAGCGAGCGGCGCCAGCACTCCTTTCACAGTCTCTCTTTCAGCGAGCGTGGAAAGCGCCGCGGAAGCAGCAGGAGGTGCGCCGACAAAGTGTAAAGCTGTGTCGCTCGAGGCAAAGCGGCAAATTTTGAAAGACTCGAAGTACGAGCTCGCGCAGTAGATGATATTGACGATTCTGAAAACCGGGAGCGCCACAATGACGAAGGCTAGAAGCAGTGGCCATGCTTAACGGAAAAGGTGGGCTTCGTGCGCTTGGACAAAACCCGCATGGGTGAAATCAACACGGTGGAAGCCGCTGACATTACCGAACTCTGGGAGCACATCGCTACTGACGATGAAATAGCTGGTGCTTCGATGGAGGAGTTTCTGAGTGCAGATAGTGCTGCCTCGTTCTGTAAAGAGATCTCCGACGGGGCGATTGTTGTCGTGACAGACGGCGGCGTTGTGCGACCGAGGCGACGACAGCAGCCACAGTGACAACGAGTTGACCTGTCTATGACACCGACCCCACTGTTCCCGCTGAGTGCACTGTCGTCGATCAAGTCCGCTCATTGATTTCATTCACACTAAATTATAGCCGCCAGTGTCTGCTGGACGCGATGCACACCGTGGTTATGAACCTGAAACTTCTGCGAAAGCAAGTGTAGATTTCTGACTATTTCAGCGTGCCTAACGATTGAAACATTATTTAGAGGTATAAATAAACATTTTATTTTTCACAGCCTACTTTCTACAATGTAGATTTTTCATCGCAAGTGGCTAATTTGGTTTCAGAACTACACAGGTACAAAGGTAGACTACAAAGGCAGTCCAGATATAGCGATGATCGGTTATAACGATAGGATTTGTCGTTCTTTTTGATATCGTTATAAGTGGACTGCACTGTACTTCAAAAAGTGTTTCAGGGTCCCTTTAATAGGTACTGAAGGGCTATTTGGTGATTCATGATTTTGGTGAACCAGCACACTTGTTTTGCGCACCTGTGCATGTCCTAATCATTGATGTCTGTGTGAACGTCTTTTTTCAAGTTGGCTGCTTCACCAAAGTACTTAGGGAAGACGTGTGTATTTGAATCGGGACATGTTGTTTGCAGTCGATGGGGGAAAGAGCTGGGCATATTAGGCTTTCCGATACATTAAGTTATTTAAGCATATGCTCGCTCCAAACTTTGCTCTGTATGTTGGGCTCAAGTAATTTGGTTCTGTGGCGTGGACTAAAATAAAATTCGGTGCTAATCACGGAAGTGTGTCCTGTGAGCTTTGATAAAGCCTCCCCCCCCCCCTTTTTTTTTAGGCCACTTAGATGCCCAGTGTACTGTGCTTTCTATATGTTCTGCTGTGCTGTGCAAGCCCACTTGTCAGTTTTAAACTTATTTTCTCTTCTTGCTTGTTGAACCACTGAGCTATTCTCGCATGCGCCCTGTTGTGTGCAGTACAGGTGGCGCTTTTGTTTTATGAAGGATTGTTTTTATCTTGCCTCTACATAGTGGTTTGCTTGGTTTGCATTTTCTCAGGACCCAACAAGCTTTTGTGAGCTAGTACCTGGGCTCTTGCCAAGCAAGAACAAAACTGAACTGGTGGGCTGCTTTCTATCTATTGCATGTCAATTTATGATCTTAAAATCCTTGCTATATAGGTCTGTATTCTCAGTTATAAACTCAACAATGCTGTCTCTTTTGCTTAGAATAGTGCTTAGCAGCGGGTATCAGTTAATGTTAGGAGCTGCTGACCATGCTATCGGCACTGTTTTAGCGTGGTGTATGCCTCGCAATAACTGTATACCGTTGCAC
This sequence comes from Dermacentor silvarum, assembly GCF_013339745.2. NCBI lineage: Eukaryota > Metazoa > Arthropoda > Arachnida > Ixodida > Ixodidae > Dermacentor > Dermacentor silvarum. The sequence continues at coordinate 168,805,950 of NC_051155.1, forward strand.
CAGAGGCATTAAAGTACTTTATTTACTCGTGTAAAGCCTCTTTTTTCACTTTAGAGTGCAAAAATGCTTCAGTAAGTTCCACTTGTGTAAGGGTGTAGCGATAATTCTGACTCATGTAAATGCACCCTGTAAAAAATTTTAAAAGAAAGTGTGTCGTGTCTTGCAACTGTAAAATAAAATTTAAAAAAATGGTAGATTCAAACGGGCAATCTGCGGAGGTCATAACGAGTGACTCGTGACCACAAGTGTTCACACTGGCAAGCATGACTTCGCGTAAGCGCAGAAAGTGTAAAGGCATGCACCACTCAGCTTAGTCCTGGAGGTAGACAGTCTCTTTAAAGCATCTCATTTATTGCTGTCTTCATTTCAGAGTCTGACGCAGACAGTTGTGAAGCTTCATGGTGAACAGAGCAAGACAGCAGAGCTCACTGAGAAAATAGAACAACTGACTGACCAGGTGAGAGTGCCTTTATTGGGGCTGTTGTTTTAAGAATATTGATAGGAGCTTCTATTTCGTAAAAGAGCTTGGACACATATTCATTCTTTCAGACGTGGATGTAGCTCATTGGTGCCTGGCACCAAAGTTTTTGCCTACGGTACAACTGCAACTTGCAACTCTCGGATAGTGAACTTGAAATGTAAATTGTGTGACTGCTTTCTTCTGCTTTCTCATTTGGAAATAAGTAAAAATCAACTGGTTGGATAGTCGTAATTATTTCTGACACAACTTTATCCCCAGATTTTGAGAAATGTTGTAGCATCATGTGCACCTTAGTGCGAGATTAGAAATATGAATGTACTGTCTTCGAACAACTGCATATTTGTAGTGACTTTTGGAACGTGCCTGGGTTAAGTGATGGTACATAACAGTTGTTGCATTTTGCAGTGTTTCTTAAATTTTAACCATGTCCTGTTGCAGCTCGAGGCTAGGGCACAGCAGCTAGAAGACTCGAAAGAGATGGTCTCCAAACTGAGACAGCAAGTGAGCGAGGCCGAGAGCAAGAACTCGGCCATTACTTCACAGGCGACTAGCAAGTAAGTTGCTAAAATGGCATCTGTACTGTTGGGATCAGTATCAAAGGAACACTAAAAACAAATGTTAAGTCATGCTAAAGCAATAAGTTACTGCTGTGAGGTGGCCAAACAACCGCTGTTACCTAAGACAGATTTTGTATGTGAGAAGAAGGCTGTAAACGTAGGACAGGATTGGTGCTGAGAGTGTAAAAATGTAGTGCCGGCTTCTACAGCATTACATGTCTTGGTTTTAATGAGTGAAATTTAGTCATCCACTTGAAATAGAGAAGCTTCACATTGAACACAATGGTTCAATGTGAGATGCAGTTCAGCTGACTTGGGTGTAGTTTCCTACAGGAGAATTCATTCACACTAGCTTGTCACATCCTTCTTTTGAGGTTGCTTGCTTGAGTGGCGCTCTCTCTGCGCTGGCCTCTGACTCAAAAGCAGGCAGTAGCCCCTGGCATACCGCGCACTAACGACGCGCTGCTAAGAGCATTGTTGGTGCACGGTATGTTCGAATTAACCGTCGCAAATGCTTTCGCGTTCGAATTAGCGGGCATTTTCGCCCATTGGAATACATGCAAGTTTGACGGGACCACAGCGTCACTTCGAATAAACTGGCAGTTCGAATTAAGCGTATTCGAATTAACGAGATTTGACTGTAGTAGTCAACAACACCTTTGTCAGGCAAGCGCGAGACCACGCTATTCCACCTATCTCATTGCAGGGAGCCAAGCTTGGGTTCTCAGGACCATGTTATGAGGCGAACGCATTATGTATGTCAAGGAGAGGGGAAAACAGAGAGAACCACAGCAAACTCAATAAAAAAAGGCAGAGCGCAGCCAATTCTAATGCGCATCCTGCGCTCGCCCACATGTCTGTCCTTTCGATGGTGGCGGTGGGGACCATATGTGTGTGCAGGGTTGTGGGCATTATGCAAAAGGTCTATTCACACTTGTGCTATCATGTGTGGTCAACTTTTTTTGTTTGTGATGCCACTCTTTATACCATTTTGCAGGCAAGCAGAGCTTGAGACGTCACTTCTTGAGAAAGAAGCCCTGGTCAGGGCTCTGCAAGGACAGTGTGAGGGCAAAGTTGCCGAGGTTGAAGAGCTGAGGTGAGCAGTCCCTGTGGACAGGACCTCCTGCATGCAATTTTTAGTATGCAATGTGGTCATGGTGGGCTAGATATAATTTTCAAAATGCAGTCTCTTTTGACAGGTCCTCATAGCTTATGTCATTATGTTGTGAAATGTTGAGAGTTAATGTTTTTATTTGTGCGTTTCCCCTAGGAGCAGCTTTCCGTGGCAGTCAGAACTCTGAAAAAAGAAAGAAGCCTGTTGTTTCACTGCCGTAAAATTCCGAGCAAGTGTCTGGGCTTGAGGACAATGCAGTAGAACCTCATTCATATGTTTTGGGAAAAAATGCGGAATTAACATACAAACTGATAAAACATACAATCAGAAGTCAGAAAAAAATTTGGCAGACTCAACTGTAGTTGACTTCTAAATAAAGTGAAGCGTTACGCTAATCGTTGCAGCATGAGACACCGATGAACGTTGAGCTGGTAGGGCTTGAGCGGCCCAAGGTGCACGTTGTTTACACGGCTTCAGCAAGCTTACATTTGCACTTCTTGAATTCGACCTGGATCAGCTGCTGCTTCGAGCGTAACATTTTGGCGGGAAGATTTGACATGCCCACTTAGCGCGAATAGCTGCAGCACGAGACGCCCACGCGCGTCGAGCTGGTAGGGCCCAGCGACCTGAGACGCACATTTTGAAAGAATGCTTTATCCGTCCAGACTGATGTAGTGTTTCTTTTAGTTTCCCATTAATAAATTCAGCTTGCATGTTGGTCTCTGTGTATTGTATATGACGCAGCTGCTTTCAAGGTTGTTGGTTGCATTGCTCTGTCATTGTGCAGACGTGCCCTGCTGACAGCCGAGAAGAACTGTGAGCGTGCACGCAGGGACTATGCGGAGTTACTACGAACTTGGCAGGAATTTGAGAACACCAATGAAGCTGGCGAGGTGAGTTAATGGCACAGGGCAGTGCCCTGTGGTTGAAATAGAATGGGAACTAGTGTGATGTAACTGCAGTAGAACCCCGTTGACACATTTTGACACATTCCTTGGGCACGCAGATTGTGTTGGATACACTGCAACAAACTTCATGTCGCTTAAGGGTCGCGTAAGGGTGTCGCGTAAAGGTGTCACATAAGTGATCAACTGCCGTTGATCACTTATGTGACACTCTTACGAACATATTAGCGGCAAGCATTCCGTGGCGGCTTGCAGCTCGTTACATCAGCCAGCTGCAAATTTTAATCACGGCCACACTGTCTGTCATTAGGCTTAATTGGTGCTGCTTCATCGGGCGTTGGAAACTAAAGTTACGGTTTGGTGCGGAGTAACCACAAATGGGGGGGTATTCGAAGCAGCCATGTGACACTCGGAAAGTTGACAAAACGCCTCGCAAACGAAAGCAAGAGCCGTCAGATGAACGAGTTGGAGGAGGAAGATGGGGGTAGCGAGCATCGTGCAAACGTGCTGAGGCTCTCCAGATTTCAGGTTCTTTGACAGGTGGCAAATCACATAGAACCTGATAATGAAAGTGCGCGAAAGGCGCCTGCTCATTACCATCAGCGCCGGCTGTGCACGAAGTAGTAATCGAGTCACGTGTGTGTGGTCCTTTCGTCTGGTGCGCAGATTGGCCTTACAATAACCTATCTGCCGTAAAGTTGGCTTAGCCCTTCTGCATTTATAAACTGAAAAGAAAAACTACCTCTGCAATAAATAAAAGATTGCCGCAAAACACAAGTCCACTATAAACTGAGCCTCATTGGTATTCAGTACAACACAGTGTCATTAATTCATTAGTTCTGGAGAAAAAAAATCTGAAAAATAAAAAGACACTTGTTTCTATGCAACAGAAATTATATTGATAAAATAAAAATATTTTCCAGACCTTCATATACTACAACCGAGCTATAATCAGTGCTGGCATGCTAATTTGGTTTTCCCTTTAATAAGAGTAGACCATACTGTATATGTTGATTTCTATATACCTAAGTCACTGATAGCTTGCAAGATTCTTGTTATGCAATGCTAGGAGTCTCCTAAGTATGCCGAGCACCATATCTTCTTGTCCAAACTTTGTGAGCAATAAGTTTTGTTAAAATTTTTCTGATATTCGATTCGATATTCATCTTTTCTTTCTTGATTCGATTTGATATTTGATTTCAAATCTACTATTTGGTATTTGCACACTCCTAATTAATTAGCTAATTCAATGGGCAATGGCATGTTGAAACAACTGGCATGTGACTTGTCAGTGGTATTTTCACATTGCATAGTTGTCTAGCGCATTGATGGCATGCTTTGCTTGCCACTGCAGCGAGACACAGTGCCACGCACGCCATGGCACGCAAAAGTAAAAGTAACCCTAAAAATGATCCACCTGGAATATGGCACCAAGTTGCAGCCAACAGAAAACTGTACTTGCATGTGAACTAAAAAGGATGTTTATGAGGCATACCAGTGGGCTAAGAGTAAAAAAAAATGGATTGTTGTGTGCTCTGTGCATTGAGTGTTCACAGGAAAGCTTTTGACATCATGCAGCGGACATTTGTACGTGTGGAACAGCAGTCCGGCGCAGCTGCATGGCGTGAAGCAGAGAAGATGCGCCGCCACTCCGAGAGGCAGGCACAAGAACTGGCAGAACGTGAGAGCCAGATTGAGGTGCTGCGTCAAGAGGTGGAGCGCCTCAAGAAGGACCTGGAGCTACTGCCTCCTCTCCAAGCACAGGTAGGAAATCGCGACAATTTTTGGAGCGCAATCGTATTTCAAGCAGGCATTGTCAATGTTAATGCCCCCCTCCCAAACACATTTGCGTGAATGTGGGAGCATTAATGTGAGACTTTGTTTGCAGTGATAACTGTTCCGGGCTCACTCTCATAGTTGCTTTGATGTGTGCCAGTGCCGCTGGTGTCCATTGCTGGAATCCCAAGGTGCTTTGCCAGAATTTCATGAAGGAATTTTATAAGTTGCATTGCCCCATGAGGAGTAGAACTTTATACCTCAGATTATCAGTCAGATTTTGCCTCCCACTGGAAGCATGACTCACCTGTGCACCACATCTCTTGGGAACTTGGTACAATTTTTGTAATTTCCTAGGGTATGGAAAGGGTCAAATCTTTCCAAGACCTTCGGCTAGCAGGCAAGCATGCTGCCCAGTGTGTAACTCACAAGCACCTTATCTTCAGGACATTGGCTTGCTTGACAAGCTCAGGAAATTCTTTATGCACATCAGAATGACTGTACTCATTTTTACATTACCTTCATTTTACATACCAAGTCAACCTTTTTTTGTGCCTTCTTTTCTTTGTTTTCTGTCCTTTTTCTTTTTTTTTTTGCCCTCTGTCTCCTTGGGCCTTAAAATCCTTCATCCCCGTTCTCCATGCAGAGTAGCATGTACACGCACTGGCAGAAGTCTGCATTTCATTAGAGAGTTTTCGCGGTGTCCCTCACAGGAGCCAAGTTATTCAGAGGAGTCTCGCTGTATTAAATAGCACGGGTAGATATGAATGCTGCTGACAATCATGTGGCAAGGTCATTCAAACTGCCGTCACATGTCTATTACGCAAACGAAGTTGCCTTATTTTGGGTGTCCGCAGGTGGAGGTGTACCGCACGGACTATGATACGGAGCGAAACCTGCGACGTCAGCTGGAGACAACGGTGCAGCAGCATCTGAACACCATTGAGGAGCTCCGTGAGCAGATCACCGCTCTGCAGGAGCCGCCATCAGAGCAGAGGAGTAGCCAGAGTAGCAACCAGAGGTAAAGCACAGTGTTGATGGAAGAAACAGCACAATGTATTACAGTAGAACCCCGCTGTTATGTTTTTCACGGGACCGTAAAAAAAAAAACGTAAGAGCCGGGAAACGCAAGAGCCAGGAAACAGGAAAAATTGAGAAATGGGAGTAGTGTTGAACTGCACACAATATTATTTTAATTCTTACGTGCGACAAAAAGTAGTTTCGCCCGACAGCCGAAGTATCGATTGTGATGAGCTATACAAAGTAAGAATAGTAGTTTTATCGTCTGTATAAACTTGTAAACATTCGGTTATTAACTAATTAACAAACATGGTGTCAGCGCCCACAGGCAAACATGAACACATCACACTCGATGAGCGCGGACACGCGCAGTTAAGCGCCGCTGCAGAAGCGAGCGAAGTGACCTTCGTGCCGTTGTCTATCGCTTCAACCCAAACTGAGCGCCGAGAACACGCAGCACGCACAAAGCCACGAGCCGCCGACGCACCTACACTGCGTAGAGTCTGCCCCCACGCAGATCGCTTTCAAGATACGGCCCGCGGGACTGCGCGCGTGCCGCCGCGCGGTATGATGCCAGAGCACAACGCTGCCCTCTACCCCCCCCCCCCCCCTCCCTCGCTCCCTCGCTGGTGCCTCGAGCGCAACGAAAGGAGGCGCACTTCCTCCCTGCTTTTCTTTCGCGCGCGAAACGCGGTCGTCGGCTCCCCTCGCACGCTTTCACTCGCACATTCAGCATACGGCCGCGCGGCTTCCCTCGCACGCTTTCACTCGCACATACAGCATACGGCGCGCGGCGACGTATGCTGTATGCGCGGCGCCGTATGCTGTATGTGCGAGTGAAAGCGTGCGAGGGGAGCCGACGACTGCGTCTCGCGCGCGAAAGAAAGCATACGGCGCGCGGCGACGGCGTTATCGCCCTTGGACTTTATACGGAACATCTATGAGCCAAAACCAATGTTAGGGCCGCAACGCGCCATAAACATCATCTTTAGATAGCAAAAGCGGATATCAAAGGCCATACTTTTGCTGGCGGAAACCGAAAATACGTAATAAATGTCGCCCCCAGCACTTCGGGCGGCCAATGCCATCGTCAAGCAACCAAGCCAAGCGACATGAAAAGTCAAAATGGCCGCTCGGGCCGGCTCGGTGTGGCAGTTCGCAACGTATGATGCGGGAACGGTCCCACAGTTGCGACGTAACAGCGGGGTTACCAATGCATTGGGTTCTATGGGAGCTGTGCCGGGACCGGCCGAAAACGACGTAACAGCCGGGAAAACGCAGCACCCGGGAACGTAACAGCGGGGTTCTACTGTAGTTGAGACCACCGCACCAATAGGTGGTGCCGGAGTCCTTTGATACTTCTTCACTGCTCACGAAACTTCTCCCGTCGCGCTATGGGAGAGTTTAATACGCTGAGAACAGTGACCGTGCAGCAGCTACGAGGAAGCTATGAGTTATGCTCGCAATTCCTTCACTCGCACAATCAAAAGCAGCAGCAGACCACAGAGACGCACATGGCAAAAACAAAAGAACTACCCATGGCAACTAGGACATATTTCTGGTTCATGCAATCGCTTTTAGTGTTTGCAGTACACAAAAGCACAGCCTTCGAGATTGGCTTCCGTTACCTTGAGGAAGCCGTTTTCAATGATGCGATTTCATTTGATCACCACGTAGTGTTGCCAGCAGACTGCTGTATGGTTCAACTGCTATTGTTCCGTAGCAATATAAAAAATGCAATTGCGCATTTTCTACTTCACTGAATGGGCTCAAGTTTTGCCAGGTTGCCTTCGAGACTTGTATGGTTTAACATGCAAAATATAATTCAAGGTCTAAAATTTTATGTCATCGCCAGTTAATGTGAATAAATTTACATCCTGTGAAGGTAAACTTGCAGGTGTCACTTTGTTCTGCAAAATCAAAGACAATCTGCATTTTCTTGTTATAAAATTGGTTTTACATTAGAATTGGGGGGCACATTTTCTTGCCTCGAACCTATAAAAACTGAGGGTGCATTGGAATTGGGTAAGTACAGTACTACCTTGCACTGTGAGTGGACAGCGGAAATTTCGAGATGCCAGTGAATGCCCATCACTCCTTTGACGTATTAAACTTGGAGGTTGCTTCAAGGGAAGTTTCTTCAGAATAGTGTGATTGATAGTGTAGTTTTTGCTCCTGCTGCTTTACACTGTCTGCACGGTCTGCTTACAGCCACTTGTGAACTTTGAATGACCTTTTTCTCGCAGGTCTTCCGAGTCCAACTCTGCATCGGCACAGCAAGCTGGTGCTCAGGTGAGCAGCTTACTTCTGTACATATTTCCATTTGGTTTTACTTTCGAGCAACAAGAGTTTGCTTATCGAGTGAGCATTGAAAATATGCTTTGTGGGACACTGACCAGAGATATTAGGCTAGAGGGCCCCGCACCAGGCCTCATTGGTAATTTGTTTACACATTGGAAGTTGTAAGGCGTTGTCTTGAGATCGTTTTACCGCAAGAATTTTTCAAGTTGGTTAATTATTAGATAAAAGAAATTGAGATGCCAGGTTGCCAGGAGGAGAGCTTCACTGCCAACATAGACACTCTCCCCTTTTGCCTCAACTAGCGTTCGCAAAAGATATACAGTGGAACCTCAATGATACAATCACGGCTAATACGAATTTCCGGATGATACGAATTTTTCTGCGGTCCCGGCCGAGCCCCATTACTTTGCAACGTGCTAGAAAATGGTTACGAATCGATTTTCGACCCGCGTCGGTTGATGCGTTATCGGTGCCGATGGCACAGGGCGATTCTGGGTTTCGCTGCTGGAGTCACACGGTGCAAGATAGTGCGGCACGTAATCCACGGTGCAAGGTTGCGCTCGTTCAGTCGGGTGCTCCTCCTCTTCTCCCGCTAATCGCCGCATTTTTCTTACCGTAGGAGCGCTTCCGTATTTCGAAGGCGTGCTTCGTCCAAATTTTATTCGCCAACGAGCGACGATCCATCACTAACCTGGGAGTTCTCAATAATCCGAATTCTGTGTGTCAAGTGAAGACGCCAGCGTGGTTTACGAAGCAGACAACTGCGGTTACCATCTTGCCCCTGCCACAGCAGCAACCAATGGAGAGACGCCTTTCAGCACGGTAGCCAATTAGAGGCCCGCTTCTATCAGAGGGCCCGTGTGACTACCTATCGCAGACCCACGCTTCTTTGGTGTTTGTGCGTTTGTTACAAGTTGGCGACGACGGACGAATTGAGAAGCGGAACGGCGAAACTTTGAGCTTTCGAACGATACCAAGATGGCGGCGCTCGGTGGCGGGAAATACGAGATATGGCTCCGTGAACTGCAGTGATGTTGCGCGATTTAAAGCTGTTTTCCCGCCCTGCACACTAACGAATTAAACTTCTTTGGGCACTTTCAGTGTGTTTTCAGCCAAACCATTTTGATGCAGCGTAGATTAGGCGTTGCAGATACCCAAACGCTTGGTTTTCAAAAATCGATTTTTCTCGCGATTTTCGCGATCTGATCCCCGCGTCCCCCCTTAATTTAGCTAGTTTTAATTGTGTTTCAATGATACGAATATTTTTCGTGACCCCGTGAGATTCGTATCATCGAGATTCCACTGTATTTTCTCTGCCCTCTCCTGTACCTTAGCGAAGTGACTGCATTACATTTACATCACAAGCCCCGCCTTCTCTTCTCTTTATTCTTCTCTTGCTCTTCTTGCAGTGTGGAGCACTTCCAGGGGCAGTGTTGTGCATTCTGTGTTGGATGAGTTATGCAAGTCATGTGCCAAATTCGGTGACGCTGCAGGCAGTGTGTCTTTCATACACGCATTTGTGCGTATGACTTTGAATCTCCAGAAAAAGCAGGGCTCCCTCAGGAGGGAGGGCATGCGGGTTTCAGCAGTTGTTACATGGTGCAGCCATTTGATACTCTGTAGCATGATTGCCACAGGATGACCAACGCACCGGATTTCTTTGTTCGCAATGCTCAAACCTGGGATGAGGGACCCTTTAAGCTAGATACCTAGATTGTTCATCTGGAATACCAAATAGGTTTCTCTTGCAGTGAGGTGGGAACATTTGAGCCAGAAATGGGGCAAAAATGTAAGACTGGTGATTATGCCAGCTTGAAATCGTTACGCCATCTCCTTTTGACAGTTGATTTTGAGACGTTCACTTGGCACTGGTTTAGGGGTTATCAGAAGAGTAGAGTTACGCTGTGTTCTAAACTGCAGCTTAACAGACCATTGCAACTTTGGAAACCTGTCCTGCACGAAACTGGCCAAAATGCATAAAAATGCAAGGAAGTTTGTGATGTGGAGTTGGCATGGTCTAGGCACGAGACTAAAAAAACAAAACAAAAAAAAACTCTAGTCATCATTTTTATTGCTAATATATGTTTTTCCTTCCAATGACATGACAGTGGGTGGGGTTTCATTGAATTCTTACAACTCTGGACTGATTTCACATTTTATTTTAAGTGGCTCAGCTAAAGAGCAGTAAAGCATAAACTCAGCAATAAAGTGGTTTAGATTTGTGAGGTATTGTTTCAAGACTGGCTCTCTTCGTTTGGCAGAAAAAGTCGGTAACTAGTGGAGAAAATGAAGGCCAATATTTCCATTTCTGAATTTTGCACTTCTACTGCAGCTCATGCAAGTCAGTGTGTAGTTGCACATTTCAAGGTATTCTCGTGTGGTTGTCCCATTTTTGTCAAAAAAATGTTCTTGAAGCTCGCTATCCTAAGTCATTGGTTCCTTTATAGTACAGCGTAGTTCTTGTTTATAGGTGAAACTGTGCAAGTGCTCCTCAACAGATGCTGTTGGAATGCATGATGTCACATAAATCTAGTGTCCAAACAACGCTGACCCTCCAACATTGCTTGTAAAGTTCATTTGTAAATCACTCGCATGCAGACATGAAGCTCAGCATTTGGTTACTATTATTTAGAATAACTTGTGTAGTATTGGGAAAGAAGGATGTGTATTAACAATTTGAACGAACAGTTTAAAAAATAAATTGCAGTCTTATGTGCCAAAACCACGATATGATTATGGTATATGCCGTAATGGGGGCCTCTGGATTAATTTTGGCCACCTGGAGTCCTTTGATGCGCACCTAAATCTAAGTACAGAAGCGTTCTTGCATTTCACCTCAACGAAATGCTGTAGCCATAGCCGGGATCGATCCCACGACCTCAAGCTCAGCAGCACAACGACATAGCCACAAAGCTACTGCAGCAGGCTGCGAGCAAACAATGCATGTGCATACCTGAGGGAGTGTGCACATGCGCGTGTGTGCGTGTTTATTTGCATGTGTTTATGTCCATGTGTTTCCACATTGTATGATCGTGTCAGGGCATTCTCTCGCTTCTGAACTGAGCCTGTGTATGCTGTGTGCAGGGAATGGAATCGCAGTTGCCGTGTCCTCTGTGCATGGAGGTTTGTTCAACGCGCTCGCTCTACATTGCCCACGTCCAGAGCTGCGCAGACGGCCAGGAAGTCCGCTAGACTCGATTGCTGTCAAGCGCACATGCGCCAGAAAGGGAAGGGAGCCTCGGGGACATCACCTCCTTGTGGATATGACCTGCCAGATTGTTCTTTAGTCAGCCTGGAGTCTGAAGCAAGGGTCAAGTATGAAATTGTCAGTTTAGGCACATGGAAGCACTGTTTGCAGCCACATGTTCTTCGTTAACACTCGGAGATTGTCGGCTATGCAGTGATCCTTTTATTGGCAGTACAAAGGCAGGCTTCAAAATTAATTGGCTCAAGAAAAAAGAATGCACCAAGTTCTCTTTTGCGTCTGCTGAATTGCATCGTCTTTGTCTGAAACACCTTAGCCCACTTTTGTATATTTGGTTATGCGCTCGGACGAATTGATGTTGCATGATTACAAATGTGCTGCAATTTATTATTTTCGCCTTATGGCACAATTTTCTGTGCACATTCTTTTCCTGCTAATATAGATATGCAATAACAATGCTAAAAGTATTAGTGTCTTAAGTGCGAGTTAACCACCCATATTATTGTAGCGTACTGATGGTCAGTGCATATATCTTCTGTATTAAAGCTTTTGCACAGGGAAGAGAAATTCCTCCTGCTGCCGTTGCTGCAGCAAGCCAGTGTATTCCTTGTTCTCTTAAGTTAGCCACATGCATGTTAAATGAGCGTGAAACTCTGGAGCTGTGTCGGGAATGTTAACATGTTTTACATGCATCTTTTGCCAACCCAGCTTTTCAGATGAGTGCAGCTGTGTTCAGTGCAGACTGCTGCTTCTGGTAAATTGCGCACTGAGGGCATGCTTGCGCATTGTTTAATTATTATGATTGGTTGCAGATACACACTGCACTATGCATGTTAATTGCTTTATCAGAACTGTTCCAGTGCTCGTTCATTGAACTTAATGTCAAGCTGTTGCACTTCTTAGCTGCAGCAAAGCTGCATCTTGTGGTTGGAATTTACGCTCGGCCGTACATGCAGTTTACTGACCGTGGAAGCCCTATTGTTAAGCTAGATTTTTCATGAATGCCACCGATTGCCATCCAAGCACGTGATGCCGCAACATGGTTGCTTTTGTTATTAGTGACCATAGTAATGATATGTGTCACAAATGTGACTTTACTGTGTGAATTATTTTATCTAAGGGAGGTGTTGCGGTAGAAGAAAGAGTCTGTGATGTGTAGCATGAGTATAGAAGTGCTGCGTGGTGTAAATTTGTACAAAGAACAAGCAAATGCTTAGTGTAGTTGTGACACCCACATGTTTTGTAGCTTGTCTTTTTTTTTTTTTTTCATATCTTGGAACACTTCTGCATATTTGAGAGTCACAAAGAAACAGCACATTATTGCAATGAAATTGCAGCATTTTGAAAGCTTCAGTTATACATATAACTATTGACAAACACTTATGTTTGTAAATACAGTCAGGTGCATTAGGGGTTAGATAGAGGAGATTAGTGGTAGATAGCCTGTTGCAGTAATCTAAATGTGCAGAAGCTTACATAAATTTTCAAGATAGCTGATGCATGATGCAGTGGTTGGGTATGTATAATATTGGACAAGCATTAACAAAGTTTTCTAAAGCCAATTATTATTATTATTCTTTAGAAAGATGTGCATCCATGTTTACTGTATCTAGTACTGTCTCTCCAACGTCTACATCTGTGGGTGCTTGGTATTAAAGAAATAATCTTTGTCGTACAAAGCTTGACAATACTAGAGTGTAGATTTTGAAAATGTTCTGTGAGCTTGTGCTATATCAGGCACGTTTTTTTTTTTTTTTTTTATCCAAACAGTGACATAAGCACAGTGTTTGTCTAACTTTTGATGAAACCTTAATCTGTAGCTGACATTGCATTGCTGACTAATGTGTGCTCGGCTTGAGTATACCTGACAGTCCTTACATCAGGAGTGTCAATCCAAAGGCTTGCATTGATTGCTGATTTGTACTAGTTAGTACTTATGTGCGGTGAAAGTCTTGTCGGATTGCTTGTTCATTGATACCGTTCTGTAGCTTTGAACATACATATGTTACGTGTGAAGTGCTTTTTATGCTCAGTCAATTACTGCAGCATGCATCTTTTCAAACTTGTCGCCTTATTCGGCATGCATATATACGGCTGTACTGCATGTGTATTGAGCATGTAGGCATGAAATGAAAAATATTGACACCATTTCAAATGATAATAAAGATGCTTTTATTCTGTCTATGCTAGTTTGTTTTACATTTGAACATCTCTTTTCACTTGAATTTTATAAAAGTGTAGTAGTAGTACAAAAGCACAGCATTTCTCTGCCTGTTTAGCTGCAAAACCTGCCAACCTGAGAACTGAAATATTCGTAACAATCACGCAAATCCGACAATGAAGGGGAATAGTATGCATTCTTTTTTTAAAGTTTTCCCTAAGCGCGTACCTTTTGTGGGATACACATGCACTTTGTTAACGGTGACTTACTTTTAGACGCAGCACATTGTCTTCTTCAGCGGCTTTGCTGTTGATTTCGCCTGCTTGAAGAATTTGTTTGAATAAACTTGCCCGAAACAAGTACTCTTCTGGTATATAACATATTGTGCTAGCATAAGAGAGCGGCTCAGGTACAATTGCAATTTCTTTTTTGCATGTATTTTTTTAAAACCTTGCGGCACACCATCGTTAAACACCTTTAATGTTTTTTCGCAAACTTATTTTTCATAAAACTTAGCACTACATTAATAAAATCACAGAACCAGCCCAAATTCGTAAGCACTACAAGAACTTTGACAGAGTTGACAAGTATGTAGCTGCAATGCTTCAGAAATGCTTATACGTACAGATGCATAATGACCTCCCTTGTTAATTTGCAATATTCAAATCATCAAATAAGCCCTAACGTAGTGGGCACCTACTTAGAAAATGTGATGGTGATCGGTAGAATGGGCTATGCCATTCAAGTTGAGTACAGTATGTTTTCTCTTGTCGGATTTAGTCGCTGCTGACACAAGGCCTCGCACACAAATGTTTGAACTTTGCCAGCTGTAACAAAGCTGCTTGCTACTGTTTTTCAGGCTTTGGTAATTTCGAACAGCACGTGTCCACCAATTTTTAATTGAAGAAGAGGAACCTGTGTAGCTAAGCTCAGTGAGCAGACAATAGACAATGCTTTAATTCCTCTAGTGCACCAGCCACCTTTGTATCGAAAGGATTCGGAGCAGCGAAACTGCTAGAAGCTGCAGACGCTGACAACAATATTACAAGAATGATATTGACATTTTTTCTTACATACATTGCAAATTGTGCACCGTGTTTGTTCTGTTATCTCTTAAAGATGGTTTGTTAGCTGACTTTGCAACCGCTGTGTAGACAAGTTATGCCCCAAACAACCACAGTAGGCAATTTCACTGACACACTTTCTCTACATAAAGCATTGCTTGTACTGCACATTTGAACAATGCTTCTTTAGTTCAACACTGCATCTGTGCCCAGTATTTGTGCCAGTTTGTTGACAAACAATGGAAGAAAGCATTTAGCCGTCACTGTCGTACCGTTGCTACATCGCTCTGCTAAAATGTACTGTGCAGGGACCCTTTTCATAATTGTAAACTATAACTTTCCCACGAGGTAGTTTGCGAAGCTAACGACAGTGTAGTCATTTCTGCAATCTGCGTATTTAACACCGTTTGCTTAAGACACACAAAATGTAGACATGGCCCTCGTGATGAAATCATGTGCAAGAGAGAAGCACCTTAAGTGCAGCTAGCATTTATTAATTTTAATCATGAACGGTGCCACCATTAGTAGGCCAATTGTGCTATGCAGAGAAGTGCACTTAATTACGAAAATTTTTATACTGTTGGCTGCTGAGCCAGGTGACATAAAGCTGGAAAACTTGAATTTGTGATAAGCGCAGCAGGCTTTCCTATGGGAAATCATGCAGTGATGAAAGCACGAACACGATAAGTGCCTCTTCTGGCTTAGCGATGCCTGCTTTTGGATCCACGGGATGGTGACGCCACTTTTGATCAGCCTTGCGTTATTGGCCTTCCCCACTACTTAATACGGCACTTGGCCGCACTAGAAGAGCTGTGTACTACGTAAGTGATCCAAGCTTGAGATTTCTTGTGGTACGCACAGATAAACTCGCACATTTTGCCTTGTATATGTTGGGCCAATTCCTTTTCTCTGTGCCAGCACAGAAATAATAAAAATGCATGAGCTGCAAAGTTTTTTGGTGCAGAAATAAGAAAGGAAACAATGCGCGGACATCATGACCATACCTGCACATGTGTCCTTAACATGTGCATTTCATACTTATTTTAGTATTCTGCTGCCTGCCAGCATTGGACAATGCCCCAAAGACATAATTTGCACTTAATAGAAAAAAAAAATAAGGCAGAGTGCTCAAAGCTGCTTACAATACAATGGAAAGCTCCGTGGCTATTAACAGTTCCATTTGGGTATGTCTATAAAACACTAACAGCAATCATTCTGTTGCAGTCCTGTCATTGAATGGATTGCCAATCTTTTTCTAGGTATTTGGACATTTCTGACTGCATTTGGTTGCATTATGGGCATTGCTGGGTGTAAACTCAGTAAGAACAGTTCTGGGAATTTCAGGAAAATTGTATGACCCGGCAGTCCAAGAAGTGTGATGCAGCAGAACGGTAAAATGTGAGGGATCTCATTGTTTCTGTCGGCAGCACACATTGTCAATTCAAAAGTATCATTGAGCTTTTCGTGACACCGTGGAGGTGTGTAACACACATTATCGTGCAGGTTCTCAAAGCCAAGAATGCATCATAACTGTGGCTTATGCTATGCCTGATAAACAGCCTTTACTGCCAGCATCGCGTTGCGTAGTTCTGTGTAATGTAGACAAACACATGCAGGTGGAGAAGCGCAAGCTTAGTTCTTTGACACACATTTAGTAAACACCATGTGGCTTTGAAAGCTACCTGAGATAGTCGCTGGCAGCCAGCTATAGCGATGGAATTGCTGCGAGTTCTGCCTGCTAGTAAAAAAACTAATACCCCTTTCCGCGGGGTATACAAAATACATAATTTCACACCCACCAGTTGGTGGTTTTTAAAGCCTGTGCTGCCAAATATAAAGCAAGTTCGCAGTCTATACTGTCTCAATGTTGTAGTGTTAAGGTGAATAGACTCAAGCATTTTTCTGTACGTTTAACGACTGTGGCAAGCCATACGTACAGGGCGTTTCAGCTAACTTGGGCCAAGCATTAAAAATACAAACATAGGCGATACCCGTGTCGTATTCGCGCAGTATTGTTTTGAGCCGTATGGAGCAAGTCATGATATTTTTTCCAATCCACCAAGCTGGGTAATTAACAAAGATTGCCTAATTAACTTCTTAATTAACTCTACCGATAAATCTTCAAGGCAAAAGTTGGAGCGCTTGTTCAGAAACATAGATTATTTCATCTGTGCAAAGATAAATGCCCTGTTTAATGTTTTTCCAGCCTTTCTTTAAAGTGCACGAAATTTAAAAAATACGTGACTGCCGGCTAACGCGTCGCGTTTTTAGTGCCCTCAAATGTAAGTTGAACAAATTAGCAAAGGCTGCTCCGCGCACAGAGGTTGATTGAACAGACTGTCGGTGACTGCGATCGTGTTTTTTATCTCCGTCCTTCATCACACTGTCACCCTCTCCCCCTCCATCTTGTTTCTTCATTGGTCTGGAAACAAAAAAAAAAAAAGTGCCTGCGCTGCATCAAATGCTGCCTCCGGTCCCGTATCGCATTCGCACGTGGCAGCCGCTTTGTCGTAGAAGAATTCTTTTTCTTAAAACGGTACGGCTCCTTTTGTTACTTAACGTCCATCGCAGTCACCGACAGCCTGTTCAATCGACCTCTGTGCGCGGAGTAGCCTTTGCTAATTCGTCCAACTTACATTTGAGAGCACTAAAAGCGCGGCACGTTAGCTGGCAGTCACGTGGTATTTTTAAAATTTCGTGCACTTTAAAGAACGGCTGGAAAACCATTAAACAGGGCATTTACCTTTCCACAGATGAAATGATCTGATGTTTCTGAACAAGCGCTACAACTTTTGCATTGAAGATTTTTCACTAGAGTTAATAATTAAAAAGTTAATGAAGTAATCTTTGTTAATTACCCAGCTTGGTGGATTGGAAAAAATATAATGACGTGCTCCATACGGCTCAGAACAATACTGCACCAATACGACACTCGTAGCGCCTGTGTTTGTATTTTCAATGCTTGGCCCAAGTTAGCTGAAACACCCTGTATATTGTGACTGTAGAGGAATGGTTTGCAGTACCACTCCCAAGGTGCATCATACTCTACTAGCATCGTATGATACTTGAGCATGCTCACATCATGCTTTAGTATATAAAGAACGAGACTTTTGGCGGCACTGCTTGTGACAAAACAGTGTTTTTCATGTCGGCTCACATGAAAGTCGGAAACTATAAATTGATCTTGCCATTATTACTTGCATGTACTTGTTACAGTTTTGCAACTACTATACAATGTTTCACTCCCGTAATGTGTAGTTAGTCTATTCCTTCAAACTACACTGACATTGCAAAATGTCACGGCAGCTACTATTGTAATTTGAACTCTGCTAGGCCTAAGCATTGAAGAAATGACAGCAGGTGCCCTTCTCATGTCAGCATGAACAACGCCAGTCCTGTTAGCTTCGTTCCCTAAGAAATAGCGAATCGAACGAGCAGTGTACAACACAGATCTCTACAAACGTTCCATTGGTTAAACTTCTTGCAGCGACTGCTTTCAAAATTCGTGTTTTATAACAGTGTCACAGTTTCTCATTTGCAAAAGGGACTGTGGTCCTGGACTATCTGGCACTGAGTTCCACGAACTTCTTCGTGGTTGCCAACTGCTTCAAGAAAAGGAATAATAGGAACGAACCACGACGTTTCGTGATATCGGGCGGTCAGTCCAGTTAGGATATGAGGCTGTCCAGTATGTATCTATTACAGAGCCGTCATGCTCTCTAAATTATAGCCGTAGCGGAGGGTCGGCTTGCACGGACGTTCACCTCGATGGTATACAGATATCCTCGCATCGTCGATCACTTGAGTTAGTGTTCAGCGGACACGGCGTGATGTTCAACAGTCCTCGTTGGACGAAGAGGCCGGGCTGAAGACCCTCGAGTACCAGTGCGCGTACGATGTGGCGTGCAGCGGTCCCTTGAGCACGAGCCGGCGCCGCGGTAGGCCCATCTCGCGATCCACGTCTTCGCGACGAGGGCAGGGCTCGGCTGGTGGTCGGGCCGGCCGCCGTTCCACGCGCTCCACTGGTGCCATGGGAGCCTTCGCCTCGCCGCACGAATGGCTCACAACTCTTCGCCTGATGGGGGGGGGGGGGGGGAGAGAGAATTGGATAACGACTACCATCATCACTGGGAGCGACGGACGGACAGACAGACCTCACAACTCTTCGCCCCGGAGGGTATGAGAGGACTACCATATGGTTGACAGTAATGGGAATCGTCATCATTCTGACTGCATTGACTAAGAGGCTGACTGATTGATTGGGCTTAAAGGGGCACTAAAGAGAGACACTAAATCAGTTTAGACACATAAAGTATTCTTTCAAATCTGTCTGATAATTTGCGGCAATAACTTGAATGATTAGAGGAGGAAACGATGGTCAAAGTTCACTGTTTGAATTTCGCGCCGTAACTCCACCATCCACACGTCCGTGTGCCATCACGGATTTCGAAGTACTTTTATTTTTATCCGTATTTTAGTCGTTTTAGCTCAGTAAAGTTCCTGAAACTTGTCAAGTTCAGCCTTTGGCTTTTTTGGGAACACAATGTAGTCCATCTCTACCGATAAAATAAATAAATAAATAAATAAATAAATAAATAAATAAATAAATAAATGAACTGGCCCCAGCAGATGTCGTCAAAGTGCATGACGTCACGGCAAGCTCGTGCGAGAAGATGAGGTGGCGTTGCATGTTTTCTGGCTTACCAAGTTCCTCTTCACAATAGGAATGGCCTTTTTGGTTTGTAGGAGGGTAATTTACTAATATGACTTAAATTTTGTCTCTTTAGTGTCCCATTAACGTGCCACAGTAACACAGTCGGGGGCCACTTGCTCGTGAATATTTAGGGTTACTATGCAGAACCATCAAAGTCAACAGACAATGAAGCGAAGGCAAGCATCGGGGAAATTAGCTGTGGTTCAAATTGAAATGTAGAAAATAAAAATTGTCACAGTTTCACCCTAAGGGCGAAGCAACGAATGCAATAGCAGCACATAGCGATGTCATACGAAGTAAGGTGAGCGGCTTTGGTAGCAATATGAGTTGTAGTAAACATGAGCTTAGTAAGTAAGCAGGTGTGCTGCGGCGTAGGCAGACCGACATGAAGAGAGACTCGATGACCACGACAAGGCGCGTGTGAAACGCCTGCGCACTACGCTCACATCGGCAGCGGAACGAAGAACACTTCCCACGCTCCACTACGAAGCCGTTTGAGCGGAGCGTTAGGGTGCGTCTACTGCTTGCTCTGTCTAGGGGGCCTACATGCAAGCGCTAGCTTTGTCGTTTTACAGCCACGCTGAGAGCGCGTGGCTGGCGTCTCTGGAAGACGCGCGTGTCAAACAGTTTCACCCGAAAGACGAAGCATCAATTGCAATAGCAAATTAGTAGAGAGCTATACGAAGTAAGGATAGTAGTTTCATCAGCTGTATAAACTTGGACATGCAACAGCACCAGCTACGCTCAGGATTCCTCAGGAGTCCCTTTAACTACACGTTAGAGACCTTAAGGCGAAAGCCACGGTCATGCTCATGACTATGACTTCGACCATCAACCTTTAGCCGTTTCCTTCACTTAGTACCACATCCGAACCAATTCCATTGGTTTTTGGGTGTTAATCTTTTTTCGCTGAGTCATTCTCAGTTTTGCTGAGTCATGCTCATAATTATGACTTCTACCACCATCCTTTAGTGTTTCCTTCACTTAGTACCCACGTCAGAACCCATTTCAGTGGCTTTTGAGTGTTAACGTTTTTTTCACTGAGTCATTGCAATTTATGCTGAGTCATGCTCATAACTATGATTTCTACCATCATCCTTTATTGTTTCCTTCACTTAATGCCCACGTCCGAACCAATTCCAGTGGTTTTTGAGTGTTAATCATTTTTCGCTGAGTCATTGTCATTTCTGCTGAGTCATGCTCATGACTATGACTTCTACCAGCATCCCTTAGAGTTTCCTTCACTTAACCAACGTCCGAACCCATTTCAGTGGTTTTTGAGTGTTCATCTTTTTCGCTGGGTCATTGTCATGACCTACATGACACGCATGTCATTACATTTATGTCATGACCTATCACTTATGTTCGTCATACACTCCTGTCATACTATGCCAATTTTGGTGCCTACCAAGTTAACGAAACGACCATGAGAGCACCAGGACGTAGGTGGCTGTTTCATACCTACATGACATGCATGTCATGACATATCATTTATGTTCATCATATACTCATGTCATAGTATGCCAATTTTGGTACATACCACATTAACGAAACGACCATGAGAGCACAAAGACGTAGGCAGCTAGATAGATAGATACTCTCAAAGTAGCAAATGTTCGCCAAGAAATGCTCCGCATTTAAAAACATTCGCAGTTTCGCCCGAAAGGCGAAGCATCGATTGCGTAAGCAAATTAGTAGAGAGCTATACGGAGTAAGGACAGTAGTTTTATCGGCTGTATAAACTTGAACACATTCGCTTACTAAGTGAATTAACAAGCATGGCGTCAGCGCACAAGCAAACATGAATAGATCACACCCGATGACCGCACACAACCGCTGTCAAAACGGTGGCGTGAGCAAGCGCGTCATCAGCAGCGAGCGAATGTTCGTTCGTGCGGTCTATCGCTTCAACGGAAACTGAGCGGCGAAAGCACAGCGCATACAAAGGTAGGAGCCGTGTTGCAGATCGTTTCAAGATACGGTGCGCGCGACCGGCCCCCGCCGCTCATAGTAAGCAGTTGCTCGCAGAGCAGAAGCCCCTCCCGCGCTGCCTACCCGCTTTCTTCCTTTCGCCTGTGAGATTCCAGTTCCCCTTGCGCCCGGTCGCAAGATACACATTTGGCGCCGAAGCACAATGTCGCTCCTCCCTTCCCTCCCTTCCATCCCCCCACGGCCGTTCTCTCAACGGAAGAAGGCGCGTTTGCTCTCCGACGTGCGTTGGCTCCTCGTGAAAGCGCGCGTCCCTCACATGCTTTCACGCGCGCATAACAGCATAGAGCGCGCGGCGAGGATTTTATCGCCCTTGGACTGTATACGGAAGCTCACGACGACGCCGACGGTAGAAATTCGCTTGGAGTGTCCATATAATTGCCATCGCAATAATAAAGAAAGGGGAAATGAAAGTGAACGAAAAGCTAACGTGCCATCGGTGGGAGCCGAATCCACAACCTCCGCATTACACGTGCTTTGTACTATTGTCGTAGGCCCCCTGCCTACCATTTATTAGGGAACCTAGCTTGCTGCATGCAAACACAACACTTGCACCTAAGCTGCCTACATACGTGCGCGACTGCGTCTGTTCATTAGGGACACTTGAAACACAGTACCCTAGATGTGCGTGTGAAGGCTCCCTTGTAAAGAGGAGGAAATAAACTTTATTGTAGACGAGGGGAGGAGGAGGTGGGAGCCGAGACCAGGCGGAGGGGGATATTAGCATTCCGTTTATCGAAAGCTTGCGCCATCTCTCGGTCTAATAAATGCGAAGCATTTCTTGGCGAACATTTGCTACTTTGACAGTATCTATCTATCTATCTATCTATCTATCTATCTATCTATCTATCTATCTATCTATCTATCTATCTATCTATCTATCTATCTATCTATCTATCTATCTATGTATCTAGCCGCCTACGTCTTCGTGGTCTCATGGCCGTTTCGTGAACTTAGTATGTACCAAAATTGGCATACTATGACATGAGTATATGACGAACAAATGATATGTCATGACGTCGTCATGACATCATAGGCGTATCTACCGGGGGGCAGGGGGGGGGGGCACTGGACCCCCCACTGTCAGGAGTGGGGGGGGGGGGGGGCAAAGTATGCCATTTGCCCCCCCCCCCCCCTTTTGAAAGCGGGCACTTTCGGATGCATGCCGGAAAGTCCAGCAAAACTACAGCTGACGCTAAATTTGCTTTCTTAATAGAGTGGCCTCGTAAGTAATACTTTTCTTTACTAAGTATCTCTTGGGCAGCGAGGATTGTCTCTTGTGCCTCCTCGTGGCGCGCTCTAGCGGGCGACGCGCGGGATTCTCGATACGTACACGCTTGCATTGTGGAGAGACCTGGCGCTGGACAGTTCCCGCCCTAAAGAATGTGCACTTGCGCTACTTGCATCATGCCCACTTTTTATTGCGATAGCAAATATATGGACACTTCAACGGGATTTCTGCCGTCGGTGTCGCCGTCGCCGTGAGGTTCCGTATAGATTCCAAGGGCGATAAAATCGTCGCCGCGCGCCGTATGCGCGAGTAAAAGCGCGCGGAGGACGCGCGCTATCACGGAGAGCCAACGCACGGCGGAAAGCAAACGCGATTGTCGCGCGAAAGGCCGGGGGGGGGGGGGGGGGGGGGGGGGAGACGCTGTGCTACGGCACCAAATGCTTATCTTGCAACCCAGCGCAAGGGGAACTGGCAACGCAATCTCCCACGCGAAAGCAAAAAAAAAAAAAAAAAAAAAAAAAAAAAAGCGGGGAGGCAGCGCGGGAGGGAGGGGGGGGGGGGGAGCAGCTTCTACTCTGCCAACAAATACGCTTGCACTGGCTGTGGTGGCCGTCGCCCGCACCGTCTCTTATCTCCACACGGCTCTGACCTTTGTAAATGCCGCTCAGTTTCCGTTCAAGCGATAGACCGCACGCTTCTTCGCCCGCTGGCTGCAGCGGCTGCGCTTGCTGCCAGTTTGACAGTCGTTGTCTGCGGTCATCGAGTGTGATCTATTCATGTTTGCTTGTGCGCGATGACACCACGCTTGTCAATCCAGTTAGAAAGCGAATGTGTCCAACTTTATGCGGCCGATAAAACTACTCTACTATCCCTACTCCGAATAGCTCTCTACCAATTTGCTATCGCAATTGATGCTTCGCCTTTCGGGCGAAACTGCGACATTTTTTTGATACCGCCTAACCGTATTTGAAAACACATTCGGCTTGCTGTTTTTAACCTGCGGGCGAAGGGAGAGGTCCGGATAATGTATTACAGTCAGCCGCGCCCAACGATTGGTGTGCCTTATACGGCATGAAATCGCTGAATTATCAAATGTTGGAATTATTGCATCTCCGTCCAGAAATAGTCTACATAGCGTTGCAGTCTCCGTATCTTATCGCCATTCAAAAATCTAACCGAACCACTTAAAGGTCTAACTATCGAATTTCATTCTGTAATCACGACTTATCGGGGATATATGTTCGTGAAAATTACCTTGGTCGAACGTGCATTGCCATTTCCATACCAATAGAATACTGCATTAAATTATTTCTAACAACATGTGGCACTTCCTATTTTTACGATTTCATTTTCAGGCCGTTTCTAAATGAGAGCTACACTATAACTTTTTTCCCTACAGGAGCAAGAACAGCAGATATTTCATATTTTGAAGAAATGGAGGCCACTCTTTGGTGACATGTACCCAAAAAGGTTGCTTATGTGCTCGAAAAACAGTTACTGAATATTCGCTTTCTCCCAATTTTTCTGCGTTATACACGGCATTTAGTTGTTTTCCCACGATGTCCTCGGTAAACTACGCGGGGCACGATGTTTATATTTATTCGAAGTTGGAAGCAATGTTCTGAGTGAAGAGCGATTTATCTTTATTCTGTTTAGGTTCATAACATCATTTGTAGAAAGTTAGGGGAAGAAGAGTAGGGAGATAAATGGTAAATGTTATGGCGAAGTAAGATTTGTTCAGGAATTACTGGCTTTTTGAAAATTTCTAACAAGAAGGGCTCCAAAGCATTACATGCGGGCAAGCTTTCAAACAGAACAGTCATATACGAGCAACTTTTCAAACTGTGCCATATAATTGTAGGTAACTGAAACCTTTATTAAAACTGATCGAAAGAAACAGCTTCGCTGGAAATTTTGTTGTAATTCTGCAGGGTCGCACACATCTGCTGTCTTTTTTTCTTGTGAATATTGCAAGTCATTTATGTTGATTGTACTTGGTTGCGTATAAGCTTGACAATACTATTACCTTAACTAGCGATACATTCGTGCTGTAGACTTAAACAGCAGGTACAATTCTTTGTTTAATTAGTAAAATTGTCTATGTACATTTCTTTATTTGCGCTGCGTGACCCGCCGTGGTTGCTTAGTGGCTGTTGGGCTGCTAAGGGCGACGTCGCGGGCTCAAATCCCGGCCACAGCGGCCGCATTTCGATGTGGGCGAAATGCGAAAACACCCGTGTACTTAGATTTAGGTGTGCGTTAAAAAAACCCCAGGTGGTCCAAATTATTCCGGAGTCCCCCCTACAGCGTGTCTCATAATCAGATCATGGTTTTGGCACGTAAAATGCCATAATTAATTACGTGCGCTGCACTGCTACTCCTGGGCAGGGCCAGGGACCTCTGGGCACTCACTGCCTTTTGTCCCTATATCATATATAGATTTCATATTGTGTCAAGAAGTAAATGCAAATTGAAATAATTTTTCGGGCCTCCATGGTTCACCATGTATGATTGATAAAAAGGTCTATGTTTGCTAAACGTAAAAATAACTGACAGATGCATTTCCAGGCTTTTTCGCTTAGCGTAATAGTAATTCAATATGTCTATACTATATATCATATCATAAGAAGCCAACAAACATTGACACCAAGAACATAGGGGAAATTACTTGTACTTACTAATTGAATTAAATAAATTATAAATTAATGGAAATGAAAACGGATGAAAAAAAAACAACTGTCCGCAGGTGGGGAACGAACCCACGTCTTCGCATTACGCGTGCGATGCTCTCACCATTGAGCTATCGCGGAGCCGTTTTCCCATCCGCTTTCTGGGGTATTTATGTTTTACAACTAGAACCCTGGGAGTGTTAGCCAGCGCCACCACTCACAAGCCTAGGGGAGGATGTGGAACATCCTTTCTGCCACAGGCGTCACGTATGTCATGACACGCATGTCATTACGTTTATGCCATGACCTATCACTTATGCTCGTCATACACTCCTGTCATACTATGCCAATTTTGGTACCTACCAAGTTAACGAAACGACCGTGAGAGCACCAGGACGTAGGCGGCTGTTTAATGACCTACATGACACGCATGTCATGCAGTGGCGTAGCAACTATTTCTCGAGTGGGGGGGGGGGGGGGGGGGCAAACCGTAAACGATCTGACTATTCTCTCTCTCTCTCTCTCTCTCTATATATATATATATATATATATATATATATATATATATATATATATATATATATAGAAGAGTTAGTTCTAGTAAATGAACAGACATTCTCAGAAAATGGATTAAAGTGGATGTGAAAACGGCGCCGCGGTTCGCACGCGTAATGCGAAGACGTGGGTTCGTATCCCACGTGCGGCCAGTTATTTTTTCATCCACGTTCATTTCCATTTATTTACCATTTTTTTAAATTCAATTAAGAACTACGAGTTATTTCCCCTATGCTGTCCTTGGTGTCATTGTTTGTTGACTTCTTATGATATGACTATTAAAATTGGGGGCCCTCGGTTTCCTTTCTTCTCGTTCATGTTCACGCACGTACGCGCACACATACACACATGTATATATAGTTACTGGATTTTTCAATGGGCCAAGCGTATTTAGAAAAAAATGAGAAGCACAACTTCGCGGTTATCTTAGGTGTATTTACCCAACAGTTTCAGTCGGTCCACCGAGCGAAACTGTTGGGTAAATAAACCTAAGATAACCGCGCAGTTGTGCTTCTCATTTCTGTATATATATATATATATATATATATATATATATATATATATATATATATATGAACGAGAAGAAAGGCAAACGAGGGGCCCGAATTCAAATTGAATTCGAACGCAGCGATCTCACATGGACGAAAGCGATGTATGGTGCTTGTTGAGGGAAGTATGGGGAGACACGTGTATGCACATAAAAGTATGACATGCATCAAGCAGCATTTAGAGAATCTGTACCTCGACCTTGTTTCACAGTGGACAAGAATGGGCGCACCCCCGGTGGCACATACGCAATGGCTAAATTAAAAACAAATACAGTATATCAAAGAATCCATGAAAGAATTCACAATGCTCTATTAACAGATCGATGTGCTTTAGGGATATCTGTGAGCCGACATATTTCAGCTTTCATGTAGGAATCGTAGCGGGACATCCTCATACCAGAGAATTGGCCAAGAACGGGCACACACACAGTGGTACATGTGGATGGCTAAGTAAAAGAATACGTTAAATATAATTCACCATTCTACTAACCAATCGGTGTGCTTTAGATATTTTTATGAGCCCACATTATACGTTCAGGTTTCATGCAGGAAGTTTCATATTAAATTTTTGACGCAGTACAGGAGGTGCGCGTGCTAGCCAGCACGCTAAGATTACTTTCACTTAACCTTTGTATAATGCAGTCGAACACGGATATATCGAACCCACATATAACAAATTATTGTGTCTAACGAACAGCAGCGAAACCCCTTGAAAATGTTTGTATAAAACGTTTTATTTCATATATCGAATGACCTATATATCGAACTTTCTTGTGATCCCCCTCAGATTCGGTATATCCGGGTTCAACTGTATCATATCCACAAATATACCAGGTGACACAGCGACCGACCCAGCGGCAAAAGGAAAATGGGCAAATGAAACTAAAACAGAGACAGTTGTGGGATGCAGTGGCATACCGGCCCCTCTTGCGGATGTCGCTGTCGATGTACATGTCGGCGCTGATCTGCCACTGGCTCAGCGGGCCCTGGTAGCGGCCGAAGCCGCCTCGCAGCACCGATCGCGGTGGAAAGAAGGGCACCAGGGGCGGGCCGGTCGCAGCAGCCACGGTCGTGTGCAACGAGGCCGCATCCGGGGCCGTGGGCGCCAGGGTCCGCAGGGACACCTGCGCGAGCCGCGCGGCGATTTCCTCGAGCTGTACACGTGGTTCCTCAGTCCGGAGGTTATACTCGCACGGCACGGAGATACAGAAGTGCGCTGGCATGCAGTTAAGTGCTACAGGAGGAGGTCTCAAAGTAAAACTCGGGGAAACCTCGATCGGAACTCCGTTAGTTGATATTACAAGGCAGGTAAGTCTAAATTAGCAGTTGGAGTCCAAATAAATAAATGAACATAACGGAAACAATAAAACATTTCTTTATACGGTTAGCCTTTGTCAGGCCCGATAAAGGGGGGGGGGGGTGGTAGAGTAAAAGGGAAAGCGTCGGAATCTATCTTACGATGAGTGACGACGGTAATGCGTTTGCATTGACACAATATAGTGACACAACCTATTGCCACAATCGAAATGAGTTATGTATGAGGCGCGCACTGAAGCCGGACTCCTCTTTTGCGCTTCCTTAAGAACACTCAGCGCCATCTAGCGGTGCCGCCGCGAAGCCTGCGCATGGCCTCCGAAATGCATAGTGCGCCGATGCATGCGAACGCTGAGAAACGCGTCGAGCGGCAACCGGGCTCCTCTCTCGCGCTTCTTTCCGGACAGTTACTAAATTTGGCGTCAAAGACAAGCCAAGTGCGCCAAGGTTCCCCGCGCAAGTCGGGGAGCTTGACACTAAAAAAATACAACAGCCGCGACAGCAACAACAACAATACTAATGGCCGAAAACACACCGGCATCCCGCCCAACCACAACGAGCGTGCCCATGTCGTCGCGAGGCAGCTTACCCGCCGCGACGCGATCACCCAGAGGGCAGCCGCCGTTGTTGTGCGGGGCCCCAGCGGAGGAGTTAACAACACAACCCAAATCGCGGCGGACGGAGCTGGGGGCCACGGGGACGCCGACCGCGATATCGAGGAGCTTCCGACCTCGTACCGAGAGGTTCTTGAATACTACAGGAAAGAACGTATGAAATATCCACAACCCCACGGGCGGCTGGACAGGTCCCAGGCAGTCGACCTGAGGTGGTTGCAGACGGGCACTTTCACCAACCCCTACCACCTGCACTGCGTGTGGCCCGCGCTGCACCCGTCGCCCGGCTGCCCGTAGTGCGAGCACGAACGGGCTGATACTGGCCCATATACTTTGGGAACGCCAACGCCCTGAGGAAGAAGGACCAAGAGGAAGGGGGGAGACAATAGCAGGACCCTCTGAAGCGGGGCGCCTCGCTGAGAGATGGCAAGCCGTCCTCCTCAGCGAGGCACCCGAGGACCAGGAGTGGGCCGTCCAGCGGGCCAGGGCCATTGCCGAGGATCTCGAAAGATTTTTCTCCATCGATGGACCCCTAGCAGCATAGCCCCGGGCACCAACAGCCATAACCGTTGGACAAATAAAGTTTATTCCTATCCTATCTAAGCGTCTCAACGCGCTGGCTTTCCCGCGAGAAAAGGTGTCCTATGCCGCTCGTCGACGCATGCGCTCGTGGTGTAATGGTTTCAACATCAGGCTTTTCTGCTAGAGATCCTGTGTTCGACTTCTGCCATCGGACAATTAAGATAATGCGTATTTGATGATTGATAACGCCGTACATTGTTAAAAAATGATGAGTTTCCAAAGTCACAAAGCCGTTTGGAGCCAAAAGGACGAAGTTTAGGCAAATGCATGTTCTATACCACCAATCCCATGCTGGCTGAATCACCTTGGTTGCAGCTCCCGTAGACATTTTTCCCTCTAGTAATTAATGTATGAAACTCACTCGTAAACTACTTCTTCGCTGCACCGTTCCTAGATGGCGCCATACCGTTAAACACATTCGGCGTTAGAGAAGATGTGCCTGGAACTTGGCAAGAAAACTTCGCTTTAAAACTTTGAGTGCTTTGTTCATACCATGATTATCTGCATGTACACATGTGCATGTTGACGGTCATGTTGGCATGTTTCTCCACACAAGAGCGTCTGCAATTCTACGGCTTTTCCGATGGCATATCTGCTAAAATAAACGACTTTTTATGATACTAGTTATTTAGTTCAAATATGTTGGATGGTTATTAATCACGTTTAATAAACAGCGTTTTAAAGTAGCGGAACTCAATATGGAAACAAGACATGAAATGGTGTGCTTGTGTGTTTAGATAGCTGTCCAACACCACGTTTCAACGATAAGTGTCAGTAATATTCTAATCTGTAAAATATGAATTCACCTCTTCTCAGGACCATTTCACATACGGAATTAGGCTACACTTCTCACGAAAGGCAGCTAGGATAGGACTTTCATGTAAGGCAAAAGATGAACAGCCGAAAATATCATGTCAGTAGATCCTTTAGGTAAGGCACAGTGCGAATCCTCTGCGTAAAAAGTGCTGTATTGCGGTCCAACAAGATATATGAATACATTTGAAAAGGCCTAGAGGCCATTTTCTGCTGATGTAGTGTGCACTGGTTTTGCATTGGATTGTCTGTGGGACAACCAGAGTATGTCCATCAGAAAAAAGAATAAATAAATAGGGACGTCCACTGGATGTACAATTACCCCAAGAAGGAGGTACAGTGGATGTCCAGTGGACATAGAATGCCATTTATGTCAGGCTCGTAATCAACCATGCAGTGCAGCGACAGCTACGAGGCGTGTGCTAAGGCGATACCACGTGCGCCGCGTGCACCGCATATATAGTACACAATATTATTTATAGTTCCGTGCTTCGGGCGTCGGTTATATTACAGGTTTAGTATTGTAAAGTGCTGCACAAATGTTTGTATAGTTTCTAACGTCCCAAATAACTGCTTGTAATACACGCCTCGATGTCAGAAAAAAGTGACAGCGGCGCGATACCCGCCACCAATGTAGTCCCTCACGAACCTTGCCGATTGCCGATCACGTTTATCATATATATCCACGGTAAGATTTTCACGAATGAGCAGTAAGATTACTAAAGATGAGGATATGTTTAATTAATTACTCGCGTGCGGTTAGCTATATAAGAAAGAAGTGAATTCACGGACTCCTTTGCTGTGACACGGAGTACTGAATTGGAGTTGCGCTGCAGTTCTCATGAGAGAAAAAGAGAGAGATTATTTTGATGGGTCACGGATGAGGGGTGGGATGAGGAGGGTATATATATATATATATATATATATATATATATATATATATATATATTGACACGTATACATGTTTATCTTTCACCGGTGGCCGCTTTCCACCGGCTAACAGATGTTAAACGTTATCGCTCGGCGCAGGACGCGCCTGTATCGGAAGTTTCTAGAACGTTATCGATACTTCTTTCCGTTGCCTGTTTTCACCGACGCTTATGTTATCTGATTGTATGACCGACGCGGATTGTTTAGAACGTTCTGGAAGACAAGCGGGCATCAGGGATTAATCTAGAACCTTCGATGACTCAGGTAAAAAAGCCGACGCGTTTCGCCGCTGATCAGATTTTCGACGATCGCCGACTGTGTTCACCGCTATCTTTGTGCTTTGAGTGTAGCTTGCTTTTGTGGGCATAGGTTCGCCCAATAAACAACCAGTTTTGTCATACACAGTTTTACGACTGTTTTCTTTACCGTTACTACTACGTGACATCTGGTGGAGATGCTGGGTACGTTCATGCGGCGAACGCCCCCGCAAAGCCGCGATCCAAGCCCCAAACCGGAGGACAACGCCAACGTCGCCAAGGACCATCGAGCAAGCCGTAGGCAGCAAGGACTTCTCCCGGAGTACTGACTTCTTCCCGAGAAGACCACAGCGATCAAGGCGAAGTCAACGACCCCAATGGCAGCCCCAGCGTCCCCCATCCTGCTCCAACAACCTCGGGAGCCACCGACCTTCCGTGGATCATCGGCTGAAGACCCTGAAACCTGGCTGGAGACATACGAGCGGACCGCGACGTTCAACAAATGGAGCGACGACGACAAGCTGCGCCATGTCTATTTTTCGTTGGATGACACTGCTCGGACCTGGTTTGAGAACAGAGAGACCACCCTGGTAACGTGGGACCTTTTTCGTGAGAACTTCGTGAGGACCTTCACGAGCGTCGTACGAAAGAAAAGGGCAGAGGTTCTCTTAGAAACCAGAGTGCAATTGCCGAACGAGAGCATCGCGATCTTCACGGAGGAGATGACTCGCCTCTTCCGCCACGCCGACCCCGACTTGTCTGAAGATAAGAAAGTTCGGTTCTTGATGCGGGGTGTCAAAGAGCAAATATTCGCTGGATTGATGCGCAACGCGCGCCCAAGACTGTCGCCGAATTTCTTTCCGAGGCCACAACGATCGAGAAGACGCTTGAAATGCGCGCCAGGCAATACAACCACCATGCCCTGACCAACTACGCTGATGCTCAAGCACTAGGCGCCGACGACCTGCGCTAGACCATCAGAGCAGTCATTGGCGAGGAGCTGCAGAAGCTCTTTCCCGGGTCGCAGCCTCAAGGGGCATCTATCGCCGACGTCGTCAAAGAAGAAGTTCAGCGCTCACTTGGAGTTCCCGATGTGCAGCCGCAATCGCCGCAACCCCAGCCGGAAGTGCTGACCTACGCCGCCGTTGCCCGTCGTTAAGGCTCCCCTTCACGCTCGCGCCAGGGCCCCGTAACGCCGCAGTTCCGTCGTCCGCCGCCGCCGCCAGCTACGCCCGCCCGTCGCCCAGCGTAGGTATACCCAAGAAAGACGGACATTTGGCGCGTCCCCGACCACCGCCCGCTCTGCTATCACTGCGGAGAAGCTGGTCATGTCTACCGCCGATGCCCATATATATACCGCGAGATGGGCCTACGAGGGTTCGCCGTCAACGCGCCACGTCCACAGCTTGGCGAGCGGCCACGTGACGTCGCCGACTACATCGCCGGGACGCAGTGGAGACCCCGACGTCCTTCGCGTTCGCCATCGCCATGACGCTACCTGTCGCCGCAACACCGACCATACACTGGCCCAGCCCGGGGCCGGTCCGTGAGCCCCTATCCGGGAAGCTAAAGGCAGCAACAGATGGAGGTGCGGTTGCTGTACGACGCAATGCCGAAGATCCTCCGCCGACGACGAAAAAGATTCGCGAATCACCACGACGAGGTATTAGCACGCCGCCTGGAAATAGCCTTGAAAACAACACTTCCCCGCTGTAAGACCGGCCGACGCGACGTAGCAGCAGCGGAGCAATCCGACGCAGCCGTGATCCGACGCAATGACTTAACCGTAACGCTAGACGTCGTTCTACCGCCTTAGACGTGCTAATGGATGGTCATAGCGTCACCGCTCTCGTCGACACTGGAGCCGACTATTCCGTTTTCAGTGGCCCGTTCGCCGCCAAGTTGAAGAAGGTGAAAACGGCCTGGCAAGGACCCGATATCCGGACAGCGGGAGGCCACATAATATCGCCGGCTGGAATCTGCACAGCGCGAGTCACGGTAAACAACCGCACTTACCCGGCGAGCTTCGTAATCCTGCAGCACTGCTCCAGGGATGTCATCCTAGGCATGGACTTTCTAAATCAACACGGTGCAGTCATCGACTTAAGGTCCAAGTCGATAACGCTTTCAACGCACAACGCCATACCACCGGCTACAAGCATAAGTTACTATGCCTTGAATGTGCTTGAAGAACAAGTCACCCTTCCGCCTCGCTCCAGCGTAATGATTTCCGTCGGTACCGAAGTGCCTGCAGACATGGAGGGCGTCATCGAGGGCGATCATCACTTACTGCTCGACCGTGAAATTTGCGTCGCTAGAGGCATAGCTGAGCTACGTGCAGGAAAAGCAAAGGTGATGCTCACGAACTTCAGTCCCGAATACAAGCACATTAACAAAGGCACCACGGTCGCCTACATCGACGAAATAGTACAAGCCAGCAGTGCTTTCGCCTTCACGGATTTCAGTGCACCTGCAACGACGACTATAATACCTGAACCAACTTTCGACGTCAATCAGAACCTTCCCAGGCATAAGAACGAACAACTAAAGGCTCTGCTCCTGCAATACAAGGACTGCTTCTCGTCGTCGTCAAAACTTCGACAAACCCCTGTCGCCAAGTACCGCATCATAACCGACGAAAATGTCCGCCCACTCCGTCAGAGCCCGTACCGAGTTTCGGCGCGCGAACGCGAGGCCATAAGGCAACAAGTCGACGAAATGCTACGCGACGACATCATCCAGCCGTCCAAGAGTCCGTGGGCGTCCCCCGTGGTGTTAGTGAAGAAGAAGGATGGAACCCTACGTTTCTGCGTCGATTATCGTCGCCTCAACAAGATCACGAAAAAGGACGTATACCCCCTCCCACGGATTGACTACGCCTTGGATCGACTCTACAACGCAAAGTATTTTTCGTCGATGGACCTCAAAACCGGCTACTGGCAAATCGAAGTCGACGAGAGGGACCGGGAGAAGACTGCCTTTATAACACCAGACGGACTGTTCGAGTTCAAGGTCATGCCGTTTGGTCTTTGCTCGGCACCTGCGACTTTCCAACGCGTCATGGATACAGTACTGGCAGGCTTGAAGTGGCAGACTTGCCTCACGAGGTCGTTGTGTTTGCCTCAAGCTTCGAAGAACACCTGCGGCGCCTTGAAACAGTTCTTCAAGCAATCAAAACCTCCGGCCTCACGTTAAAGCCAGAAAAGTGCCGCTTCGCATATGAGGAGCTCTTGTTTTTGGGCCACGTCATCAACAAGTCTGGAGTGCGCCCCGACCCTCAGAAAACGGCGGCCATTTCCAACTTTCCTCCGCCCGCTGACAAGAAGGCAGTGCGTACATTTCTTGGACTATGCGCCTATTACAGGCGCTTCGTCAAGAATTTTTCACGGATCGCTGAACCACTGACGTATCTCACGAAGGCCGACGTCGAGTTCAAGTGGGAGACGCCACATGTCGAAGCATTTGAAGAACTGAAGCGACGCCCGCAATCGCTGCCAATACTTGCGCATTTCGACGAAAACGCCGATACCGAAGTCCACATCGACGCAAGCAGCGTAGGACTCGGCGCCGTTCTTGTGCAGAGGACTGACGGACTAGAAAGGGTTGTAAGTTACGCTAGCCGGTCGCTATCGAAGGCGGAAGCAAATTATTCCACAACAGAAAAGGAGTGCCTCGCCATCATCTGGGCTACATCAAAGTATCGCCCCTACCTCTATGGCAGGCCCTCTAAAGTTGTGAGCGACCACCACGCCTTGTGTTGGCTAGCTAACTTGAAGGATCCTACAAGTCGCCTCGCACGATGGAGTCTGAGACTTCAAGCATAATTCCACATCACCGTCGTTTACAAGTCCGGGCGAAAGCACTCTGACGCCGACTGCTTGTCTCGCGCCCCCGTCGAACCGCCACCACAGGACGACCAGGATGACGACACTTTCTTGGGACCCATCAGTGCCGACGAATTCGCCGAACAACAGCGAGCCGACCCGGAACTAAGGAGCCTTGTAGACTACCTGGAAGGCAAGACCGTCATTGTGCCGAGGTGTTCAGGCGAGGATTGGCGTCGTTTTTCTTGCAAAACGACATTCTTCTAAAGAAGAACTTCTCGCCTCTCCGAGCCAACTACCTCCTCGTGGTACCCTCAGCATTGCGTCCAGAGGTTCTGCAAGCTCTCCATGACGACCCAACGGCTGGACACCTCGGTTTTTCCCGCACGCTCGCGAGGATACAAGAAAAATACTACTGGCCTCGCCTCTATGCCGACGTCGCCCATTACGTAAGGACATGCCGAGACTGTCAGCGACGTACAACACCGCCGACAAGGCCAGCCGGACTTCTACAGCCAATCGAGCCACCTCGCCGACCGTTCCAGCAGATCGGGATGGACTTACTAGGGCCTTTTCCGACGTCGACATCCGGGAATAAATGGATCGTCGTAGCTACGGACTACCTCACCCGCTACGCCGAAACAAAAGCCTTGCCCAAAGGCAGTGCTGCCGAGGTAGCCCGATTCTTCGTTGAGAACATCCTCCTGCGTCACGGTGCCCCATAAATCCTCATCACCGACATAGGTACGGCCTTCACGGCTGAACTAACTCAAGCCATCCTGTGCTACAGCCAGACAAGCCATCGCCGGATCACCGCCTACCACCCGTAGACGAATGGCCTCACCCAGAGCCTAAATAAGACCATCGCCGACATGCTGGCAATGTACGTCGACGTCGAACACAAGACGTGGGATGCCATCCTTCCGTACGTGACCTTCGCATACAACACGGCCATGCAAGAAACGACGCACATGGCGCCGTTCAACCTGGTCTACGGAAGGAACCCGGCAACGACGCTTGACGCCATGCTACCGGATGTCACCGACGAAGAAATTCTCGACATTGCCACCTATTTACAGCGTGCCGAAGAAGGTCGACAGCTCGCCCGCCGGCGCATCAAGAACCAGTAGAGGAGCGACAGCCGACACTACAATCTTCGACAACGCTACGTCGAGTACCAGCCCGGCGACCTTGTTTGGGTCTGGACTCCGATACGCAGGCGAGGACTTAGCGAGAAACTGCTACGACGCTATTTCAGGCCCTACAAGATTATCCGACGCATTGGCGCACTGTACTATGAGGTCATGCCAGACGGCATTTCGCAATCACATGTAGCGGCGCCGCGCGCGACACGAAGTCATCCACGTGGTGCTTCTTAAGCCTTTCTACGCCCGCTGACGAACTTAGGTACTTTGTTGCTTTATTTTTTTTTTTCTTTATTACGCGTGCTTTTGTTTTCGCTTTCACATTTGTTTGTACCATCGGGACGATGCTTTTTAAGGGGAGGGTATTAACACGTATACATGTTTATCTTTCACCGGTGGCCGCTTTCCACCGGCTAACAGATGTTAAACGTTATCGCTCGGCGCAGGACGCGCCTGTATCGGAAGTTTCTAGAACGTTATCGATGCTTCTTTCCGTTGCCTGTTTTCACTGACGCTTATGTTATCTGATTGTATGACCAACGCGAATTGTCTAGAACTTTCTGGAAGACACGCGGGCATCAGGGATTAATCTAGAACCTTCGATGACTCAGGTATAAAAGCCGACGCGTTTCGCCGCTGATCAGATTTTCGACGATCGCCGACTGTGTTCGCCGCTATCGTTGTGCTTTGAGTGTAGCTTGCTTCTGTGGGCACAGGTTCGCCCAATAAACAACCAGTTTTGTCATACACAGTTTTATGACTGTTTTCTTTACCGTCACTACTACGTGACAATATATATTATATATATATATATATATATATATATATAACATACCCACTTGCATAGAAAGATGCAAAATATCACACCTTTTTTGTTCACTAAGTGTATATGCGTGGCATTTCATTGCCTCCAGGATTGCCCCAGCTTTCATTACACTTTCTCCTATACCGGCCCAGTTTGCTCGGCCAGACAGTGGGCGGAAGAGCCAGAGAGAGATTTGCTTTAAAAAGCTTGACTTGAGTTACGCGGGTGCGTGCATGGGACGTGCATGTATGTACGGCGTGTTAGCGTAGGCACGGGATCGGGAGTTCTGGGTAAAAGTAAACAGAGCTTACCCTAGATCCAAACAGAGCCGAGCCGAAATCATCCGGTGCAACATCCTGGGCAATTTTTGGCTTCTGTAGAAACTGCGTGGAAAAAAAAATTGCAAGCTCTACGGCAACGGCACAAAGCAGTAAACTGGCCAATGTCTGTTATCATACATTGAATTTTTCACGACAGAGCGAGTCACAGATGACGTGAAGAAATGTGCTAAGACTTAATTTTGAACATGGTATACGCGAATCGTTAACTTCGATTAGATTAATGTAGCAGCTTGCTTAGCTTTATGTACTCTTATCTTTACGGACCCCTGTTTTCTCATATTGCTTATCCTTGCACAAAGTTCGTCAGTGCTTCCTCCAAAGATTACCTGCCTGTCTTGGTTAAAAACGCTTCGTGGTTCGTGCCTACTATCGTATGCAAAAAGACTAGTGCGTGAGTGTGTGCATGTGCATTCATGTGTGTGGTTGTTTGGGAGAGGAACGTGTGTGTGTGTTGACACCTCTCATCACTTAAGGTAAATATATACTATTAAGGTGATTCTAATCACCGGTAAGCTTAGGTAATGAAATTTTACAGTAGCTGCATTGGGACAAGAAAGGTATTGTGAAATGTATTGGCATTTAAAAAAATAGTGGACAGGTCTATCCCTCTAAATCTCCGTTACTCGCGGCGTCGCGTGCAATACCAATTGGAATAGGAAACTCACTTGAGCACTTCAGAAAAAACGTTGATCAAATTTCGTAGTTGCACTGAACATAACCAAGCAGTAAAATAAACGCGTACGGCAAAATTTCATAGTCAGGCACATTCAAATGCCTCGAATTGCAGCGCACTGAATAGTAATACACTGCAGTCGAAACGATATCTGCAGTGTACTCGTCGCTGCTGCTTTACATTTCTTCATTCACACTGAACGCATTGCATGAACGATCGCATTGCGTGAATGTTGTCGCCTATGTAACAGCAAACCGCAACAGCAAGGGCACTGCCATTTTCTATAGCAGCTTTTGAAAACAGACTTTTCCGCGTACTCAATGGCATTGCTTGCTCTTGAGAAGTTCATAGCACAAACACACCAATGTAAACAAGGTAATCTTCATATTCATGCCAAATTTTCACAAAACGTATACTCGAAACGGTTCACAAAACGGTTCGATCTGTTCGATAGCGTGCTCTGTACTCTCTACATTTTACTCGTCACGATGTGATTGGTATAAATATTGTCCTCTTATTAAACTTACGCGATTTTCTTAGCGCGGACAGATGTGCGGACCTCTTTGGTACCGGTGAGCGATCGAGGTTTTTTTTTTTTTTTCATGATGTGTGCAACTTCAGCCGCTTCATCGCTCAATGATTGATCCAATTTAGCCGTGTCACTGTCCAATCAATTCAGCAAGACCAGCACACCAAGGTAGCGGATATCCATGTTAGCAATATTTCTGGTGTAGTTGCGAATGAAAGGGCCTGTCTCCACATTATCAAAGGCATCGAGAACAACAAAACGTCCGCACAGCGCACCTTGCGATCCATGTACCGATTGCGTTTGTATCTTGCGACTACGGTGGTGTCGACACCGGGGTCCATCTGCGACACGAGCGTGGGTTGAGGCGTTTTTTCCGGTGCTTTGCTGTCCGCTCGCGGTGGGACCGGCGATTTCTTCTCCTTCCTCCATCGGAATTTGGACAGAGTCCACGAGTCGTGCTTCATGACGGCCACGGGAACTGCGTGTTCCAACAAGGCCTCATGAGGTCGTCGGTTTACTACAGAACTTCAAAACCATGCAGGCATGAAGAGAAAGAGAGAAGCGTCTGGCGATCGAGTTACTTTCCACACCGCCACCCCAAAATTACCAGGAATGCAAAGCACCTCTTCAACCTAACAAAGTAAAGTCATTGAACGCACCAGACATTCGCTAATGACAAGTGGAAGAGTGTTGAAATTGAACGCACTTGAATTTCAGCTTCGAAGAAACTTGACTCGTGCCCTGATGACGGATCGACTCTTGCGTGGAATGAACCTCCAACAGCAGCGGCAGGAACATGTGCTGCGCGATAGAACACACGTTAGCGCTTGAGAAATAACCTGTCAAGTCTTATGTATTGTGCTATGAGTGGGCGATAAAAGCTACAGTTCAAGAATGCCACAAGACTGTTGAGTGCAAATGTATTGAACTGACAGAAAGACCATGTGGATATACAAAACATTATCATTGACAGAGAAGAACTTAATGTACTATCGACAAGAAAAGTTTACGGACCAAGGGATCTGACAAAAAGCTGAATATCTCCGCAGCCTCAAAACGCAGCCTGGCATTTCCATTTCCAGCCTATACTGGTATATGCGAACAACATTGTAATGTACGGTTTTACTGGCTACTTTTAAAGGCTACTCGGACATTTAGCGTTTTGTGAGATACCGTGGTCCGTAAACATTTTTGGTCGATAGTATATAGCTCATTCTGTGGGCCCTGAGGACTTAAGTCTGGATTTTAGTATCTTAATTGTGTGATAACTGCATGTCACAGGAGCGGTTACGAATGTATTCTGACATACGATGGAACGACGAGCCAGACGAAGGAAAGGGGCAGTGTCCGAAACAACGCCAATTCTGGAAAACGATCGACTGACCATCTTATCGCCAGTGGACAAGTATACACCAAAAATTGTTCGAAGTGAAGGCACACAAACACGCAAAAAAAAAATACAAGCTGTATGGCAAATGAGTAATTGCTGCAGTTCACCCGGAAAGAGAAAGTACAGAATGATTTAGGCAGATTTGATTTCAATTGATGGCTTCTGCACATATAAGGAGAGACAAGGCGATTCTTGGAAAAGTGGCCTTTCAGGTGCGCTGGCTTCGAGTGCCGTGGCAGTGGTCTTGTGGCTTACTGCGTTGTTGAAGTAGGGGGCTAAATAGCCGGTACGTGTTTCTGAAACCGCACTTACCAATATGTATTGTGCAATATGGTTAGCGCTGCTCAAGGCCGAGTCATTGAAAGATGCGGTGAGGACAACGGCACGGGTCGATGGTGTGTTTCCCTCAGTGCCGGCAAAGTGCAGTGGTGTTTTATTCTCAAATAGCACGCTACATTGTCTCGCAAACCAACTCACTTCAGTTTTTTGCGTTCTGTTGCTCTTGAAGCCACTACAGCATTCTGAACAAGTGAACAGGACGAAGTCAATGCCAAGTATGAGCAATGTTGGTGGGCCTGCAAGCCTATGTCGTCTTTGGTATACGTCCTCGAAGGTCGGTTCGTAGCGCATGGGTTCCTCTGAGGCCATTGTCGTTTAAGCAGCAAACTCAGTGCCTTGAGATAATTCTTTTTTTTTTTTTTTGCTGACAGGCACACGCAGCTACCATGCTTAACTAGAGCCGATTACTCTTGCTCCATCTGTGTTACAGTGAAGCTTTATGAGGAAGCTCCGAGCTCTATCGCACCGGTCCCTTGTGTGCTGCTGTAAGAAAAGCAGATGGATAGAGCTCAAGGTGGCTATGGTAGACGAGCCGTTGTGAGGATGGAGTCGCAGGTCTCTTCACTCGCATGTTGCTGGAGCCAGTTGTGATGTAAGCATCTTTTCATAAAACAACTATGCTCATTTCCATGGTGTCACCGGCAAAGAAACATTTTATTGTGGAGGAGCGTCCTGCATAAAAGGTTGCAACTTAAAGGGCACGGGTGCTGAGCGAATCGTACATAGCAGAACTTGTGCAGGCAAAGTGAAAACGACGCGGAATCACAGTGCTGACCGGTCCAGAAATAGAGGAAACGTGCAGCGGCTGCTGTGAGATGCATGGAACAGCAAGCAGCACGTCGGGACGCTGAGACTCCACATTAACTGATGATAGTGTACATACGGTTGCTATATACCTGAGGAATTATTTTGTTTCGGAAAGTGCCATATTGCACCCCATTGCCGTGCGACAACATGGCCTTCTACGTGCACCCGACGTATAGTCACTGTCCTTGTGCCAAACACTTGCGTTATATCGCAGAAATGCATGGTGATGAAAAACAAAAATGTCGCAGTTTCGTCCGAAAGGCGAAGCATCAATTGCGATAGCAAATTAGTAGAGAGCTATACGGAGTAGGAATAATAGTTTTATCGGCTGCATAAACTTGGACAGATTCGCTTACTAAGTAAATTAACAAGCGTGATGTCAGCGCGCACAAGCAAACATGAATAGATCACACTCGATGACCCCAGACAACCACTGTCAAAACGCTGGCGTAAAGAAGCACCGCCGCCACAGCGAGCGAAGGTTCGTGCGGTCTATCGCTTCAACGCAAACTGAGCGTCGAAAGCACAGCGCATACAAAAGTCAG
This sequence comes from Dermacentor silvarum, assembly GCF_013339745.2. NCBI lineage: Eukaryota > Metazoa > Arthropoda > Arachnida > Ixodida > Ixodidae > Dermacentor > Dermacentor silvarum. Next base: position 168,847,148 of record NC_051155.1, read on the forward strand.
AGCCGTCTGGAGATCGCTTTCGAAATACGGTGCGCGCGACAGCTCGCACCGGCGCGAAGTACGCAGTTGTTAGAAGAGTAGAAGTCGCCTCACCCTCCCTCCCGCGCTGCCTTCCGGCTTTCCTCCTTTCGCGTGGAAGATTGCGTCGCCAGTTCCCCTTGCGCCTGGTTGCAAGATACGCATTTGGTGCCGTAGCACAGCGTCACCCCCCTTCCCTCCCTCCCTCCCATACCCCCACGGCCTTTCGGCGACGGAGGAAGTCGCATTTGCTCTCCGCCGTGCGTTCCCACTTTCCGCGCGCTTTCACGCGCACATACGGCGCGCGGCGACGATGACGACGGTGACGGCAGAAATCCGCTTGAAGTGTCAATATAATTGCTATCGCAATAAAAAGGCGGCTTCATAGTCAGCATGCCGTAGGTGGACTACACGCTAACTGCTGGCTCAGGCTATACTACGTGTTCGAAGTGCTGTCAACAAGGCGAACCATTGCGGATGAATTTTTGTTTATTGATCACCTTACTTTGTAAGCGAGAACAAGCGCATCTAGGACAATAGCTAATTGTGGCGCACATACCTTATTTATGTCGCGCGAGCGGGGCGCTCGTTGCTCTTTCCCACCAAAATTTTAATGCGTCAGCCTTAGGAGAGTCAATGTGGAAAAAGGTGTATTTGTGTGAGATGTTGGAAGTCGGTCACGTGGTATATATATATATATATGGTGAGACACGCACCTCCACCACTTCTGAGACAAGGTTTAGGCAGTCAGATTCTCATTTATTCTCTCAAGCGAGAGGCCCACCACCAGGCCCCAAAACGATGATGATGAGAATGTACAGATCAGAATATGAAGCGTATGAATAATGCTTACAATATATATATATATATATATATATATATATATACACAAGAAAAAATACCTTGCTGTAGGACATGATAGAGTGTCCGTGTATTAAGAGGCGCATTTTGGTGATGACCTAGTATCGACACCGGTACCTAATGTAATCACCTTATTTTTATTAAGTGGCCACCTGAGTAACCGAAGCTTGAATAACGCCATTGCAACGTGTGCCGTGCAGCCGAAAGTAGGAAATAAATAAGTCATTTTTTTAAATTAGCCAACTTCTAGTTGTGTGTGTGTTTTTTTCTTTTGTGCTAGCAGAGTCTTCCTCAAGCAACGAAGCTTTACAACTTACCTTGGTGGGAGGTGTCATTCACATTACTGTATCGGAATAAAGGAAACCATTTCGGGCTTATCAAAAATATTCTAGTTAAAAAAATATAGCTCACCTTATGCCTCTTCTTTGCTTCACTCTTCTGACCCTGGAACAGAGAGACAAATGTATGCTTCGATTGGACACAGAAAGTGATACTAAATGTGTGTGTGTGTGTTTTTCATAGTTCCGCAAAACATTATTCTCCCTGCGACGCCAACTGGTTCAGCTCGGCCATTGGGACAAGACATACGCTGGCCGGGTGTAATTTGTCGCAGTCGAGTACAATACCGGCACGTGCAAGAAAAAAAAAAATAAATAAAAAAAAACAATACTTTTGCTTACAGCATGGTAGATGTTCCTGAAGTTGGTTGTGGCGTCCTGCGGAAAACAACCGAAAAAAAAAAACAAGATAATTTTTTTGTCAATTTGGAGACCGTGTTTGCACCGACTGCTCCATGTCGCATACATGTTGTATAGTGCGCAGTAAACGGGTAATAACATTTCATCAGTAACCGCGTTACAAGTGATTCACAGATGTAGAATGGGCAGTGCGTAACAAGGGCATCAAGAATTGCAAGCACAGAGATTCCGCGAGAGGTTTAATGGTCAAATTTTCGCATGAACCATGTACTCACATTCATTAATCACGTAATTCACACATATTAAATTTCTGCATGCGAAAGATTGTAACTATGGATCCAAATAATTATGTGTGGAGGAAACGCCTATGCACATCGTTGCTTTTTGAAATAAAGAGAGAGGAATAATGGGAATAAAGGCAGTATATTAACCAGGCTGACCCCGATTGGCTACCCTGTGCTGCGAAAGAGGGCAAGGGGACTGAAACATAAGAAAGAGAGAAAAAAATGCTCCCAGCACGCACGCACACACATGCTGAAGCGTTCATTGTTCAGTCAGTCACAGGCGGTCATATGGCACAGACTGGCGCATCTCAGTAAACGCAGCAGCGCTTTCGTGGCTTTGTACGTACATCGCAGGCACGCGAGTCCGTGGCCTCAGAATCTTCTCTTCTCTAAAAGCCTTGTCGCCTACTTTCCCTGGAGTGGTCCGAAAGGCATGCTTCTGATCTTCGCATTATGAGCAGTCCCACAACAGGGGTTTTAAAGTTTCTTCTGTGTCATATTTGTGTTACGATTTGCACTGTCCGCCATTACAATTAGAAACGAATGGCCTTTTGAAAAAAAAAAAACGCAAATAAAAGTATCTTAAAGTGGATTAAGGTCGTAGCAGCTTTCAGTTCTCGTTCCAGCATTCGTTTCTATTTTTTCCTTGTATCAACGAAGGCCAAATTAAGCGATTTGTTTTTAAAATACACAAGCACCCTGCCTTGAAATGTGTCTCGCAGTGGTTTATTATTTGCATGGTAATTTAGCACGCAGTTTTATGTACTTATCAGACACTTCGCGTTACCAGATGCGGTAGATAACCAGCGGGAACGTCTAGCTTGCGGTTCGGTTGATGGCAACAAAAATACACCCGACTGCGGTGACCATGCTCCGATGGGAAGCAAAACACATCAACAACCGAGTGCTCAAAATTTGGTGTCGTCGAAGTGGATCAGGATCCCAGTGCTATATGGCACCTCACACATCGACACTGCGAACTGTACGAATATGCGAATAGTAGTTATATCGTATGCACTGCAATAACTTCCAGCTTTCATGAAAGTGAGGGAAAACATTTTACTGTAACGTGCATGGGGCGGAGCACGTTCGTCCTTACCATATCTGTCAAAAGTAAGGTCCCAGGTTGCCATAAAAAATTCTCATGAGGTACTCATCCTGTGGTTCTCGACAATAAAGCGACAACTGTATCGCTAGCTGCACGTTCCAAACAGGCTGTAATGCTTTAATGCCACGCTGTCTCCACAAGAGCTGCGTACGAGTTCTCAATTCCCGTAACAGAACACACTGCGTTTATGATAGTTACAATGATGACGTTGTTTGTTGTATTCTAATAAGTCTCGCAGCATCTTTTCCGACGCCCCAACGGACAACGTCAGTGAAGAATTTCACGAGAACTCTCAATGTAGGAAACGCATGCACTGGAACACCATCACAACAGAACATAACAACGTCGTTACTGGAGCTTAATTTTTTTTTTTTTTGAAGTTGTGGACATGTCTCCACATCTAAAGACAAAGCGTCCGCATGATGCCTCGTGAGCCAAAATTAACTTCATTTCACGATGCCTGGTGATGACCAAGCTGAACCGGCGGAGCGATTATATAGAACAGCGTAAACGCCCACTCGCCGTAAATTGCCGAGTGACCAGCTGTATCTGTGTACGACGCCCTGGTAACGTCGAGATTAGCCGACGTGCAGAAGATTTCGCAAGTTTGTCGCGCCGCACGTGTAATCTGCGGGCGTTTCATCTCCGTCTCTGCATCTCTCTCTCTCTTGCTGAAACCGATAAAAGAGGTCGTTAGAACTGCAGCCTTTCGAAAACGGCTACAACGGGGCCATGCACGTAACCGCGTTGACGCTCGGTGCGTTGGATTCTCGAGAGACCACGCACTGGACGTGCCATGTAGCAACAAGAGCAAAAAATATATAGCAGGGAGGACGACACGTCCAGAACGCCTGACCCCCTTCGGTGTGGAGACTCCACCCAGCACGAACATTGACTTCACTTGCTCGCCGGTCACCGCTTTGTGACGTTCCGCAGACCTCTCGGTTTTGGTCGCTATGTCCTCTTTTGCTCGCGCGTGTTTCATGTTTCAATAGTTCTCTGCAGTGCAGTGAAAGGAGCGAGAACATGACGAATCGACTTGCGGCACCACTCTGCAACATTGTGACATTTCTCGGGACTGTCCTACATAGTATCTCCTGGCGTTTAATTTCCTTTTTTTTTTTTGCAACATTTCTAGTTTCTAGGTGGACCCTGGAGTAAGGTTGTGTTAGTATTTATCTCGTGTAGACTAGCAAGAGCAGGCTCATGGGCATCCGCGTCATTGCGACCCGCTCTTCCTAGCTCTCCTATGAACTCTCGATGCTAATATTTGCAGCATTCTTACGCCTTTCAGAGCTGTTTTAGCAACCGCTCTTTTTTGCAAGCGGTTCTAAGTGCTTCACGAGAGACCGAGTACACCAGTAGCTTCCTAGAACATACGAAACAGACGCGTCACTTTGTGTCTAGCAGTTCACGACTTTCGGGGAAAAACTATGACCGCTGAAGTGTTCGCTGTCATGTTCCTCCGCCGCGACGAGTCAAATTCTCCAGAAACGCGGGCAGACCCTCCCCCGCCCCCAACCTTTCGAAAAAATAAAAATGCACATCCTACAGCATAACAAGTCATGCACGTCGAAATGAAACTTCCAATGCTATGCAGCTGCAGACTTGCGTATGCGATAAAAATTACTGCGTATATGCGGCATAGTTTGTCATGTAGCTCCGTTTAACCACACCTCTTCAACCTCGGCCTCTTCCATGCTGTAGAAAGAATGCTGTAATATCTCACTGCACTTCTCATTTTCTGAGCTCCTCTGCACACTTCGTCCTCAGGTTCATCCGTTGACGTGTCGTCAGTTTCGCCTGCCGTATGTTCCTCCCAAGTCAATGCGACCCTTATGAGATGGATACATGGTCACTATAGGAAAGAACGTTCATAACGATTATATCCCACGAACGACCAAAGCAGTTGTTATTGAAGCAAAGCAGAAAAGGTTGAAATGTTTTGGCCATTAAATAAGGAGGGATGAGAGGTGCATCGTCAAGATGACAATCATGGCTGACTCTGTTGGCAAGGAGAAAGGATGTTAGCCTAAAATGAGGCAACAAAAGAAATTTTTAAAGGATTACACCACTAAAACTCTGAGCTTCAAATAAATTGCCGAAAAGGCGAATTTCAACAAATTTATTTAGAAAAAAAACATACAGCTGCATGGAAGAGATATATATGTCTATATATTTTTTATATAAATAAGCATGCACGAAGAGGCTTGCCTCAGCTAGCGCTCTAGCCTGCTATACTTTGCACAGGGTGAAAATCGGGAAAAAAGAGGGGATGAGTGACGATAAGGATAGATTGGAGAGATGCTAGATGCACAATCTTACAGCACTACTAATGTTTTTTCTAGAAATGTTTGAGAACATTCACCAGAGGAGATTGATGCACATATTGACAAGCGACCACTGACTGCGTAAGGGAATGTCCTTGAGGACTTTAAAAAGAAGCTGAGGACTTTATGAAAGGAAATGGAATATCACATAGAGAAGAATGTCTATATACACGATCACCTGCACCTAAATGCATTATTGCGAGTAGCATCATCCCAGCCCATCAAAAAAATAAAGACCGCGCTTTTGCTGCTGAAATTATCTTTCTTATTCGAACGATTCGCAGAAAGCGAGACGGAATACATGTTTAGGTGTACCGGGATGGAATACGAAGCAGCGCCGAAAATATGGAATGTTAAGTTGACGAATAGTGATCGTGGGACTCGAATAGACAGTGTGGTGACCGGTCTCCAGTTTGAATGCGCCATGTAAAAAAAGGCGCCAGGTTTGCTAGCGTTTTCCATGCTCTAGAGCGAGGCGGCGCTGCACAGCACAGAACTACGAGAAGCAAGTATACAGGGAGGGGCGATGTTGCGTAGGTTCAGTGAGAGGCGCCGTAACACCGGGACAGACGCGTCCGCAGCCAGCTGCGATGACACGCATGTCATCGGACGTGCTGAGCGAGCGATCCGGGACTCCTCTGCTTTTTTTCCTTTTAAATTCGATCAAAATGAGTTTAATGAACGGCGGGCACCCTGCGGTTGGTTTGATCTTTTGTTCCCGAATCAATAGAAAAAAGTGTGATAGGGAGCAACGGAACCACGTGACGTAATATGCTGACTGCTTGTCGCTTCAAGTCAAGTTAGTATTGACTAATACTGTGTCGTAACAGCAATGGCCGCACAGCAAGGGCACATTGCCGGTTCGAAAAAGGAGTGGTCCTGATTAGAGCTGCTCGCAGTGGAAGACTCGGCATGTAAGAGCCACAGCTGCGAAATCGTTTGATTTGATTAGTCCTAAATATGATGAGTCACTTTAGAAACTGACAATGCGCTTTGGTGAGCGCCGTACAGGCAGGTATTGGAGTGATATGCATATTACTCATACTACATGTCTTGTTTAAGTACCTTCTAAAGAGAGATCTTGTTTTATTCCAGTTCTGCTTTAATTCGCTGCATGACTAAATTTGAATTCAAACAAATGGAATGTGTTCGCTGCGGCAAATTGGTCATTGAAATCCGCTGTATTGGAACAATGGCTGATAAAACAATCACACAGGACAGAATAAAAAAAATAGACATGAGAAAGACTATATGTGACAGGAAACGTCGTGGAGATATGCATGTGTTGTTGTTGGTCATCGTACAAATCGCGTGACGGCAAAAACGAAAATAAGCCTATAAACATGCAGAATAAACACTATCTGAACAATTAGCGTTGCCATGTTGTCACCACAATCTCATCACATGTACGAGGCCCAACTATCTTTAGATGACCTTCCTACAACCTCCAGCAGCCAACAACAACCTGATATCTAATTCAGATGTTGTCGTACAGCTTCATGGATGATACAGATCAAATGGACACTGTGTTCGCCAGTAAGTACAATTCTAGATGGGCCAGAACTTCAACTACCATCACCGTACCGTTGATCAGCACATGAATTTTTATTACACTCTGCGTCAATAGATATGCCGATGAACAAGCTAAATGTTTAGGATGATAGACTATGTGAATGGTGAAAAAGAAAAACACGTTACGCCAATCTTCGGTTACCATTTTGGTTAAGTGATCACGCTTTAAATGCTTGTGTAACACTGTGTTTAGCAACGAAGCATTATCCTAAGAAACATGATAGATCCATCTTTCTCGTGTGTAGAGATCGCAAATGAATGTGATCATAGTCTTAAAATGAAGAGTAATAATTCTGATCTTCAAGTTTTATAAGCGACGCAGACGGCCGCAGCATTAATGACGGGGACACAAAAATACTGAGCACAGCAAAATGCTTGAATCTCACTATATCGAAATTCGCAGGTGAGTGAGGTTACTCAATGCCGCATGCGAACGTGTATGAAGTCACATGACGATATGGTCGAAGCCATAGATAACATAAGGTCATACATAAGGTTGCCTTCATTCACTTCGCCCACGCTACTTCAGCCAACTATATATAACCCATGAAAGGGAAAAATTGTCATCCACTCGAATGTAGCACGCAGCTAGAAAGGAAGCCCATATTGGTTTCTATCTAACCTGGCTTAGGCTCAATGCATCAGGCCGACCGCATGAGAACCAAAATTTACGTGCTGTTCAGTGTACACCGACCATTCGCCTTTGCAGTCCACTGACCTTTCAGAAATTATTTATAGTACGCAGGTTCTGAGTTAAATGGCTCCAGATTTACTACCTCGAAAGTGACACTAATTTTGCTTCACAGAGACATGCGAAGCGTAAAGATATACCAACCAAGCGGTTGGCGTATCTAAGAATTCGATGATGCCTGCAAGTCTAGCATCGGATTTTGACATGTCATCTTTTGATCTGCCTTGAAGTAATCGCCCTGTACATCGTGTCGGGGTAGCATGAACGATATACTGTCCCGAAAGGATGCTGTGAAAATTGGACACTTGCAGAAAAAAAAAAACAGAGTTGGAATGAGACTTGGTCGATGAGTGAGCAAAGGTATCCCAAAAACTTTGAATTTTTTAACCACCCGCTCTTCCTTTCCCAAAATTCTGGCCTTCAAGAAGAAAGGGTTTTTCGTTAATTCTATGGTCTTGAAATGAGTTTCTGATCCCTGCTTTAAATAAGATGTACCAGTGGCTTTACGACTACGGTGGCGGGTGGGTAGGCCGTATATAATGTCTACCTTCAACCTGTGAACGTTGACAGTCGTAAAAATGCCACGGCCGTGACGGAACGGGGGGGTTGTAGCACGAAATTTCTGTGAAGTCTACCCTAAGCACACACTATTTGAGGAATACATAGGCACTTTATTTAGTGAGAAGCTAGAAAGAGCAGAGGCTGAAAAACGAGGCATTATATTTAGATAACCGTCGCTTTTTCAGCGATCTGTCTGTTCCCAATTTTGCCGCCTTCAGGAACATATCTGAAAAAAACTTGCTCGAAGCACAAGAGCCCGATCTCGGGGGGCCATGAGAGCGACACACGTACCATGCGCCGCCCCATTATTTGACACTTTTCAAGCTTTTTCGTGAACAGAGTTCATTTTTTTCGGAAAACTTGAAGAAATATTCGTAAAATCGTACTATAAGCCCAAATACGTACACTTTACAAAAAGTTTGGGGAAGTTGGTAGGTATGATAATGGAAATTTAACTCGTATAGGGCTCCAGAGGGGTTCGGCCACTCGGTGCAGCAATGTATGTTGAAGACATTGCTGCACATTGTCTTCAACAATGCAGCAATGTCTGTTGAAGACATTGCCGCATATATATGTATGCGTAGGTGAGTTTTTAAAACCACCGCAGCAGGCAGACGAGAGCAGGTATTGTGGTGAGTTGGTAAACCAAGTAACGAGGCATTATCTGAGTAACTAAACATTGCGTAGACATTGGTGAGTTCGTTGAAGTGCGTGAACTAATTTGCAAGACGCCTTTGAAGCGCGGGCGAGTACTATCGGGTGAATGTAACGTTCGGCGGCATGCCGGTCTAGGCGTCACCGGACCTCACATTCGTAAACGTACTCGATATCCTCGATGACAATAAATCCTCACAGGCAGTAGACTAGATGCATAGAAATGAAGCTTTTCAGATCGTGAGCGCACGCAGTGTAAATACTAGTGAGATCCTTAAACAAAAACTTGTATTGCGCTTGGAAATTATTGCAAACATCTATAGATGTTCGATTACTACGCGGACGCTCTTCTTGTTGTTACGTTTTTTTTTAAAGTTGGCGTAGATATTACAAGGTTTCTTTTGTTTCTCTCTTGCTGTGAAAAGCTAGATTCATTTGGTGATGCACAAAAGTGCAATAAAAGTTTAGTAGAGCTTTATATCTGTGTCTAACTATATCATTGAAATGAACAGCTAAATTAGAAAAATTGCCCCTACTCACTGGCACAAGAAATTTTTCGCTCTAGGGATCGGCTGTCCTTGAGCGTAAGAAAATGATAAACTGACCAATTCCTTTAAAAAGCATTGCATTTTCAAAGAATATTGAGTGTTAGATCGAAGGGCGTCACTCGTGAGTCGTGACCGCCTGCTCCCTGGCCATTAACGAAAGTGGCCAGCAGAAAGCACAAAATGTGATCCTAAGCAAACGCACTTGTTTGAATTTTGCGCCAGCAGTAAGCATAATCAGAAATACAACAAAAATGACAATCTTGCCATTCTTTCATATATGACATACGAATGTTGGACGTAACAGTCAACAAAGCAATGACAATTAATAACATCGAGCTCACATTTTTGTGACTGCTAAAAACATTTCTGCGACATTGCACTCAGATCTTACTCGGGGAGCTTGTTCCACCCACTTATTTTCAACTCACTGCTGAAACGCAACTGAATAGTTAATCCGTAAATGTATCTGACATGCTGAGAGGTTTGCCGAACCATGCATTGATAGTGAAAATCTTGAAATTTCAACCGCGTGCGGCACATTTCCAGGCGTTTAGTCGATGGATCCACGTCACCTTGGAAGGAAAGAGTGGAGAAGGAAAGGCAGGGAGGTTAACCAGTTTAGCACAAACGGTTTGCTACCCTACACATGGGAGCGGGATGGGTGGGGGGGGGGGGAATGAAAGATGGGGAGGAGAGGAAGTGTGTGTATCCTGCATACGGTGGCAAGCACCACTCTTGATATTAATAGCACATGTCAAAACGCCCACCTCCATCCTGGTTATGCAAACGTGACTAAACTGTAAGGACCTAAAGCACAGATATAATCAAGAGCAGCGCTCATCAAAAAATCATGCGCTTATGCGGATGAGAAGACCAGCCTGTTGGCACGAAGATGGCTGAGCACTTTCATTTTTTTTTTTTTTGAGCATTTAATTGTGGATTCAGTGAAGCACCACGTGACACTCACGGGCCAAAACCTCACAAGGCAAGTGGCAGTCGCTATTCTGCCTGTGTCGGATCAGCATATCTCACCTTTCGCTATCGGTGATGGCATGTGGGGAACTAATCACGCTGGCTTGACTGGCATGTACCTCTCATTCCATAAAGCGCAGACTTGCTAATTTCTTCTCTTTGGCAGAACGATTCTCCCAACCCAACCGTCTCGGCAACTTCCTTCACACGTTGTGGCTCGCGGTTCAACACCTGGTTCTTCGCAAGGTCGCGCTTCTGCCATTGGGCAAGTCGGCTCCAATCACAGGGCGACCGACCGGTAGCGTCGTCCCATTAGGCCGATTAACCGGGCACTCCCTCGCTACCAACCTGCAGCTCCACGCGCGCACGCACACACATACACACCCAGTTTTGTTCCTTTGGATATTTTTTTTTCTTCCTGCTTTCATTTATGGAACGCGCACGTTTTGCGCTTTTTGAGCTCGGCCGCATTTTTACGTCTCCTGGGACGCGAATATGGGTGTCACGTGTGCGCGCGCGACTCTCGGGCTCCGGGCGAATGTGTCGTGGCGGGCTTTCCCCGAGTACAGTGTGGGGACAATTAGGCGTCGGTGGGACGGGAACGACCTGTTTCCCCCGAGGGATTCGGGATACGAGAACGGCCGGTGCCGGCGGCGTGCCAGGGACGGACTGCCCTCGCCTCTTCACCTCGATGGATTATCTCGCCGAAACTGCCTGCCTGCCGTCGCTGGAGAGCCATCTTCCCTTTCTCTCCGGATTCGATGCAACCCTGCGCATAAATTTCTTTTTTTTTCCCTATTTGTTCCTTTCCCATACACTTTATGTCACCGCTCGGGTGGACGCGCGTGATCCGAATGACCTGGACCTCCGAGAACCCCCTATCGGGTTTCATCCCCTAGTTCTGTTTGGCCGCACCGATTCTTTCGCGGATTGGTCCTTTGTGTGTACGTTCACGGGTTAAGTGCAAGGGCGCTTCTGCCAGTTATAGCGAGCGATGGTTTGACTTTTTTTACCTCCTCGGTTATAATGTTGGCTTAAAATGAGAAAACCGGCAAAGCGTTACCGGTATATGTCACGTGCTGCCGTGACAAATTCACGCTACAACGGCTGAGACCGAATTGCACCTTCTGTCGGACGCACTCATTTCTACTCGCGGCTTGTCGTTGTTGTCGTTGTGCTGTTGTCATTACCGTTATTGCTCTTCAAGCGTCTCAGGTTAAAGAGGAATAGGAGCAACAAGCCGTTGTTGTGTCTAAACCCAGTGTTCCCAACGACGCCTCTCTTCGTCATCTTTACGCAGCTGCGAAAGAAAAAAAGAACGATTACTGGGAAAAATTAATGTAATCTAGAGGAATAAAAAAGGCGTGTGGGGAGAAACGAGGAAGAGGAACTGCCATTGAAGCTCACGCGGCCAAGGGCGGGAGCCTCGTGGCCTCGATAGGGGCGCGGAGTCATTTGTCAAACTGTTTATGCGCCTACGTAATGACATTCGCCCGGATGGCGCTCCTTGGCGCTCGTTTAAATTCACGCCTGCAGGGTTATTGTGTTTGCGTGGACTCGATTAGACGTGATTGTTGCGGCAGGAGTTCCGGGAACCGCATTTCATGTTAGAAGTTGGCAGGTAGCCTTTAAAAAAAGGAAAAAAAAGGGAAACGAAGGCGCGCAGTGAAAAAGGAAGCGAGGTGGAAAGGGGGAAGGTCGATTTTAGTGAGTCGGCTGGGTTTCTGGGGGTTTTATGATAATACTGGAGCTAGTGTTGACCTTGAATACCACAATTCGCGTCTTTATGCAGGCGCTTAGTTGTACTGAGCATCACACAAATTTATTTTGTGCGGTTTATATTAAATCATATACAGGCGCTTTTCTGCGAGTGGCACATACTTTCTGCAGACAGTCTGTCAATAAACTTAAGGCCTTAAACTTTTTGTCGACTAATATATCTATAAGCTTCCTGCAAACAACCAACTTGAAGGTCTGCGGATAACAATAGACCATAGTAAATTACTTTTTGGCGGCTTTTGGACAATATATATTGTTACGTGTGGATAGACAGATACACAAGAGACCATTTACACTGTATTTACACCGCAGCCAGAGAGCCATATAGAAACTCGCTCGCGGCAAGAGCCCAGATACTTCATCGTCTTCCTAGCGGCAGCTCGTCTATTCAGCATCTGTCGATGGTATCATGACACCACCCCGGCCGCAAAAGCACCGTCCCGGTGGTGTTATATATCTAAGGCGTGCGGATAGTACTAGAGCTTGGGCCTGGCGACATGGACAATGTCACTGGTTGCCACAGCGGAAGATGTAGTGGGCGTGGCTAGAATGATCTCATAGGTGACATCGGCCACTTGGCAGAGCACGCGGTAGGGGCCTGCGTAACGGGAGAATAGTTTTTTTCACAAAACCCAATTTTGCGGAATGGCGAATAAAGCCACACGAAGGTGCCGGGCGAAAAACGAACATCACGGTGACGGAGGTCACAGCGGCACTTCAGGTTCTGTTGAGACACTTGCAATATATAGCGCTGCCAGAAAGACGTCTGCAAAATGGCGAAAGCTGTCTACAAAAATTATACAGACTTTATAAGTTATCTTCTTTAGACGACTGCATGCTAGTGAACACAAAGAGAGGGCCGGAGCGATTCCGTCCGTTTGCATTGAAACAGATGTAAATTTGGTACGATCTGGTCCGAAGTATGCAGAATCATATAGTATACAGAGAAAAGCGAGAACAATATGCACTATGCACTATACAGAATTCAGAAGGGTGGAAGACCTATGTGAGGTGGCGATGGTGTTCGCGACAACCGAGGTTCTAATTTGTTCAATTGCTTGATATAGACAACGCTGAGATGCCAGCGTACTTGATTAGCTTCAACCCACGGGGGAAGGCGGGCCTAAGTTGTAAATCTTGGCTGAGAGACGATTATCATCATTATTAGCCTAATGTGTGTCCACTGCGATTCAATTAGTGTCCGAGCGATCTCCAATTACTCTTACCTAGCGTCGGCTGGGTCAGTCCGACGCTTACAAATTTCTTTCCTTTCTTCACTACTTGCGCTGTTCTTAGCTTCTTCTGAAATTTCTTTGTTGCACTGGTAGTTCGGCCCCACAGTTTCATCATCATCATCATCATCATCATCATCATCATCATCATCATCATCATCATCATCGTCATTATCGTCATCATCATCATCAATGATGTTCAGCCTATATGCCCTACAGCTTATATGTCCCACAGCCTATCCGTCCACAGTTTAAGTATGCCTAAGTCCTGATTAAACGAAGTTAATGGGACCCGAGGATTGTTTCGTTAAATCGAGAACTTCTTTAGATCCAAAACACTTCGAATACTTACGCGAATAACAAGACGGAGACACAAAAAAATAAGGAGACTTGAAGGAACGAACTTTCCCGGGTCAAACAAAGGATGTTTCCGGTGCTAACGTTTAGACAAAGTGACTGGTCTTCGTCAGAGTAACGGCGTCAGTCATTGAACTCACTTTGTTGCTTGGAGGTTCTCGGGACATTTAGCTCAATGTGTCGAAACGTTGGCTCTTACGAGACATCCCCTTTCGAGCACTGTTGAGCACGCAAATAACTCTATATTTATTCAAGAGCAAGAAACACATTTATTGTCCGCATACACACTTTATGATCGCGCTTATACTGTAGATAGTGAGTACGCGTTGGCACGTTTTGCGTTACTTCAGGGACGTGACAAACCTTCTTAACAGCTGAATGGGTGTCCGACACATCAACTGAATGCTGCCACTTTAATATCTTCCTAACATATTTTACCCATATTCGACCCAAAGCCTCGTTAAAGGGGGCGAGCCGTGGAGGTCACTTCGTTGCTTCGAAGTTGTGAGCCCGTTACGCTAAGGAATGTGTGTCGTGGAATGGCAAACTGTTCGTTAAATATAAAAAAATTGCAAAATCGGGTTTCGTTAAATTGCGGTTTGACTTAATGTTTGCTTTTTTTTTTTTCAAGGATAACGGCAAGAACAAGTGCATACAGCATAAATAAATTTAAAAAGAAACGACTGTTGCAACTTCAGACGGAGCACATCCACAGTTCGGAACCAGAAAAAAAAAAAGAGGGGGGGGGGGAGGGAGAGATTGGTGACAGGAGTGTCCTTTTGCGCGCCGGTGTACGCCTGTCTTGCTGATATTACCATTCAAATAAAGCGAGCGTCCTCGACCTTCACTCGCGTCCAGCTCAGACTGACCTTGAACGGCGGCTTTCCTGGGTCGCTGGTAGACGCCGAGTCTTCGGCACCGTTGACAAAGGCGACCGTCCGGCGACCGCCCGCTCTGCGGCTGTCCCGCCAGCGAGTCGCCGTGCGCCTTCCCGAAGTGTCGCCGCCGTCGCCACAGTCTCCGCCGTAGCATGAACCACCGTCGTCGTCGACGCGCGCCCATCGGCTGAAGAAGCCCACGGCCGGTCGGAGGGTGTCACCGGGCGCGCCCGCCCAGCCCACCACGTCGGGGGAGTCCAGAACGGCAGCCAGACTGCCCGCACGATGTCGCCGTCTACACGCTCACAACAATCCTGGGCAGGTGACTGCGCGGCCCTATATTTTCCGGAAAACAGGCACCTGCACGGGAAGCATGTTTAAGCGTTGTGAAATCGCAATAAATAAGACATAAACGAAGCGAGCGGCCGCAAACCATCTACAGTCGAACCCCGATATTTCGAACCCAGCTATAACGAATTATTGTGTATAAAGAACAGCAGTAAGATCCCCTTGAAAGTGTTTGCATGAAAGTTTATTTATATATCGAAACACCTATATATTGAACTTTTTTGTGATCCCCTTCAGATTCGATATATCCGGGTTCGACTGTATAACTTTATGAGGGGACGGTTAAATGGCGTCCAACTGAAGAGCTTGGAAGCAGTACGCCTCCGGCTACTCTAATTCACTTACATGAAACATGTAAATTTGCTTTAAGAAATTAATAAATTAAACATAAAAAAACTAGCAGTTCCGTCTGAAGGGCCAATCACTTACAGCGATAGTGCTTGAGCTCCTCGGACGGTCTTGTAACTATAGACGGGTGCGACATGGCCCGAAACAGCACACACGGTAACTACTGTTACGGCCAATCTGGAGGGCGCGTCTCGCGATACGCGCTCCAGGGCGGCCGAGCTTCCACCACGACCCCTTTTTGGCGGAAGGAACAGCCCCGTGGCAGCTACCAGGCGTCTCAGAACGCTAGCGTCACGAGCGCCACCAGTGGCGTTGCACGCGTCGCACCTCGACGCTGCCCGAGATGAGACTGACGGGAAACCGTCGGCATTAGATAGCGCCCAGTGAAATATGACATGCATTTGTAAGAAGCACTGGTGCTGGTACCAGTGAAATTGCATAACTTTCAGATTTTGAGCCCTAATGTTATTTTGCAGTGTTTAATGTTTAGAGTAAAAGTCATTCGCAGCGAATTAAAATTTTTTTTACTCTTCTTGGCACTCTGAAATTGCCAAAATTTTCACGAATAAATTCGTCATGACCACAAAATTTGGCCCGAGCAAATATGGTATTTCAATATTATAGCGACTACCTAGCATATCGAAAAATTCATACACGCCGACACCCACGCCGACGCCCACGCTGACGGTGAAAATTCACCTGGAGTGTCCATATAATTGCTATTGCAATAAAAATAATAAAAATAAACACTTTAGAAAACGCTAACAAACGTACGTGAAAAAAAAAAGAGAAAAAAGACCCAAATCAGCATAGAACGCAAGTCTGCCGAACACAAGCACATGTCCGTATAGTAATAGGAAAGTCCTTTTATTGAAATGGAACCTGTTTTTTCAAGGCCACTAACAGGCCATGGTCCAAGTATCGTCCCAAGTGACAAGGAAAGATTGCTCGGAGGCCTAAGTTTGTAGCGTACTTGTTGCCTTTGCTCTGCGTACTACAAAGGGCACTTTAGCAACTTTAGCAGTCGCTAACTTTAATAATTGAAGTTATTCATTTATAAGGTCAAGGTGGGCTCATTGGTAATTGATTAGCGATTGTTTAACGGCGCAGACGCAGCACGTACAACTAACAGGACGCGTCAGCTCAGGTCATCCTCTCTGCCTTCCTTGTAAATATCTATCTATCTATCTATCTATCTATCTATCTATCTATCTATCTATCTATCTATCTATCTATCTATCTATCTATCTATCTATCTATCTATCTATCTATCTATCTATCTATCTATCTATCTATCTATCCATCATCCATCTATCTATCCATCTATCTATCTATCCATCCATCTATCTATCTATCTATCCATCCATCTATCTATCTATCCATCCATCTATCCATCCATCTATCCATCTATCTATCCATCTATCTATCTATCTATCCATCTATCTATCTATCTATCTATCTATCTATCTATCTATCTATCTATCTATCTAATTTTTGATGCGAACTTCACTGACCATGTAAGCTACATGAATTAAAGCAAATTTTACAGGTTGGTGTAGTCGCAAAACCACTTCCATACCGTTTCTGTGATTGCGAGAAGGATGTAAGTATTTTCTTATCTGCGCTACCGCTCTATATATTAAGTGAATATGACCCAAGCTTCTGAACTTCGGATTTTTGCTTCGAGGTAACAGCTCGCGCAGTTCAGCGCTTAGTGTTTCTTGGTTAGCGTTTCGACAATTTACGGAATACCGTAGATGAAGATGTGACCAGCCAGCAGGGGGCTGGTGGCGCTTGTTTATGATGTTGAGCTCAACTATTCACAATGGATGGATGCTATGAGAGTCCGCTTTGAAACGGGGTGGGGGGTTGCGCCATCATGCTCTTGTTATTATTTTGCCTAATGTCCTACCTATATTTTTGAGAAAACACACAGATACAAATAATTCCAAGCATCAAACATTTCGACCCATTATTGGGAACTCTGTTTTTCTACGTCTCCGTTGTTTGTGGGCTATCTCCTTTTCTGCCACCAAACCTCCAATCACCCCTTACTAATCTGTATAGGGGAAATGTTTACCTTCCCCTGCTATCCCTGAACCCAAGGGCTTCAAGGAGGTCAGAGGAGCCTAGACTGGCAGCTTGGTAGATATATTCACATTCCAATGAACTATGTTCCATCGTTTCTCTAGCTTTACCGCAACAAGCATATCCGTTTTCGTCCTTGGTGTACTTCGCTTTATAACTACGCGTTCTAAGGCATCCTGATCTCGCTTCGAAAAGTAAGGAGCTTCCCTTTGAGTTATCATAAATTGTTTCTTTCCTGATTTTGTTTTTTTCCTTTGAGGTAGTTAGTCATAGCAGGTTTCGTTTCCATTGCCGCCACCCATGACAATGTCTCAGCCTCTCTCACTTTGCGTTTGACGTTCTTTGTTACCGTGCTGCTGACAATACCGGTCGCATACTTGCTGGTAAGCTTCCTAGTTCTTTTCCTCCACGGTGAGTCAATGTTTTGCCTGCACAAATACCTGAACACTCTCGCACCCCATCTACATTCTTCCATATTCCTCAGTCGTTCTTCAAAATCAATTTTACTCTGAGCCTCCCTTACTTGAAAATTTGTTCAGCCCATATCACCCTGCTTCATTAGTAGTCTTCCCGTGAGCGCCCAATGCGAGGCGTCCCACTTACCTTTGGTTGCCATCGAGTCCTGATTGTACCCCGGACTTCAAGCAAACAACCGCATTTTCAAGTGTAGGCCCTGGAACCATTACACCTTTCCACATACCCCGCACCTCGTACCTCACAACTCCAACTAAATGTTCGCCCCCTAGCGGTTGCGCCGAGAACCAGCCGGTCTAGGTTCAGCCGCAGGTTCTCACATTACAGCAGGCGCTGCAAGGTTGCCTCGTAGTTCTCAAATCGTCGTGATGCCACTGCGCTCAAGCCGGAAATAAAAAAAAATTGACGTTGAGATAATTTTTCTGTGTACCATTATGGCGGGTCATCGCGGTGGAAAGACAGCAATAGATAAATGCACCGTTACCCGAAATAGCAGACAACGTGCAACGGAGACCGACATAAGAAACTTGCGCATTGGGAAAAAAGTGACTGAGAGTGGTTAGTTCGAAACACTTCACTCGGGACCACTTATTTATTCCGGAGAGTAGACCATTGCATTCTCTTTATATCTTTTAAATACGTTGCTGGCGTTTCAAATTGCGGAGTGTGCTTTGTTAAGCAGGCGCTTTAACATATGAGTGATGTACGCTTAAACTTAATTTGGTTAGGTTAGTTCAGTTTTCTGCCTCAACATAAGTGTTACTAATGCCTTAGGCAGCAGGAATATTCTCGCTAATATACTTTTGCCCACAGGCACCAGTAGAAGGAACGATAACTAGCTCGGAAGGTCTGAAGTTGGTCATGACACATGTTATGCTGCGAGGCGACATATCGCTTTGATAGCATGCTTCAGTTTAGAGGTGTACACAGAGGAGGCTATTTTCTCATTCAGTGCAGTGAGTTGTCAGTTTATTTGCTCGCAAGAAATTGAGAAGCAACTGCAAACAGCCCTCGTTTCATGATTTGGAGTTTTTGACCTAGCCACAGCGCCGCTAGTTGGCTTTTCGACACTGTGCACGCCGTCAAATTCAATTACAACTGGTTTGATTCGTTTCCAAGTCATGTATTTACGCTAATAAGTGACATTGCTCAAAATAAAACTATCAATAAATTTCGGAAACCGATTGGAAAAACGAAACTTGGTCCGATTGGTTGTAATTTACGTCTCACGTTTCACCAGGGCTTGAGAATTGCTACGGGCAGTGGGTGTCTGCTATGTTCCCAAGCCTGGACCCTTCATCGAACACTGTGTACTGCGATCAAGAACAAGCGCCAGTCTTCACACGCAAACTACCTTGTCACACGGATCAGTAAACTATAAACAGAAAGGTGCACCCTGACTCAAAAATGGAAATCTCATTTATCTTTGTCTCAGCCTCGTTCTATCAGTGCACAATATCCGTATTTACCTTCCGAAAGCACCAGAGACGTTACTGTATATATATATATATATATATATTGTGGGACGCTATGTGATAAACTGCAACATGTGTCACAGTGGGGAGTTGCCTATGAACGTCAAAAACAGTCAATTATCGTACCGATCGGTGGATCAATGCCACAATCAAGTGCTTTACCCTTCGGAGGTCCGCTACGCAAAAACACTTCCCTTCTTTAACCTCTGGCTCGCTTGAAAGGCTTTGTCTTTAAGGACCGATGCGGCTCGCTAGGCAGGCCGGACGTTTGCACGCACAGCGCAATGGTTTCCGCGGCTTCATCACTGAAATCCTTGTGACCAATCAAAATAAGGTAATCGGCAGCTAGGGCCCTTTCGGCTTCGACGAAACGCCTCGATTCTTCGCCACAAACGAGAAACTTGAGCACAGCACCAAGTGATTAAAGAGCCGCTGTGAACCTGGATGTCGTAGCCGTCTTTGTTTATTCGTACAGTGTTGCCAGCACAAGCAACATATTCTGGAGTTGAGAACATAAGACCTTGCGCCGCCTGATCTCGGAGGCAACGCAGAGAACTATCATTGCATCGCTTGCAATAAGCCCTCGTTATAACGAGGACGCTATATTCGAAATATTGCTGTATTCGAAGTTTTTAGCGGTCTCCATGGCATTGCATGTATTTTAAACTTGGACCATTCGATATTTAGTATAGCACAGGACTCCGCTTAGTACGAATTGCGAAGCGATAAATACGCATGGGACATATCGGCGCAGCACACACGAGTTTTAACGCTATAGCGTTAAGGACCCTGCGTCGCAGAAAATCCGGCGTCGGTGTCGGCACCGGCCTCGGCGTAAGCATCGGCGTCCGTGGCATCCGTGGCGAAGAAATTCATCCCGAACCACCCCGACCAGATAGGCCCTCGGCGTGGCGCAAGGGGGGTTAGTGAACAAAAATTGAATTTCCCAAAGTAAACTCCGTCGGAAAAATCGTAAAGTAAAACTACAACCTACAGGCATGATAGCGTCGGATTGTAATTTGAATGAACGTGAAAACGTAATTCTGTAACGAGGAAACTCAAACACAAACCCCATTTCCAGCATTTCTACCATAACAACAGCGGCGCAATCGGGTAGGTTACTTGCGAAAACCCCATCCAGATGGCGCTCGCCTCCTCGGCAGCGACGGCCGCGCAAAATGGCAGCGGCGCGCAGAGGCGAAGGTGTAGAAAAAAGAAAGATGCAGTTGCCGGGAAGCCTGACAAGCATTCAGGGATCTTTGTATGCTATCGCGTTCCACTCTTAAGGCGAAGCTTAAGCGTCCTCCAAAGTTTGAGTTTTTCGGACCAACCCGTCGAAACAAATAGCACTGCGAAGGTTACTCTGCCTAGTAGCGGCAGATTCTTCGGACCTAATGTGTCCCGTAACGATACCCGATAGACGAGGCAGCAGTTCACGGGCGACAGCAGAATTTTACCACCACCATGCCGCCGTTATGGAGTGATGTTTTATTTCTACATACGTTCGATGAGATCAAGCGTTGCTGGAGTGTGCCATAGCTCGATCCTCCGCTTTTAATAAAATACCGCTTATAACGAAGTGAACTTTCTGATCTCTAGATTTGTTTATAACGGGAGTTTGCCGCACGCATCGTAATTTGTTTGCCGCTGCGGCGAGAACGCTCGTGCAACACGAAAACGTTTTTGACACGATGTTGTTGAATAAAACGCTACAATTACGATGTCGCTACCAGCGCTGCAGCCATCGTCCACTTATCCCGGTATGTTTTCCGTGTTCGGATATTCATTAAACGGCGTTCCGCACACAGTAATCCGTAAACAGCAATAATGTACGCGCTGGCTAAAAACTCACGAATAAAAATCGTTCCATAGGGTCTGTTTAGTATAGTTTACATAGCAGCGCTTCGCCGACGACGTGTTTCGTCGTTCACCCGTCCGCTGCACCGTATAATCCAAAATGATCGCCGCTTATTAAGCGCAATAGCACCGTCACGATCTGGCGCTTTTTCGAAGATGAACGGTGTGCTTGTGAAGTGCGTAGAGCCTAGCGGCTCTGATAGAGGCCTACTGTGCGACGTGACCTGGGCGTCAAATACGAAACTACCGGGCGAGGTCCGAAGGGCGCGCAAAGTGTTTTGTTTTCGAAAAAGCGAGCGAAGAAAAAAAAAACGGTGAATGGCCAGTTTTAGTGTCTTGCATGCCAAGGTGTCAAAAATGTGACGTGAATATTCACGGTACATGCGCACGCCGTTAAGTAAACTTGAAAACAAGAGCGCGGACGTACGGCTCAGTAAAACAGTTTATTTACTATTACTATATAGTTTATTACTATAGCGTCGAAACTCTTATGAATTTTCCGTACACGCATGTTAGCGGCCTTGATATCAGCGGAAGCAGCAAAACTTGCATGGGTCAAATAAGATTCAGTGGCCAATTACCGTAGTAAGCACAGACTGACTTCGAATATCAGGGCCGCTGCGTGCCATGTTTTCTTGTTTTTCAGATGAATCTTATACGCAATTGGGTCAAGGATCACTTCCTTACTTAATCAAGGAATATTCGAGCGATTCATTCTCTATTTAAGTTTAGCTATATCCTCAGCAAGACAAGAATGCCTAGAGCAGCGGATACCCTTATACCGAGAGTAGCGGTGTCACACAAAAATTCACTAAGCGTTAAAACAAAAATAGCTGTTCGTGAAAATTAGCTCGTCTGACAACTACGCAACACTGGTCGTAGTGTCGGCTTGGATTGTTATTGCTGCTGTTGTTGTTGTTCCTCTGCACAAATGGCAGGTACCCACCGAGGGGGATCGGGCTAGAATTGAACGGTTTGCCCAAAATGAGTAAAAATTTTGAAGAAAAAGAAACTATTTTGCTGGAAAAATAGGTAATGTTGCACTGTGTGCATAGTGGAGCGGTCATCATACTATAGTGAATAGAAAAATGCATAAATGATAATAATAAAGTATTTCGTTGCATTGCAAACATTCCGGTGGCTGTGCCATAACGTGGAAAATCCAAAAGAAAGCAGGACAAAGACATTCATGCTGAGGCCAAGCTTGCATATAGGGACCTCGAGCAACCTTCTGCTAACTGAGGAAAATCGCCGGCAAGCAAGCAGAAAGTGGTCAACTGTTTGCGGTTCACCTCTGCATACACAAAGGAGATGCCGCCATACCAGACCTGCGTATATAGAAATTTAGCGCCGGCATGCGGCAGCGGAGCCTCGTTAATGGGATCGCTAATTTGCTTGTTGGGCAGAATTTACGGCTCCAGTGGATTAGTAGCTGGTGGTAGTCAGAATGCGAGGTCAGGCTAGGTTTATACAACTCGTTCATCATTGTCAATCTCCGAAACCTAGCAGCAGTGACCAGAACCGCTATCTTGTACGAGTTATAAAAGCCGATGTTCGGTTTCACCTCACAGAATTGGCCTAGGTTGGCATAGGCCGCGATATCGGCCTGGCTTAGGACAATCGCGTGAGACGTAACCAAACGTCGGCTTTTCGAACGCGTACAAGATAGCGGCCTATAGCTGTGATCGTGTGTTCGTGCTCGTTGACTATAATAACACTGAATCTTACTTGACCCATGCAAGTTTCGCTGCTTCCGCTAATATCAAGGCCGCTAACGCGTATTGTTGTTGCTGTTGTTCGCACCCAGTGTGGGAAATTGGTGAAAGCATGGATGGATTATTCCAAGTGATAATCAGAAATAGAGAAAAACAAAAGAAAAAGGGAGGACAGGGAGGTTAACCAGAAGAAAATATCTGGTTTCCTACCCTACACCGGGTAACAGGGGAGAGGGTAGTAGAAAATAATGAAGCAGAAAGAGAGAGAGAGACAAGGAGCACAAACACACGATCACAGCTTGGACGCTATCTTGCACGCGTTCGAAAAGCCGACGTTCGGTTTGGTCTCACGCCATTGTCCTAGGCCACGCCGATATCGCAGCCTAGGCCAACCTAGGCCAATCGCGTGAGGCACTACCGAACGTCGGCCTTTAGAACTCGTACAAGATAGCGGCCCTGGCCACAATCACCGAAGACTATCACAGCACAGCATCACTTGTAGCACAATGAACACCAATTCAGGCTACAGCCGCTTGTGCAGGCCTGATGTCCTTAAAGACTGTAAACTCAGCTGCGGTGGCTTATGAGGCTGGCATTCGGGAATGGTCTCCTCTTGTATTCCAAAATGCGAAAAAAAAAAAAAAACGCGCACCCTATCTCACGATGAATGTCGACGTTAATGCAATTAGAATAGAAGCAATGTAGCGACTCCCCGTATTGCAACCGCCAAAACGCGTCATGCATTATTCTAATGCAAGAGCGGCACGTATCCTGTCGCACATTGCTTGCGATCCAAGTTGGCGTCAAAGGGGTTCATTTAAGAGCGGCACATACCCATTGCCATATACCTGCAGTGACCAAAATTGGCTTCCAAAATTTTCATTCAAGAGCGGCACATAAATACAGTGACCCAAGTTGGCGTCAAAGAAGGTTCATTGAAATGAGGCACATAACAAGTGGCACATTCCCAGTGACCCAACTTGCCCTCAAAGAGGTTCATTGAAGAGGGACACATAAATTCAGTGACCCAAGTTCGGGTGAGATGGTTTCATTGAAATGCACGACGTACCATGTGGCACGTAACCAGTGACCCCTGTTGGCCCAGCGGTTTGTTTCGGACACGGTTACCTCAGCACAGCAGCCCGATGGTCTATACCCACTATAGACCGCGCACTACACAGTGATCCAAGTTGGCGGGGAAACAGAAAGAAACATGCCAGAAAGTACGTGAAGTATCCGAAGAATGCTAATCACATTAAAACGTTCGTCTACTTATATTTAGGTGCACGTTAAGGAATCTAGGTGGTAAAAGTAAATCAGGAGTAATCTGGCCACTATGACATGCCTCATAATGATATCGTGGCTTCGGCTCGTAAAATCACAGAATTATACATAAATTTTTTTTGCAATCCCCGTGACACCGGAGTGCTAATTCTTTTCTTGGTGAACCCGTGCATGGCCGGAATAGGATTCCAGGTACTTTTCTTCGGTGTCTGTTGATTTAGTTTGAATTCTCATAGCATTCCCGGTGACTTTCACTGGGTTGCACGCATGAACCGTGAATCAGGGTGCGAAGACGCACATGTTGCGCCTAGAAATGCAACCTTTGCTTCGGTGCTACTCAAAGAAGGTAAGTTTCTTTCTTTTATTCTTCATAAAAAGAGCGTTTGCTGGACCACTGGCAAGGCTCTTCCTACATTATTTTGCTGGTGTAGAAAGTTATTATATATATCGGTACGTTATTGTATACAGCGAGGAAGGCGCGTGATTGCGGGCAACTGTAACAGCCTTTCTCACAACATCGCGTCATGAAAAGCGCATGAAGTCATCTTTCACGGTAAGTAATTGTGACAGTTTCAACATTTTTGCAAAAATCTACCTCTTACATTATACATCTGCGGATTTCTTTAAGGTGATAAAATTAAAATGAAAAGCAATGCAAGGCTGGAAACGTCGGTAAATGTTGCAACCACAAATGCCGCTTAAGGGCGGGGTATAGTTGGAGAACTTAAGAGTAGGTACAAAAAGGAATCCACGAGAAATTAAGTGCAAGCTATAGGGAGTACACAACAGGAAGATATACGAGATCGACAATCACGAACGTTACGTGCTCTCTTCAGGGACCGTGACTGAGTCTAGAGCACCTCAACTGCAACGAGACGGCAAGAAACGTCTCGGAGAAAGAAGTCACAGCGTCGACCTGATAGCATTACAGGGCCTCTTTGAAGTTTCCCTTCTATGTGAAGAAGTAGCGAGATTTGCCCACGCACACTCACCTGCTGCAGAAGCCGGTCTTAAGGGGACAGCGTTGGCTTGCAGCTCGCGGTGTGGCGAGTGCCACCAAGCGTATCGCGGCCTGTTGGTTACCCGTGGAGACCCGGCCGCACAACAGGCACACTCTGGGCTCGGGCCCACCGTCGCGCTCGGCCAGACCGCGGGTTCCGGGTCAGCGGTCTCTTCGCGGGGCTTCCTGGATTCGGCTAGATGCCGGCTTGCAGCCTGTTGGGTAATGCCCGTCCCGTACACCTTACTCTGCGTGTCGCCCCCGCTCGAGCTGGTTTGGCCCCGAAAGGGAGATAACGTATACATGTCGCAGGTCCCCACGAGTCGATTGGCAGCCTAACTGTGCGCCGGTACTGTTGCGAGTTCGCAGACACCCTGTGTCCACGGACGCCGCTCGCTTGGTGTGATTACTTCACGGCTCGTTACAGGCTGAGTCAACGCACACATGCAGAGAACGGCAGGGCGAGAAAGGACACTTTCTTGATATGAGCGGCGCTGGTGTTAAATAGAAGAGCTAATGTTGACATTCTTGGAATACGAATTCCTTAAAATTATTGGTCAAAGGGAGCAGCGAGAATTTCTATGTCCTAGCTGTCTCAAAAAAAAAAAAAAAACTAGTATCATGTGCACGAGATAGACAGACAGACAAGAAACAAGAGAGATTCACGTTTTAATATGGTGAGCGGCATCGACAAAAGTTAGGCAGAGAGCGATGGTGAAAGTTGCTCACTTAGAAGTGAGAAAAGCTTACTCTCTTAAGCTTTTGAGTGCATTTATGAAATCAACTACATCTTTGTAGTTCTCTAATGCAGCAGCAATCGTCGACTGTTCTAGATTTGGCGGTAAAAGATCCAGAAAAAATTCTGCAGATGATCTTTGCGATTTATTATGCCGGGTCTAAATACACATTTCTCGTGTTGAAAGTTGAATCTTCAGAAGGGCCTTAACCAGTAGTAGACGTTCGTGCTTGCTCAGGGCGACCTCAGTGACTATATTATAGTCAACGTTACTAGATTAGCTAATCTAGTAACGTTGATTATAGTCCAGGCCTAAGGGCTTTGCTTCGGCCAAACCCGGGCCAAATTATTGTTGCCATCGTAAGAGCCTAGATACATTCATGATCTACTTGAAATGAAAACCGTTCGTCTTCTTGAAATGAAAACCATTCGTCCCATGTTTCTCTAAACGTCTCCATTGGCTGCGCCGTCAGTTACGTCGTTCGCTACGTCGCACCCAAGCGCGCGCGCCATTGGCAGCGCCGATAGTTACGTCGTTAGCGAATGCGTTCCCGCCATTGCCACGTTGACGTTGTTCTGCCCGCAACGCTGTCTCCACGGCTCGCCGTTGTCGCATGCGTTCGATATCTCGAGTTAGCTCGGCGTCGTGGTTAGCAGCATCCGCCCGCCATTGGCGCTTGCATTCCACTAGAAACAGAAACATGTAACCAAACATTGAGACATGCTTCAATACAGCGTCGGGATTAACCCACTGCTAAACAGCGGGGCCGCACGTTTCAGCTTCGTTGGTTAACCAGCTGTACGGAGAGCTTGGGCGGTGTTTAAACGCGATAGCGTTAATGGCACCGTGTCGCAGAAGATCCGGCGTCGGCAACTGGCGTGCGATGTTGGCGGGTGGCGGATAAAATCATTCCCAACCATGCAGGCCCTCCGAATATATTTAGGTATACGCATATATGCCACGCCTTCATAAATGACGTGCGGTATATGCGGGCTATATTGCCACATGATTCTATCACTAATGTTGCTCATACCTTGTCTTACATTCTTGACAAAGCTATTCCTCGGAATTTTGAGAATAACAATCCACAAACAAATGTCATGAAACAAAACACCCACAGCACATGCCTTTATGTTAAGTATTCTCAGACTGAAATATTAAAAGTGCGAAACAAACACGGGAACCTGAAAAAATTATGCAATTCCGTTGGCGCGGTTGTGCACAATCTCCGGGATCGGCCCATGCAAAAGGCTGTGTTTCTACCAGAAAGTTCGCCTATGTGCGTAGCGTTCGACGCCAGTGTTTGCCAGTAACCATTATGGTTGCATAAGCTGCAGTCGTCGGGAAGCGTGAGGAGCAGTCAGAGATCTTTAAATGCTATCCCGTTCCACTCTTAAAAGCGAAGCTTAAGCGTCCTCACATTTTTTTAACACGAAAGTGTTTTATGCCGGGGTCCACCAAGACTTCACTGACGTATTTCCGTCACGGAAATACGTCATAGAACATAATACAAAGAAAGAAACCAGAAGAAAAAGTTCCACAAACATGCAAAATTTGGAAATCGAACCCACGACCTCTCGGTCCGCGACGATAGATCGCCGAGCGTTTAACCCATTGCGCCACAAACGCATTTGCAGAGAGCTACACAGACGCGCCTTATATATCTAACACTCCTCCGTGTACCCGCGCTCTTGCTCGGGGCGGTGCCGCCGCCTTCGAGCAGAAAAGAGAAGTACTGCATTATGACACTAACGCGCACCGACAGTGAACGCTTCGGTGGTCTCAGCACTACGACGCCTCGATGCCAGCATTCGAAGGGACGCTGGCATCAAGAAGCACTACCAACGCCACCTAGGTGGCGTTCACCGTACTCAGCACAGCGGAGCGTGGCCTCCGCAATTAGCTCTGAAAATGTTTCTGAAGTTGATCGCGGAGGCTGCAATTACGACGCGCTGTACGCGCTGATTTGACTCGGTGACGATTCAGTTACGTGCTTTGTCTTGCGCGTTGTATTAGTGTGTCAGTTACGTGCTTCGTCTTTCGCGTTGTGCTAGCGTGTGCAGCGTAGTGCAGCTTCCATATGCACGACGGTTGCTCATGGTCATCGACGTTGGTAGTCATGATGGAGGAGACGTGCCACCAGGCGTCAGCGTGGGTGCATCAACGCCTAAGGGCGCTTTAGCCACAAAACACCAATAGACATTATATATCAATGTGCAATAAACATTACACTACTTCTGTGAAGACACGTTTCACTTTCGTGTTCTATACCGATTCCTATATAAGAGGGATCAACCACTTTTTTTTTTCACATTATACTGCCCATCAATATAACAATACTGTTTTGCCTAATTGCTCGCAAAAACAGCGAACTATTTGTTGGTGCGAACGCAGTCATTGCAAAAAGTATTTCTAGCCTCCACCGCATTGCACATGATATATGAAACGGAGTATTATGCTCTAAAATACTTTATAAACACGTGGCGGTTGCGCCATGCGCAGGTGGCCGGTCCCGCCCATTTGGTCTGTCTGAACCGTTCGGCGCCCCGTACAGTTGTCAGACAGATAAAATGGGCGGAACTGCAGGGCTATATATAGAAAAAAAGTTAGTGCGACTCTCAAGCTTTACAAGCCAAAAGTAAACAAACCGACGGCGCCTTTCTTGCAGCAGGCTTACAGCATGCGTGGTTCGCTTTTGAATAAGAAGGGCGACATGTTGCCCAAGTTGATCCGACTACTTCGATGACACTGAAGTCACACCGCTGCAACGATGGACACCAAGCAGGGATTTATACACCCCCCCCCCCAACACCCCCCTCCCCGAACACCCCGCTCCCCTCCAGGAGGATCTGGACAACCCCCCAAAATTATTCCGGACCATCCCCCCCCCCCCCCCCTCCGCCTTCCTCTTTCAGACAGGCACTCATCCTGGAAAAAATTACGCTGAACCCATGCACTGTGGCAATTGCTTTACGAAATATTTACTCTTTGCGGAGGTGGACGTTAGGTGGCCTTAATTTTGAGGTCCAATTTTGATGTTCAGTGCGCAGTCGACAGTGCTACACTGCGACCTGCAAGGAACGGAGAATCCTTGAGGTCGCGGTAAACGCTCGGTGCTCTCATGGTCGTTTCGTTAACTTGGTATAGGTATCAAAATTGGCATAGTATGACAAGAGTCTATGACGACCATAAATGAAAGGTCATGACATAAATATCACGACGTGTGTGTCATGTAGGTTATGAAAGAGTCACCTACATCTTGGTGCTCTCATGGTCGTTTCGTTAACATGGTATGAACCAAAATTGGCATATTATGACAAGTGGGTATGACGAACACAAATGATAGGTCATGACATGCGTGTCATGTAGGTCATGAAATAGCCACCTAAGTCTTAGTGCTCTCATGGTCGTTTCGTTAACTTGGTAGGCTCCCCACATGGGCGTCTTGCGCTAGAGTTTGGGGTATAGTAGCGGCGCCTGGTGGCGGCAAGATAAGTTATATCTGGGTAGTACCAGCTTGGGTAGTATTGAGCCCTGGCGGCACGTACCGTCTTGCGCTCGAGCAGTTCCGTACACATGATGTCTGCTTATCGCTGCTGTGAATTCATTTATAGCAAGCATTTCCTCGCGTTTGTGCGCCTGAATCTAGCAGCGTGCAAACCTTACCTTAAGTTCAACTTCGTACGTGACTCGCTTCACTTGCGATTGACACCGCGCTAAAACTTCGCCGCTTATTTCTTGAATGGTGTACACGTATTCGGTGTTGCATAATTTCTTGCCTTTACGCAGGATGCCTCCATTGAAAAAATCTTCGGCGCCCGATATTCGCTGCAAGCCGTGGTACAACACAACCGAAAGTAGCGGGTCGATATTGTAAACGTGCTTTCCGAAGCAGACGACCGAGCTTGGTACAACCCAGTTTCGGAGTGAGGGCGCTTTTTTAGCACCATTTTTTGCAGCGCCCCCTGGGCAACGCAGAAGCCCCATTCTTCGTGCAATCAAATGAAAACTCTAAACGCTGCCCCTTATGTTCTTGCAATTTTCAAACGTGGTGACAGAATGCTATGGCTGTTTAAATGTAGTACTGAATTTATAATCACGAAAAACTAGGCATACATTTCGGCCTTCTATAAAGGGCTCGTTCGTGCCTGACAGTCTCTACCTTCGTTGTAGTATTGTTGGCACAAGAACATCAACTCGACATGAACCAACAAGGAACTCCTTTGTGAGATGTGGTTTACTACACTTGCTTAAAAGGTTACTTAGTGTACTTCTGCTATCTAGCAGCTTTTCCGTCACCATTTGTTGAAAAAGGGTTAATCCTTAATTACATAAAACAACGTGGTAAAAAGAGTGCTAGCCCCTTGAACCTCTTAACCCCCCCCCCCTCCCCCTCGCGTGTCGCTCAAGAAAAAAAAAAGGTTAAGCAATAACTTATCATAATAATGTCACCGATTTCATCGGAACAAATCTCTACAACGCGATGTTACATCAAATTGAAGTCTCTTCTACATCTGTCGATTGGAACAGACTTAAGAGTGCAAAAAAGACAAATTTCAGCACAACAGAGACGTACAATCGCTTTTAATATGAGCTGCAACAATGGGCCCGTCATCGAAGGGGCTCAAAGACGGCACGGGGGCGCTCGCCAACATAGGAAAACTTGCCTTAATAAATATTAAATACCAGTAATAGGAATGGTGTTTAGGGCTCAAGCTTTTCGTGCGTCAGTATTGTCGTGCTGACGTAGTCGAAGGGGCTTATCCGCTTTTCGTACGAGCGCCGTTCATATTGAGTGCTACTTTATTTGAAGCGCTGTAGAAGACATGTACGACACTGAAGACAAAGCGCGAGCCACTGAATTTATTCGTCCCAGCTGGAGGGCGTTGCAACCAACGACATGAAAGCGCATAAAATTCAACGCACAAGAATACAACGCCTCCATTAAATCGGCGAACATCTTCCCGCGTTAACTACTGCACCACCTCGAGCGCTTCGTTGAAGGCGTCGAGGAACCCCGCACCGCTGACATATTCAACGATCCGTTCAGCCAGCGCTTTTCGAAGTTCGGCCTGAAACGCCTCCTCGTTCGTGTCGAACACTTCTCCATTGCAGCTAACGGTCGAGTTGTCGAATACCAACTTGCCAATCTCGACTGTGCTCGTCTCGAAGGATGTAGCGTGATAGTGCATGCCGTCCTCTGCGAGCAGAAAAGAGGACAATATAGTGCGCTGTCAAAAGTTTGGGAATTGAGGTTGTTTAGTTCAATAGGCAAGTATGCGCACGGCTGATCTTTCGTGTAGAGAATACATAACGTAATTGATGTTATCAGAATTGTAGTTTGCTCCCGACAACTCTACATTGCTAATAGCACTGAAACTGAAGGATGAGTGCTGGGAAAGGGTAAATCGCATGTCCAGAGGGAAAAGAGCCAAGAACAGTGAGGATAATCAGTTTGCTCCTCAGTGCGCTACCTTAAAGGCCCAACCAAGGTAAATATACCTGGTAGCGAAGCTTCCATAGAAACCCATACGTTCAAAACATGGCGGTTCATCTGCGGTTCATGGGGCTTAGCGCCATCTGTGTGAGGAGGGAACACTTCCGTCGGAAAAAAAAATAATTTGACGCCATATCCGTTAAGAACAGAAGTGACGCCATTTTGTTCTCAAAGGCGCCAAATTTGTTTTCGAAGGCCTGCCATTAGAGCTGTATATTCAAATGCCCCGCCATTCGACTTCATGGGCGTTTCGAGCTTTCAGCGCGGAGAGAGATGCAGGAAAAGTTGAGCCGTACGGGTGTCGAAATCGCATCGCTGCATGGAACATACTTTCTTTGGAGGCCGACGAACGTTTTGGGACTAGAGTGCTCGTCATTTCGTCGGACGCCAAGCCCGTCGGCCAGCGCTGTTCCACGAAAACAACTAAAGTAAACAAATATATGGCGGTCGCAACTCACTACTTTTGACTGAACAGATTAAGAAGCAATGAAACTACCCGCGTCACCAAATTCAGACAAACGTCGACAAGCAAAGCAACACAACATGTGAGGGGGGCGTGAACTTTACGAGCGCACCTTTCTGTCCACTTCAAGAGCTGCATTGCATTGCAAGTGATAGCGGCTGTCAACTCCCGCCTAAAACCCCTATATATAAAAAGTAGCGCCATCCACTTCCCTCCTCCTCCGTTCCACTATCGCGCTCGGCGCGACCAGCGCGATCGAGGCGCGATATCGACAATGGCGCCGCCTGCGTCGACAGACAGCTAACGCGCTACTAGAGGAAATCCGAGGAAAACTTCGATCGCGCCCTGCGGAGAAGTTTTTGAGGGGCGATTTTGCTTCAGTAAGTCAGTAACTAGTCTTAATAATGCCGTTTTTGAAGTAGCAACGCGACGATGCGAAACGGCGCAAATATCAAGTGTGCAGCAAGCGTTTGCGCACGCCGGATGGTAAAAAAAAAAAAAAAAAAAGCATTTTGCCCTCGCCTTGTCGGTTGCGGCAACTGAAGGCGCAGCAGCATGCCATCACAACGAAGTTCTTGTCCCTAACACGTTTGATCCGTTTGTGCGTACAGCACTTTTGTCGCACAGGCCCGAGAAGGGACAGTCGGAGCGCGCTGGAAAGAAAAAATATATATATATACTAAAGCGCAACGCGAGCTTCCACGCGACACGGATTGGCCAATGGGGGAGCGGAGGAGGCTGGGGCGACAGGAGGCGGCAAGGAGGAAACGCCGGGGTGAGCGCGGTGGCGGCAAGATCTAAGAATGGCGCTACTTTTTATATATAGGGGTTTTACTCCCGCCGCTATCGGTGCGCGCTCATACGGTGTGCGCTGAAAAAAAGGTATTTATTGATAATGATGAAGTAAAGTAGAGTTGCTCTTTTTTCGCCATGCGTATATAAAATTGATTAGGAATTTCATTTTCGTTGAATGAATCTAACTGTGTCTCCCTTTAATAAAAAAAACGCCTTTTTCTTTCCCAATGTTTGTTCCCTCCAAACATAGTCGCGCTTCAATCGCTGCTCCCATAACCATCCTTGCTGATGTCGGTGACAATTCGTTCTGAACCGCTCTTCGCCCGAAGCTTCGCGACCATTTGGATCGACCTTGGCCCAACCACAAGGAACAAGTTGCCGACGGACTTTCGACGTCGGCCGACATAACGCTGCCTCGGTCGATGTCCACTGGCGTTCACACATTGCAAGCCACTTAGGGCGGCGGCACTGTTATCTGGCATGGACAGACTTCAGCGTCTCGTTGCTCATGACGACGCCGGCTAACGCTGCCTGTAGCCTGCCGGCGCCGAAAATCAGTAGGAAACTCATTCCTTTTCTTTTGGGCTTTATCGTTGTCACGGACGCAGCTTCTCATCTTGGTAACACTATGACATTACTATGACTTTCGTGTGTGTGTGTGCGTGTGTGCGTGTGCGAGGAAAATACTTTGTGCGTGCTTTCGACAGCATTATATTCATGCGAGTTCATTGTGAACAAGGCTCCGTGAGGGAACCGATACGTTAGCTTTACTAAATTAAATTCCTTCCATACAAGAAACCAGCTCCATATAAGGGACATCATAAAGATTCCAGATTTTGCAAAGACATGGGAGATTATGGTCCGCTCTTTAGGTTGCAGTTAATAAATGTATTTAATCGCCCCTCGAACTGCAGCAAATCCCGATTCGAATTGACAAGGTTGTATGAAAGGCCGGGCCTAATAGAATCCGACATCGTACGCGGTACCGTGGCATCACACTGGCGGGCTTGTTTCAAGTAGAGCAGAGCAGTGCGTGCAGACATTCAGAGTGATTCGTAGAACTAAATTGGCTTGCTTAAGAGCTAGCGCTTGCAAGTCGGCGTTCTTACGAATGCGAAGAGCCATAACGCGCACGCGGGATTCGCAGCAAGGTACACTGTTGTATAGCACTAAGCAGGCTTGGGTTGTGAAAGCCAATAGAAGCAAGTAGGGACAGAACCGAAGAAATCAGCCTGTGGATTCCGCCTTCTCAGAGCATAGTAAATTGGTTGGGTTGGACGAGGCACAAAGTACTGTCGTGATGTCTAAGCTTCTCAAAAGCCATTTGTGTAACCACTGGGTGCCGGTATATCGGACATTTGTTGGATTCGGCTTGCGTTGCCCGTCACACCTCCGATCCGATCGCCGCTGTCAAGTACGGCGCGCAAATCGTGTGATGCGCACGCTATACGGCTGTAAGCGAGACCATTGGAAGTGTATAGCACTCACCGACATCCTCCTCCAGCAACAGCAGTCCCAATCCTTCAGTCAGCGTGGCTGTCAAGTTTCCCGCTTCGATGAGTTCGCCTGGCTGCACCAAATACTCGCCCCCCTCCAGTGTGGGATTTCTCCTCAGCAAGAGCCAGCGGTAGCGCAGCTCGAGGTTGGCGAAGCTCAATTCGCACACGGCCACGCTCGTGTTGCGCGGATCGAAGGCGCAGTCGCCCGTACGCTGGATGCCATGGTCCAGATTGGTGACGTAGCCGTCGATTAATTGGGGACAACAGCACCACGCAGCGTCACTCCACATATTGATGGAGGCGCTGAGCTCGTCGCAGCCGCCGTCTTTCTCCGAGAACTTGCACAGTTCGCCGCTCTGGAGCACGTAGTCAACTTGTTCGTTGAGGAACTCGGTAAGTGGAGTCATGGCGAGAGCTGCGCCATTCACAATATGCGGCATATGCAATACGGTGTAAATAGTCTCTCTTGTCGGTGTCTTTCCGCACGTAACAATATATACTAGGGGTTTCTAAAGGCTTTTAGGCAAGATAACACGATCCTAGTCCATAAGCTGTTCTACTCGAAGAGGTGGATATTCCTTGCACGAGAAGTGGAAATTCATAATGAACTAATTAACAATTTATTACTACGTTAAGGCCCACTGGCCAGTGCTGGCCAGGTTGGCTCGTGTGTCGGTATACACCTGCGAATTTCATGCGTAGGCCTTTGGTGTACAGGTAAAAGAGCAACGTGCTCCCATTTTCGTACAAGAAATATTAACTTTGGTGCGATAGCGTGCGCTGTGCGATCTGCTGTACTATCGCGCTCAATATGCGCTGAAACACGCGAGTCATGGTTGCAGCGATGATCGAGAAAAAATTGGAGAGGCTGTCGTCATTTGAGCAATGCTCCTACCCTCTGATTTCCGTCGTCTAGTTTCATCGCGGACTTATAATAGACTGGCCCACCGAATATCTATCGCTCCATCGCGGATAAAGAAAAAGACAACAAAAGAAGACAAGTATGGTTACGAAGCTGGGACAGCGTGCTTCGTCATGGCGCACGCTGCGCACGCTGCTCTGCGCAGACGTGGGTGTAAGGAGTAATGGTACCAGCGCTAACATTCGCAAATGCCATTATATGCTTAAAATCGGATATTCTGTCGGGTTTGGAAGTTAACCAAAGATCAGTAGGCCGGTTGGCTTTGGGATCCCACGGTAATACGACAAATGAGGCAGTGCAGGGTGACATGGGTTGGGCCTCTTTTGAAGTCAGAGAAGCACAGAGCAAAATTAGTTTTGAAGAAAGGCTCAGGAACATGGATGAAAATAAATGGGCGGCTAAAGTGCACAGCAAGTATCTCTACATGAAAAGCGTGGACACAGAATGGAGGAAGAGGTCATTGAAGTTGGCAACCAAGTACAGGATAATCGAAACTGTAAATAGACAACCAGGAGTCATCAGAAAGAAAGTGAGAGAAATAGAGACGGTGAATTGGATGCAAAGAATGGAAACAAAAAGGACAATGGAAATTTACAAGAATGAGAAGAAAGAAATTAGAAGGGAAAATCTGTACGATAACACAAAGGGCAGTGCCTTGCTATTTGAGGCTCGAGCCGGTTGCCTAAGGACCAAAACATATCGGAACAAATATTCGGAACTAGATGAGACATGTGTATGTTGCAGTAAAGATCCAGAGACCACTCAGCACATCCTAATGGAATGCGATGGGATCCACCCAGCGAGAACCGTAGGTAACGTGCAACTCCCAGAAGCGCTTGGGTTTAAAGTGGAAGGAAACATAAACAGATCAGTCGTATAGAGATCAGCAAGAGACGATTAGAGTACTGGTGGAAAAAAAGCAGGGAAAAGATGGATGCGACCTCATCTCAAAATCATAGGTAGTGGTACAAGGTAAATTTTTGAATAAGACAAATAATGAGGGGTATACAAAAATGCTAGATAAAGAATATGTATAGTATACCTGACTAAATCAAGCAGGCTAGGTGACTATTTGTCGCCGCCCCGTTTCAAAGGGGATGCCAATAAATCATCATCATGTAAAGCCTAGTGGTTATGACACTCGCCTTCGGACCGTAGGTATACCCGGGCTCGAATCCCGCCTCGCCAAGAAAGTTTATTTTGTTTTATATATTTCTGTATTTCTCTCGATCTATGTCTGTCTTTCTTTCTCTGCACCTCCTCCCCTCATTTCACACTCTCTCCACGTCGCTTGAAACTGCGAGCGCCATCGCTCCGTAGGGATCAACCTCGACCTTAAGCAGCTCCGCTGTAAAAAAAAAAGCACCCTGTATTTGCCTTCGCTCCCTAACAGAGTGACACACGCACGAACCAGGGGGCAGTGCCACGTCACCAGGCAGCTCCACAATATTTTACCCCCCCATGCCCGAATAAGTGGCACCAAACCAGCGGGGTGTGCAAGCGCGTGGCAATCCCAGTTCATCCTCGTGTAGGCATTAGGGGACACCAGTAGACCGGCCTGGTGCGTTGTTTTTTTAATGGGCATCTATAGTTACTTACTTACTGCACGTCTGTCTATTGCCTCTTTAATTCCACCATAAGCTGGACGTGCCAACATTCATGTGAGCAGCACTCTAGTTGTTAGTTTCTATTAGGAAGAGTAGCAGCTAGTACTCACCAGTTGCTGCTGCAGCGAGCACCAAGATCCAGCAAAACAAGCCCATCATTCCTGACGCGAGAGCTGTCGCAGACGTGGTGCTTGAAGAAACGAAGACGAACGCAGAATTGAATAGGTTCTTCACACAAATCATTTGAAATAAAAATTTTACGCACACACCACAATCAGCTGAGGTCACGTTAGCAAAATCAGGCAAGCGTATAAATGCCGATGCCTGCATGTTAAATTGTAGCATACAGGATATTACCGTTCCAGCACGGCATCGCTGATATAGCACCCCGCTTACGTTATGGCGTCGGTTTCTACACGCGGTGCCTGTAAAGAATCATACGGCAGGGCTTACCTTTTCCACCCGATGCGTTGTGTGCTTGAGAGCGGTGTGTGCCGCTGGGCGTAGTTTTAACCAAACCTGACGCCAGCACTATCGACACCTCCTGCGCAGATTAGGCTGATAAAATATAGAGCTACGGTTACATAGACGGGTTTTAAATCAATAACTTTCGTGGCATTTCATGGTCATCCTCATTGGACTAGAGAAGTGCATAGGGCAGCGGAACGGTAAGAAGGTGTCCCGGAGCGGAGAGGAGAAAAATGTAGTGCGGCGGAGCTGAGAAGGCTTAGAAAGTAAAGCGTATAGCAACGCATCGGGAAGGGCTAACAAGGCGTTATGACGCGACTTCGTAAAGGGGACAGACACGGTGGGTATTGCGGCATCAGCATAAATTATAAAGTCAAGCTAGCTTTATTAGTTGCCGTCGTGAGTAATAATAAGCTCTCTTTCTAGGCTATTTGCCTATGAGCAACCAACGCTAAAGCTTGCCGAGCCAACAGCAAGGCCGCCATTGGAGGAAAGAGTTTGGTTGCACATGCTGCGTATCCGGGGGCTTACACACATTTCTTTCATCTCGAGACACACGTGTACAGCTTCTGACCTGACTGGGCACCGGCGTGCAAGAACATGACAGCGCATGTGCTCCCCGTAATATGCATGGTCATGGCAGGCTTGGCCATCGCCTTCTAGATAGCAGGCCTGTGCACTCTGCTTTATGACATCATGCTACTCGCACCAAAATTTATATTGCCAAGCCCGGCGTGACGAAAGCGGTGACGTCAAAATAACCACGGCGATTCACTCGGGAGCATGACCATTAGATTCGATGGCAGTCGGGCAAGGTAGCATGACGTCACGAATCGAAGTGCACAGGCTTTGTGGTATCTAGGAAGCGATGGCTTGGCTGGATGCATTAGACTAAATGAAACGTTGATACTGGCCCGCATCTGTTATCGTCTAAAATGTCGTGCAATTTTCGTGGCTTCCCCACGGAAGGCGTTAGCATATATTTCAGCTGTGCTGTCAAACTGCCATAGCGCCTTCTGTTCTGCACTGGTTCCGCATAGGCTAGAATTATTTACTCCCGCGCACGGCTTAGATGACGCTGACAAGGTTAGCAATGGGGGCTTGTTGGTGATTCATGAGGAACACTTTTGATGCAGTGCGAAACGTAACATGGACACAAGAAGGTACAAGTAAAAAGACAACACACAGCGCTGCTAGCAACAACAATGTTTATTCTAAAAACCAGACCACTTCAATAGACCGTTTACTACGACGCACTTGGTGAATTGTGCATTAGCAAGCCTTCGATAGCGCTGTCTCCTATAAGGAGCTAGATTTCCTGCGTAAGCCTTGACAGGTTGTTCTGGCAGGTTGTCGCGGGTCATTAAATATGGTTCGATAGTGTGAATTCAATCGCGCATGTTTCTCAGTGCTTCCACGTTGCGTATGTCTGCTATGGCGCATGCGGTATTTAAGTGGCCTGGTTTTGAGAATAAACTGTTGTAGCTAGTAGCGCTGTGTGTTGTCTCTTTACTTATGCCTTCTTGCGTCCATGTTACGTTTCACGCGGCATCAAAAGTGTTCCTTAGATGATGCTCACGTCTCGACCCGTCATCATCTGTCGGCGCAGCCCCAAAACAACGGCCGGTTGGATGATGGAGCAGCTGACGACAAAACCATGAGTCCATGACTAGCGAACTTTGGCCGGAAGCATGCGACAAGAAAGGGCTGAGCCGACTTAGCAGACCAGGTTGAGGCCGAGTCCAAAGTACCAGTGAGCCCACCTATATTCTGCGTAATACGACATTAAATCGCGGCATAAAAACCTGAACATATCCTCCCGAGACCCGAACACAACTATGGGATATAATCGCTCTTCAAGATGGTTTTTATTGTCTACTGTTATGCTGCGAACCTGAAATACAATTTTTAAAAAATTTAAATGCTACGGTTAGGTGCCAGAAGCTGCGTCTCCATGAACATAAAAAAAAAACTATCTCCATCATCTGCTCACGTTTGCTATGGTAAAAACTGCATTTCATTGCTTAAACGCAGATGGAATGAAGGTGGAAATACGTTTTTCCATGTTGTTGTCGCGTCCGGTATTTTCACGCAATATCTGTGATTTCGAAACACACCTCAAGGTTGCTTTCGGCCGTCTAAGATGACGCAGATGTCTAGATCAATTCAGTGTCACATTTCTCGAAAGCGGATAACAAGAATATGAGTAAACCATTTCTTTACAGTTACACATGCACCTGTACTTCATACCCAGAATGAATATTTCTCGTAATAACATCGGAGTGAATTTCGAAAAAAAATGTTGAAGGCAACCTGAGAACAAGGGTACCTAATTAGGAGGCTATACGTGGTTACCTCATAGCAATATCTACAGCACAAACAGACATCTTAGTAGGAGAGCGCATGACATTTAGCAATTTAACAGCCTCTTTGATTTTCTTAAATTTCTTATTGGAGCTGCGCTTGCGTCACTCACTACAACGCCACCTGCTTGCCGAATGTGTCGGACGCTTGTCCTTCCTTTGCCCTTGACGCGGTGTATGTAAAAATGCCTCCTAAACGCGTACTTAGTCCTACTGAGATACAAAAGGAAGATAGCAAAAAAATATACAGAAACGTTGCAAAAGCATCTCGTCGTCGTTACGCTGCTAAAAAAGCTGGAGATAAGGAGAAGAGGTGGACCTGATTGAAGAAACTTGCAGTGTCCGTGATTGAATTAGAAAAAAAAGACAGCAGACTTGTGCGACCTTTCAGAATCACAACCCAATTCGCAAACTGAAGTTGTTCCTTTCGAGTGGTTGCATTAAGAGTTTCAGTTGCCTGTAATTAAATCCCATGATTTATAACGTGCCCGCATATAGCTTTCGCGCACTCGTTAGGAAATTTTTCCAAAGAGAGTAATTCATCCACACACATTTTACTTCGCTAGTACATTGACCATAGTATACACCTCTCACACCCACTTAACTCCTCCCCCCTCCCCCCTTGCTAAATTAAATCTTGGTTGCGAGTACATTTCTGCTAGGGCCGCGTTATAAATTCCGCGTTGTTCGTAAAACACAACTTATAGAGCTCCTTATTGATTGCGTACGCAATTTGCAGCAGATGATGTAAAACAATTAGAACTTTGTCTTGTTTAGTTCACCGAGGACACCAGAGAAGCCGACTGCGAACGTCGTACATGACGCAGACACGCACACAAAAAAAGAAAGGAAACGAGGGCTCAGTAATCATTTGAAACTCTTATCAAGAACGTGAAAATTTTGTCACAAATGTCACTTGTTGTGGCCTCCTTTTCCACGAAATATAAACCTGGTGTTACCTACAGTTATGTCGGTACATTGGAAAGCATAGCTGATAGCGGCCGTATCACACTTTCTAACACTTGATTAAGATTTTTTTTACGAAGACTGGATTTAATCTAACCGCATTTAACTACGCACGTACACAAATTTGCCATAGCATTCCATTAATTGTCGATAAATTTGATCTTGGTGAAACTTGTAGTTCTGCCAGCGCAACGGGCTAAATTCTGCACCGCTCGTAAGGCACACTCATAATGCTCCCAGAGCCCTTGCGTACGTAATTTATTGACAACGCCCAAATTAACCCACTCACTTTGAACTTTGCCTTCACGTTAAGCCTCAGATGTCCCTTACTGTGGCCAAATATAAAGAAGCTACCTTGTCTATTTTACAAAGGACACCAGGAGAACATCATATCAAGCATATAAAAAAAATGAGCGCAGCTTGCACTAGTGGTGCATAGCTGGAGCAAACAGCGGAGCTTGTTATCGACCATGCTACAGCTACAGTCACTGTACTACAGCCAGGGTCGCTAGCCCGACGCCGCTGGATACTCAAACGCATACTCTCGCGTTCTCGTTCTCGAAACTCAGGATCTTCGACTCGACGACGCCTCTTCTCGGCTGCAGCTTCGGCACGGTATTCCGGATCGGCTCGCCGCCGACGCGCAGATTCTCGCTTGGCCGCACGATGCACTTCAAGACGCGGCCTGGCGAAGCATTGACATGTCTAGGCGAAGCGAGGCACATGTGGTTGCTTGGCGACACGAAGTGGCGTCATGGCTAGACGGAGCAGGTACGCGGACGTAGCAGCTCGGCGCGGTGGTGTGGAGCGGCGGCGAAGCGAGGCGCAGCTGTGCCAAGTGGTTGCTAGGCAACGCGCGGTGACGTTATCGCCAGGCGCAGTTGCTGGACTACGCTATACGGGCCAACCTCCGGCTTAAAGAGCTCCGCTGTTTAAACTGGAAGAAAAAAAAGAAACGAGGAGGATCGAATAATTATTTGTAAGATTCCTAATTAAGCCAGGAACGTTAAGTTAATATGCCCCGCATTTCTACTAAATAGTAGCCATGTGCAAACCTGAGTTCTCTCGGGACATTGTGAAACGTAGCTGATAGCGGTAGCCTGAAACTTTCCAGCACTTGATAAAGACATTTTTCTCAACGGCTCTACTTGATCCTCACAGTTTCAGCAAACACGTCCTCTTTCGCGTTGACAAATTGACCGCTCGCAGTGCGGCACATGTGTCCAGCTCCTGATCTCTTTGGGCACCGGCGTGTGAGGACGTGGGAGCGAATGCGCTTTTTGCAGCAGGCATGGTCTTTGAGAGAGCTTGGCTGGACGTTCGGTCTAAAGGAAATGTCGATACAGTCAAGCATGCGTTATCATTCGAAATTTAACCCGCCGTGGTTGCTCAGTGGCTATGGTGTTGGGCTGCTGAGCGCGAGGTCGTAGGATCGAATCCCGGCCACGGTGGCCGTATTTCGATGGGGGCGAAATGCGAAAACACCTGTGTACTTAGATTTAGGTGCACGTTAAAGAACCCCAGGTGGTCCAAATTTCCGGAGTCCCCCACTACGGCGTGCCTCATAATCAGATCGTGGTTTTGGCCCGTAAAACCCCATAATTTAATTCAGAATGTGGCGCCATTTTCGTTCTCTGTATACCGGGGGGCGTCAGCATATGTTTGTTTCCGCACTCAAACTGTCGTAATGCCTCCTGGCCAGAGCTGGTCCTTCATAAGGCGGTTGTAACAAATGGTAGTAAATTTCTGAAGGCTTAATTGTCCCTCCGATGCACGAACACAGCATTCTCCGATACAGAATTCGGCGCATGCGTTCGTATGATCTGTTGCGCAGTTGCTGCTTGCTGAGCGGACCTGAAATGCGACGTGTTGGTGACTACCTCGTAAGAAAGCTGATAAATTAGCTACACAAACGGGACCTCAGCTATCTTGAAGCGAAAATATCTTGTTTGCGCAAACAAACAGGACTTCCTGAAAAAGAAACTTAAAGTCAGCTCTATTGCAGATATCTCTTTTTTGTACACAAGGTCTATAGAAAATGAGTTAGAACGAGAGATAAACAGCTTCATTCCAGCCATCTGGCATGTGAGTTTAGGTTGAAAAAAGAACAACAAAAAGCATTATTCATGAAAGGATTCACGAAACTGATCGTCGGACCTTTTAGTACGAACCACATGTATGTGCAGCGGCGCCGCGACAGCTAGTTTCTGACGGTGGAAAGGCGACAGTGATTTGTGGCTGTTGTAAGAAAGAAAAGAAAGGGAAATTTCGCTGGCCGCACCAGTGACGACTGGTACATTAACAACGGCCAGAAGGGGGAGCAACTAAAGGAAAAAATAATAGGGGGAAGTAAATTACGGGCAAAAAAAGTAAGAAAAAAAAAGCAGTATATTTTGTATACATGCAGGACTGACTATTGCACATTTCGCCTCCCGTGCAGGACCCCTTGTGAATGCAGGCCAGCTTGATATTGTGCCATTCTTCCCACGAGCACTTGTGGATAAAGGTGATATTACAGAAATTTGCAGGTCATGCAGCCTGCAGAGTTCATGCACATGTCTGGGTCTGTCAAAAGCATGGCAGATGTCTAAAACTTCAGAGCCCTTCCATTACTGCGAAGATGGAGGCCAGCGAAGCTGTGACTATGGTGGGTCTGCTGTTGTGAATATAATAATTCTATAAAAAACTATAATTCGTTGGAAGCTCACTTTCTTTGAAAAGTGCTTCTGTTGCCCTTTAAACAGTCGTGCTGTAAAAGGCTCCATTTGCTTTTCTGGCAGCGTCTTCCGAACTAGGGCCCATCGTGCGCTACCGCTGGCCCATTGTGAGCTGCAGAATTAAGCGTCTTTTTCCGCCTTTGCAATCACCACACACACACACACACACACACACACACACACACACACACACACACACACATATATATATATATATATATATATATATATATATATATACAGCAAACGCGACTTCTTTCGTCGCGCGAAAGGCCGTATTGGGACGGGAGGGGAGGGAGGGAGAGAGGGAAGGGAGGCGACGTTCAGCTGCGGCACCAAATGTATATAAAAAATTTGTCGCAGTTTCACCCGAAAGGCGAAGCACCAACTGCGATAGCAAATTATTAGAGAGACGGAGTAAGGATAGTAGTTTTATCAGCTGTATAAACTTGGACATGCAGCAGCACAAGCAAAGCGCAGAACTGTTGTAGACGCCGTCGGCGTTTTGCCCGCGTTCACATCGAACGCGCACGGCGTTTTTATATAAATACGTATTTGGTGCCGCAGCTAAACGTCGCCTCCCCTCCCTCCCGTCCCCCCACAGCCTTTCGCGCGACGGAAAAAGTTGCGTTTGCTCTCTATATATGGAAGGAGGAAAGAGACGCTTAATTCTGCAGCCCTTCAGGGAGCACGGCGCCGAACGCGCGTTTGCTCTCCGACGTGCGTTCGCTCCCCGTGAAAGCGCGCGTCCCTCGCGCCCTTTCACTCGCACATACAGCGTCCGGAGCGCGGCGACGATTTCATCGCCGTTGACGTCATACGGAACCTCACGGCGACGGCGACGGTTACGGCAGAAATCTGCTTTGGAGTGTCCATATAATTGCTATCGCAATAAAACGTTGCGAGGCGAGAAGGTGGTAAAGACTTCCGACGCTGCTCAACGAGTGTCCCGTTCTGATCTCGTCGAAAACCTCCGAGCCGCCCCCAGAGGCAGCGGCAACAGTCAACAACGCCGCGCGCGTTCGGTGCGAACGCGGGCAAAACTCCGACGGCGTCGACAACACTTCTGCGCGTTGCTGGTGCTGCTGCATGTCCAAGTTTATACAGCTGATAAAACTACTATCCTTACTCCGTATAGCTCTCTACTAATTTGCTATCACAATTGATGCTTCGCCTTTTGGGTGCGCGCAACTGTCACATTTTTTAAATACATTTACAAATTTGCAACAATAACGACCGATCAACTCGCGATGGTCCTTTTACTGTTCAAAAAGAGTTATATAATCGTATGTACGTCGTTTCACAAACAGATCGATTTGAGTGTTATTACGGTTAAAAAAAAGGTTGTTAGTAAGTTGAGCCCTGTCGTGCGCGCAAA
The DNA here is from genome assembly GCF_013339745.2 of Dermacentor silvarum. Classification (NCBI taxonomy): domain Eukaryota; kingdom Metazoa; phylum Arthropoda; class Arachnida; order Ixodida; family Ixodidae; genus Dermacentor; species Dermacentor silvarum. The sequence goes on from NC_051155.1 coordinate 168,891,692, forward strand.
AAAAAAAGAAAATTTATGAAAGCATGTGCATCTGGGATAACGTTTGTTGGTTTTGTACTTCGAAGTGTTAATAAGCAGACTTTAAGCAAGATATGAACAAGTCGAGTAACGAGCAAAATCAACGGTTTTAGGCAATTATTGTCAAGAAACCATTAAATGTAATTCAACGAAATTTCACCCACAAGTACGCAACTTTGAGATCCTTCAGTAAGGTGAAAATTAGATTTCGAAGTTACACAATATAAAAGCTGTGCTGATATTAATTTCTCACGTTTTTTAAAAGTTTTTTGAGCTTACCTGTAGTGCAAACCTTGAGAATGAAGGACGGTTACGAACCGTGCGCACCTGGATTAGGACCTCTATTTGCCTAAGAGCAAGATATCTAGGTCCTTGTGCACAGCACGTTGCCGAAAAACTTGCAGAAAAAAAAAAGCAAGCGCACTTACCTTAGTGCGCTCTGTTTCCCTTTCAGTGCGTATCATTAGAATTGAAGTAGCGAAGTGGTAGGGAAACCCTTAGTTGTAAAAAGAAGATATTAGGCTTGGAGATATTATATACATCTGTATTATATTACGAGCACATCAGACGCAGCGCCCGCTCAAATATGGACATGTAGACCAGACGGCTAAAGACCGCCACTTACTGGAAAGCATTATACTGCCTTTTTATTCGTAATGGTTCGCCATTGCCTAGAGAGAGATAGAGAGAGAGAGAAATAACTTTATTTTGCCAATAATGTGGTTAGAGGAGGGGGTAATGACTAGAAGCCTCCCCCATCCCCCCTTTAGACGGCGGCCGGCAGCCCCTGAGCCGCGGCGGCGTCTTCAGCCATTTGGACTACTCTTGCTTGAACATCCGGGTCCGAGCTGAGCAGCACGGTCTCCCATTGCTCCTCATTTCTTATTATTAAACTTGGTTTTTGTGGTTTTGAACAGTTATTGTTATGATATTGTTTCTTTGGGCATGCCCAGATTATGTGTTGAAGATCTCCTCGGTTGTTACAATGCTTGCATATGTCTGTGTATACGTCTGGGTGATAGTGACTGAAGGCAATGGATGGTTGGGGAATGTGTTGGTTTGTATTAGCCGCCAAGCCACCGATTGCCACTTGTTTAATCAGCAATGTTCTGCCGGATATCTAGCCCTGGCTAGTCTGTAATGATCAATAATTGCTCTGAAGGAAGTGTAAGTACTAGTATGTGACACCGAGTTCGCATTCGATGAAAATGGGGACCATGTTAGAGGTAGTGCGTGGGGAAAGTTTAATGTTTATGGCTTATGATCATGGGAAAATATTACTGAATACTCATTTTCTGCCCATTTGCATACCTTCCATAAGTCACGTAATAAGATTCCCACGGGTGTCTTTGCTGAACTAAACGATAGCACCGCGATCATGTGGTTCCCAGCGCACGTCGCCACCCCCACCGACGAGGGCCCCCCTAACTTGAATGAGATGGCACACTGCTCTGCGCGAGAACTGACCCGCCGCGCAGAGTCTGAGACAACCTCTTCGAGTTCGGACCTCCTGGTGCGAAACACGCGAGCACGCTTAGTCAGATATAACGATATCACCAAGCACTACCAGTTAGGCAGGAGGATATTGCCTCCGCCCCCCTCACCCCAAACTGAAACGTCGCCAGGCGGTCGTCTGGCGACCACTGCAGACACACACCTTCCCCAGTCCGGTGCGATTGCGGCACATTTTCCCCACACAATATCCGAGTGCTCTTTGCAAGTTATGTCAGGCAACTAGAGCGACACTCTCACACATGTTGTGGGAGTGTCCTGTTATAGCAGCGAAAATAGCAGTAGCTACGGAGGCTCTTGCGTCGAAGTGGGCCGCCGCTCTGCGCAGCTCCAACCTCAAGACACAAGAGTGGGCAGTCCAGCGGGCCCGGGAGGTGGCGAGGAGGCAAGGCCTCGAAGTCCCCTCATGGGACACCTGAGCCCGGGTCGTTAAACTTGGCCGGATCTTAATAAAGTTGTTTCCATCCATCCATGAACTAAACGATGCCCCTGGTATATATTAGGTTCATATTAGGTTAGAATAGGGACTTTTAAAGCAATGCTTTCTTTGCCTCTTCTCCTGACTTTCCGGGCGCTGCTGCTGCGATGGTCTTGCCGCGCGTGCCGCTGGGTTTATTGCAACACCACCAGATGGCGCTCGCCTCCTGGTCTAAATAGAGTTACTGTATATGCTACCAAAGGGAGCATATACAGTAACTCTAGGTCTAAATAGAGGTACCGTATACGCTCCCTTTAGGGAACCTAAAGGGAACCTTTACAGTAACTCTATGTCTAAATGAGGCAGTGCAGTGTGACGTGGGTTTGGCCTCTTTGGAAGTCAGACAAGCACAGAGCAAAATTAGTTTTGAAGAAAGACTCAGGAACATGGATCACAATAAATGGGCGGCTGAAGTGCACATGTATCTCTATCTGAAAAGCGTGGACACAGAATGGAGGAAGAGGTCAAGGAAGTTGGTAACCAAGTACAGGATAATCGAAACTGTAAATAGACAACCAGGAGCCATCAGAAAGAAAGTGAGGGAAATAGAGACGAAGAATGACCGTCTAGATTTACAAGAACGAAAAAAAAAGAAATTCGAACAGAAAACCTGTATGATAGCACAAAAGACACTGCCTTGCTATTTGAGGCTCGAGCCGGTTGCCTAAGGACCAAAACACACCGGACCAAATATTCATAACTAGTTGCGCATGTGTATGCTGCAGCTGAGATCTGGAGACCACTCAGCACATCCTAATGAAATGCGAAGGGATTCACCTAGTGAGAACAGTAGGTGACGTACACCTTCCAGAAGCGCTTGGGTTTAAAGTGGACGGAAGCATCAACCGGCCAGCAGTCGAGGTAAGCAAGAGACGTTTAGACTATTGGTGGAAAAAAAGCAGGGAACAGATTGATACGACCTGATTGATCTCTTACAGTCATAGATAGCGGTACAAGGTATGTTTTAAGAGGGAAGAAAACAATTAATGAAATGTATACAAAAATGCTAGATAAAAAACATGCATAACATACCTGATTAAATCAAGCTGGCTATTTGTTACCGCCCCATTTCAAAGGGGATACCATGAAATCAACATCATCATGCTCGCGCGCGCTGCTGGGTTTCTTTCAACACCACCAGATGGCGCTCGCCTCCGCGCATCACTAAAGCTTTACGCATCACATCACGGCCGCCGCCGCCCCGGCAGCATTTAAGTTTGTGCGGATGGCACGTGCAGTGTTCGCTTTCCTATGCGACAAAAATGCAGGTGTTGGGCTGTAGAGGTCCTGTGCTGGGCTTTGATAGTGTAAACATTACAATCGTCCATAGCCTGGTGAGAGCGCTTGAAGCTGGCGTGTAATAAAGCCCCTGGCAAACAGGGGCTTCAGCGTCTGAACAGCGTGCTGGCCACGTATGCAGAAGGAGCACGTAACCACGCGCCAGCAAAATGGCTCCAAAGCGTGCACCCAGCGTCGTGGACACCCAGGTCCGAAAGGAGCGTCGCGTGGAACAGGAGCGTCTTCACTACCCAGCGAAACGTGGTGCAGAACGCGAATGTATATTTACAATCTATACATACAATTATAATAATTATTTGAATTATGTACAGCCCCATAATTCAAAGTTTAAGACTTCTGCCACGATGCGATGTGCCATGTGAGGCAGTGATAATGCTCAACACTCTCAGAGATTATGAACAATGACGCAAACAACGCCTCATGCAAACACGTCTCCCTCTGTGTTCTATGGACTACGCAGACAAACAGCAGTGGTGCACCCAAGGCAACATTTAACATCGACTCACCATTCTCGTATTGGACTAAATGCTGAAGCAATTACACATTCGCCGCCAACATCACCGCTAATTATCGTCAGTCAAAGCAATCAGCATACAAAGCTTCGCTTACACCGATTCCCACAGTGCGTGGTATCCGCATTTTTTTTTTTCTTCGTCGGTAATGATGTGCGCGGCCAGCATTTGACTGATTCGCGCGTGCGAAATCTTTCCGAGGTTCTCTTCTGCTGCGCCGGCGTAAACCGATCGTTCCGGCTCAGCTTTTGCTTTGTTAAAAATGTGCGGGTGTTCTGCTTGAGGTCCCAATACATATCTTGTATAAATGCCCACTAACCCTTACGAAAGCCATTTATTCTGCTCTGACGGAGCCAGTATTGGCTCGCGACACTGCCAGTACGCTACAAGTAGCAACCTTTGAAGCAGCGCTGCTAACTTTGGCGCGTTTCTAATAACCCTTTTTCTGTATTTGTGAGATTCGGCAGTAGGGTCGCAGTGGCAACACGTTTCATTGACGGCGTACATGTTTATTAATCCAAATGCCGCCTGCAGCCGACTTGGAGTGTAGCGGAATTCGATTTCTCTTCGAAATTGTCAGCAGCCACCGTCAGCGAGAGCGCTTCCTAACTTCAGGCATAGAGCGTGCGCACGTAGCCGCGGCCACGGCCGTGCTTTCGCGCAGAGTGTAGCTCAGCTAGGAATAGAGCTCTGGATTAGGGACTGTATTAAAGCTTTTCTTTGCGAACCTCGCCGGGTTGCGAGACCATGGCTGCGGCCTGCCTGTTCCCTTGGCCAACCAATCACAGCGGAGTACGCGCGCCGCGCGCGCCGCTGGGTTCCTTGCACCACCACTAAAATGGCTCTCGCCTCCACGCATCTGCGCCAGCGGCGATGGCGGCCGTGCGGGGGACAAAAAAAAAAATACAGAACAATCCGGCAGATCCGCAAACAACGCCTCATGCAAACACGTCTCCCTCTGTGTTCTATGGACTACGCAGACAAACAGCAGTGGTGCACCCAAGTCAGACCTGATCGCCCTGTGGGAATCGATGTTATGCGAAGCGGTGGGCGGGGATTCTACCAAGTTAACTAAACACCATGAGAGCACCAAGACGTAGGAGGCTGTTCCATGACCTACGTGAGACGCATGTCAGGAGGTTCATGTCATGGCCTATCATTTATGTTCGTCCTACACTCTTGTAATACTATGCCAATTTTGGTACATACCAAGTTAACGAAACGACCATGAGAGCACCAAGACGTAGGCGGCTAAATAGATTGATACTGTCAAAGTGGCAAATGTTCGCCAAGAAATGCTTCGCATTTAAAAACACCAGGATGCACCACTATCTATTTCTTTGTTTCGTTTACAAGTCATTGCATTAGCCTCTCTACAATGCCTGAGTAAAGCCTTCGGTGTCACTTTGTGTGGACATTCAATGAACACGAACTCGCTTTTCGACTCTTTATGCACTCGCACAAAGCTTCGCTGTATGTAGATTCTAACTTGTTTGATCTCCTTTTTTATTATCTATACTCTTGCCTAGAGTGATGCGCTGTTGTAATGCGATGTGCAAGTGCTATCTTGTATGGTTTCCAAGACTGACTTAACATGTATTATATAATCTGTCGTGGAGCGGAGCAGGTGGTGGCGTGGAGCAGAGGTAGAACACCCGGCCTCTAATCTGAAGGTCGTAAGCTCGAATCCTTTTCCAGTCCACTGCATTTTCAGGCTTGGAGTGGCGCCTGACACCGGGAAAAAAAAAGATATCGCCGAGGGCTAGTGGGGCTATACTAGTTCAGGTGCAACCAAATTAGGAAGGCCCACTAAGCTTTAACAAAGTCACTCCCTCACCAGAACAGGAATTGGCCTCCCTGGTGCAGCATTCGGCCACTACCTCCCTCATCACTCCTACAGTCCCTCATCACTCCCTCAGTCCCCAGCCGCTGCGGAGCACCTGACCAAGGCAGCAGTCAGACCTGGGACGCGGCAGAGGGTGCTAAGAATCTCTGGGTCCGAACAGGCCGCCACCGGAAACTAAACCTGGCAACGTTAAACACACGCCGCACCTTATCGAGTGAGGCTAGCTTAGCAGGGCTATGCGCGGAATTATCAGGTATTGCCTTGGATATTATTGGCCTTAGTGAGGTGAAGTGAAGAACTGGAGAAGCTTACACAGTGCTGAATAGCGGCCACGTGCTCTGCTACAGAGGTTTTTCAGATAAGAGAGAATTCCGAGTAGGAATTCTAGTCCATAAGGACACAGCGGGCAATGTTCATGAATTCTACAGCATCAATGAGACGGTAGCAGTCGTCGTAATAAAGCTTATTAGGAGGTATAGAATGAAGGTAGTACAAGCCTACGTCTCAACCTCCAGTCACGATGACAAAGAGATAGAACAGTTTTGTGAAGATGTTGAATTAGCAATGAGAAAGGACCAAACTCAGTATACTGTATTCATGGGCGGCTTCAATGCAACAGTGGGGAGAAAGCAGGCTGGTGAGCAAGCAATTGGCAACTACGGCATTGATTCTAGGAACACTAGAGGAGAGATGTTAGTAGAATTCGTGGAAAGAAATAGGCTCCGAATAATGAATACCTTCTTCAGGAAGCGCAGCAACAGGAAGTGGACCTGGAAAAGCCCTAATTGAGAAACAAGGAATGAAATAGATTTCATACTCTCTGCCAATCCCAGCATAGTGCAGGATGTAGAAGTGTTAGGTAGGGTAAAGTGCAGTGACGATAGGTTAGTGAGGTCTAGGAGTTCTTTCAATTTGAAGAGAGAAAGAATAAAATTAGTCAAGACGAAACAGGCCAAGCTAGACGCAGTATAGGGCAAAAGCAGACCAATTCAGACTGGTGCTTGCAAACAAATATGCAGCTTTAGAACAGGAAGATGAAGACAACATAGAGGTAATGAATGAAACCGTAACTAGGCTGATCTCAGAAGCAGCAGTTGAAGTGGGTGAACCAGTTGGTAAGCTCTCCCAAGTAACAAAGGACCTAATAAATAAACGGCAAAACATGAAAGTGTCAAACTCAAGTGATCGGTTAGAATTCGCTGAACTGTCGAAACTGATCAAGAAGAAGTAAGCGATATCCGAAATTATAACGTGGAAAAGATTGGGGAAGCAGTAAAATATGGACGGGGCATTAAATCAGTGAGAAGCAAATTTGGCATAGGACAAGGCAAAATGTATGCACTGAAAGATAAGCAGGGTAATATCATCAGCAATTTCGATGAAATACTAAAAGCAGTGGAAGAATTCTATACTGACCTGTATAGTACCCAGAGCAGCCAAGCTATACTCTCATTCAAAGTAGTGATGAACAGGATACAGATGCTCCTTCTATAACTAGCAATGAGGTTAAATGGGCCTTGAAAGACATAACCAGGGGAAAAGCCGCTGGAGAAGATGGAATAACAGTCGATTCAATTAAAGATAAAGGATATATCATGGTTGAAAAGCTTGCGACTATTTATACGCAATGCCTCACGACTTAAAGTGTACCAGAAAGCTGGAAGAACGCCAACATTATACTCATCCATAAGAAGGAAGACGTTAAAGAATTGAACAATTATAGACCCATTAGCTTGCTTTCAGTATTGTATAAAATATTCACAAAGATAATTTCCAGTAGAATCAGGGCAACACTTGACTTCGGCCAACCAAGAGAACAGGCTGGCTTCAGAAAGGTATATTCTACGATGGATCATATCCATGTCATCAATCAGGTAATAGAGAAATCTGCGGAGTACAATCAACCTCTCTACATTGCTTTCATAGATTATGAAAAGGCATTTGATTAAGTAGAGATACCAGCAGTCATAGAGGCATTGCGTAATCAAGGAGTACAGGAGACATACGTGAATACCTTAGCAAATATCTACAAGGATTCCAGAGCTACCTTGGTTCTCCACAAGAAAAGTAGGAAGTTACCTATTAAAAAAGGGGTCAGGCAAGGAGAGACAATCTCTCCCATGCTATTCACTGCATGCTTAGAAGAAGTATTCAAGCTCTTAGACTTAGACTAGGAAGGCTTAGGAGTGAGGATCGACGGCGAATATCTCAGCAACCTTCGGTTTGCAGATGACATTGTCCTATTCAGCAACAATGGAGACGAATTACAACAAAGGATTGAGGACCTTAATCGAGAAAGTGTAAGAATTGGGTTGAAGATGAATATGCAGAAGACAAAGATAATGTTCAATAGCCTGGCAAGGGAACAAGAATTCATGATCACCTGTCAGCATCTAGAGTCTGTAAAGGAATACCATTTAGGTCAATTACTCAAAGGGGACCCTGATCATGAGAAGGAAATTTACAGAAGAAGAAAAATGGGTTGGAGTGCATATGGCAGGCATTACCAAATCCTGACCGCGAGATTACCACTGTCGTTGAAAAGAAAAGTGTACAATCATTGCATTCTACCGGTGCTAACATATGGGGCAGAAACTTGGAGGTTAACAAAGAAGCTCGATAACAAGTTAAGGACCGCACAAAGAGCAATCGAACGAAAAATGTTAGGCCTAACGTTAAGAGACAGGACGAGAGCGGTGTTGATCAGAGAGCAAACGGGGATAGCCGATATTCTAGTTGACATTAAGAGAAAGAAAATGGAGCTGGGCAGATCATGTAATGCGTAGGATGGATAACCGCTGTACCATTAGAGTTACAGAAAGGATACCAAAGTTAAGGGAAGCGCAGTCGAGGACGGCAGAAAACTAGGTGGGGTGATGAAGTTGGGAAATTTGCAGGCGCAAGTTGGAATCAGCTAGCGGAAGACAGGGGTAATTGGAGATCACAGGGAGAGGCCTTCGTCCTGCAGTGGACATAAATATAGGCGGCGGCTGCTGCTGCTGCTGCTGCTGCTGCTGCTGCTGCTGCTGCTGCTGCTGCTGCTGCTGCTGCTGCTGCTGCTGCTGCTGCTGATGATGATGATGATGATGATGATGATGATGATGAGAGAGAGTGATCAAAAGAAGGAAATGACGCTTGTTTCTGCAACCCCTGAGGGAGCACGGCGAAGCGTCGTCAGGGGAGAGGGAATCGGAAGTGATAGTGGATAGTGCGCAGCTGCATCAGTCTGCGCGCGTTACCCTCACCCAAAGAGAGTGTGGCGAAGTGAACCGTGATGGCACGGCCATGCCTTACGCTCGTGGTGGCCCCGACTGTGGCAGTGTAGCTGCCTCCGTTCAAGAGCTGGGACAGCAGCAGCAGTGGACACAAATATAGGCTGATGATGATATAAGGTGTCCCAGCTAACGTTAGCCGAGCTATTCAATGAAAAAAATGAAGATTACTAAAACATGGTACAAGATACAATTTACAAGCTAGATATGTTGTTCGTTTGTCAGACCTATGACGACCGAACACCATACATTTTATAATTGTATCTCGCGCCATGGTATGGCATGATAAACTTTATTCAGGTCCTGAAGATCAACCCTTAGGATGACGCAGGCGGCTCCCACGTCGGGACAGTAAGGTTTAACCTTACCGCCGTGTCGTGGGCTTTCTGGACGGCCTGTACTTGATCTAAAAGCACTCCACTGTGAAGGACTCGCCGCCATCAGACCCTTTCCTTGTCGCAGTCTGTGAAAGCCACACGACATTGCCAAAGCATATGATGCAGAGTAATGATGCCATTACACTTCTCGCAATTGATTGGTACCTCTCTTTCTGGATATAGCTTGTTAATAAAGTTTTGACTAGGATTGGTTCTTGTCTGTAACAAACTCAGAGTCACCGCTTGAGCTCTATTGAGCTTAGCATGTGGCACTGGGAATTCCCTTCTGTTCATGTAGTAATGCTTCGTGACTTCATTTTATGTAAGTAATCGGTCCCTGTTCTCCTCCCGCATATTATTGGGGTCCTGGTCGCGTAGTGCACGGATAGTAAGTCCTTGTGCAGCTGCGTTAGCCACCTGGTTCAAATTCCTCCGAGATGGATCGACAGACCCCATGTGTGCAGGAAACCAGTGGATTTCGATCCCTTGGCTGTCCATCTCACCGATAAGCTGGGCATCCCTTTTGGTTACAAAGCCTTTGGTAAAATGTCTAATAGCCATCTTAGAGTCACTGTAAATGCGCGTCCACTTATTATTCCTTAAAGCCAATGCTATCGCTACTTGTTCTGCCACTGTTGCTTCTTTAGTCATGATAGTAATAGCATCCCGAGTGAGTCCATCTACATCTACTACTACTGCCGTAAAGGCTTTATTTCCTCTGACCCATGCAGCATCCACAAAAGCCGCATGTTCTCTGTCCTGTTCTATCTCCTGCAGGAGAGCTTTGGCCCTTGCCTTTCTTCTTTCCATGTTGTGCACCGGGTGCATATTTCTGGGAAAAGGAGTCGTCTTGATGATCTCTCTTATGCTATATTTTAGTTCTACTGTCTTCCGAATTTTCAGATTCGCTTGGGTACCACCTTGGCTCTTCGAGTATTGCTCTACCTGACCTTGTTTCGGAAAGCCTCTCTCTGTGGGCAATTTGCTGAGCTTCAATTATTTCGGATATTGTGTTGTGGAGCCCTAGATTCATTAATTTATCATCCGGTGTGCTAACCGGCAATCCCACTGTTGTTTTGACAAGCCTTTTAATTAATCTGTTCAACTTCTTTAGTTCTGTCTGTGTCCATCTAAGCATCCCTGCTACATATGAGAAGTGACACAAGGCGAAAGCGTGGACCAGTCTCTTGGCGCTCTCCTCTCCCAACCCTCTGTGTCTGTTAGTGATTCTCCTTAGCAGTCTTATTATCTCCTCAGTCTTGCTTGTGATGTTTTGTATTGTTTTTCCGTTTGCCCCGTTTGCCTCCAGGAATAACCCTAAGACTCAAATGGATTCGACTTGCTTAATAGTTTTGCCCGCCTTTGTGGTTAGTACTAACCTGGGTTCTTCTTCGGGAACATATCCCCTCGGTTTTCACCCCTTTTCCTATTACTGAGTACTAGGAGTTCAGACTTCTCAGCAGAGCTAGCATTTCAGCCCCATGTCTTCTAAAATGGACTCTACCTCATAAATGCTCTCCTGAAGTCTGCTTTACGCCTGTCCCATACTTCCTTCAGCGTTCCATATTGTCACATCGTCTGCATAAATGGTAAAGTTAATGCACTCTATCCCTTTTAATCTCTTTGCCACTTTTGACATCGCCAGGTTGAAAAGCATAGGTGACAAGACCGACCCTTGCAGCGTCCCTCTGTGACCGAGATCCATCTTCTTTGATTTAATGTCCCCGAATCTAAGGTGTGCTGAGCGCTGGCCAATAAAAGCTTTAACCACTTCATATAGTTTTCTGCCTAATCCCAGTTCAGAAATGACCTCAAGTATTGCTCTATGCTTAATTTTGTCAAAATCCATTCAACCATTCATCCATTCAACCATTCAACCAAAATCCCTTCCATGTCAATTCAACATCCAACCCCAAGAGAGCTCTAGTGTGCTTTGGACTGGCTAAAAGCAATTTATGTTTGATTAACAACACGGCATCTTGTGTGGACAAGCGTGGTCTGAAACCAATCAGATTATACGGTAGGATGTCATTGTCCTCCACATATTTCGTTAACCTGTTCAATATGACATGCTCCATTGTCTTTCCTAGACATGATGTTAACGAAATTGGCCTGAGGTTATCTAAGTTGAGTTGTTTGCCCGGCTTTGGTATTAAGATAGTACAGGCCGTCCTCCATTCTTCTGGATAGACCCCATTCTTCCATAATTCATTCATGTATGTGGTCAGATGTTTTATGGAGTCGTCGTCCAAATTCTTTAGCAATCTGTTAGAGATGCCATCCGGGCCCGATGCTGACCTACTATTTAAATCATGCAATGCCGTGCGTACCTCACTTTCGTTGAATTCCTGATCCATAAAGTTGCATTCTGCCCTTAAGTAATCGGGGTAACTTACTTCCTGATCCGCTGTCCTGAGAGGCAAGTATTTAGCTGCCAATCACTGCATTATGCTCTCTGTGCTTGCAGTCTGACTTTCCTGGTGTACCAGCTTCGCCACTGCCGTACGTCTATTCCATTTAGTGCCTTTTTCATTAAGCAGATGCCTGAGCAGATTCCAATTGCCTCCACGTTTTATCCTTCCATCTATAGAGTTACACACCTCATTCCACTGTCGTTTCTGCAAATATCGGGCGTGCTCCTCGATATCCCTATTGAGCTGAGCAATTCGCTTCCTAAATCTTCTGCTCAAGCGGTGTGATTTCCATCTTTGTAAAATCGATTGCTCAGCTTCGATCAAATGCGCCAATCTACTGTCCATTTGTGTGACCTCTTCCTCAGTTTCTATAGCCTTAGTTGCTGCATTCAAGTCGTCCCTAAGCTGAGCTGCCCACTCTGGTGGTGTTATTTGCCCCATTCCTTCTTTTTCCGCTCTGTCCTTCCTGATTTTTCTAAACTGATCCCAGTCTAAATAAGTGAAATGCTTTACCTCCACCCCCGTCGTTTCCACCATTATCTGTAGCATGTAATGGTCGCTCCCCAGATCCGCCCCAGAGTTGATCCAGTCTGCCCTGGGTAAGTTAGAAGTGAAGGTTAAGTCCGGGGTAGTGTCCCTACACGTGGAAGTGCCACACCTAGTAGGAAAGGCTGGGTCTGCGATAAGAGAGAGGCCTAAATCCGTGGCAAGAAGCCAGATTCCTTCCCCTTTCTTTGTACTCCAGTGGTAACCCCAAGATTGGTGTGGGGAGTTGAAGTCCCCGCCTATTATGAGGGGCGCATTTTTGGCTACCCCCATGGCCTTATTAAAAATTGCTTTGAAGCTCTGTCTCATCTCTCTGGAACTGCTATATATGTTGAGGCAGAACAAGGTTTGCGCTTTACCTTTGTGCCTTTTTAGGACCATTTCTATAAATATATATTCAATTTTGTTCGCCCCCAATTTTAAATCATGCTCGATGTAAGGAATTTTCTTCTCAATTAGGGTGGCGATTCCCCTGCCCGGGTCTTTGCCTTTGCAGATCGAGTTAAAGCCAGACAGCCCGATCTCCTCCGCTAGAGTTTCCTGGAGCATTATTAATTTTGGCCTATTTTCAACTGTTTTGATTATCTGTGCTAATGACGCTCTTTTTTGGTGAAATCCTCTGCAATTCCACTGCCACACACTAAGTCTCTTTCTGCTATCCATTATTATTGCCGTTACCCCCCGACTTGCTACCCCCTGTCACTGTTCTCTTGACTGTGCTACCCACCGCTCCTGGAAGTGTTCTAACGCTTTCTGATTCCGAGGGCATATATTCCTCATCATCTCCTTGGGCCTCTAATTTTTTCAGCCGTTTCTCGGCTGTTAACTTCCACTTACATATTTTGTCCACCTTAAGGTTAACGCTTTCTACCGTGTCCTTTAGGTCCTTAATCGCATTCTTAATCTCCTCCAGAACCGAGCAGATCGATTACACCTCTGGGACTACAGCTCTCTTTTTTGGCGCCGGTGTGCCTTCTTCCTCCTGGCTATTACTTCTACTCACCGGCTTAGCTACTGCCAGATTACCGCTTTCTGCCCTTAACCCTGTGTTCATTTCCTGAATCTGCTTCTTAAGTTCTTCATTTGCTTTCTTTAGTGATATAACCTCTCTGATGAGCTGTTCTACTCTGGTATCATTGCTTTGTATCTGCGAGGCAATTGCCACATTACCTGTGGCTTTCACAGTACCTTTGACTTTATCTTCCCAGGTAGCTCCTGGCTCCTTTTTCTTGATCTTCAGCTCCTGCTCCTCGAAGCGCACCTGCGCCTCCCGAGACCTCGAACGGTTTCTTCCCCTCGATGTTGAACGCTGCCTTGATCTTGAACTACTTCTTGAGCGTGAGCGCTGTCTTGATCTTGAACCACTCCTTGAGCGTGAGCGCCTCCCAGCGCCCGGAGGGGTCTCCTTTGTCGGTTGAGCCGATTCCATCTCGGTGTCCTCTTTGAAGCGTTCTCTTCTCCTTACTCTCACTACATACGGTATTTGATACCGCTGCTTGCAAGCTTTGTCACCTGTGGGGTGATCTTCACCGCAGAACTTGCATTTGGGAGAGCATATATGATCCTCCCCTGGGTCTTGCACACCGCATCCCCTGCACTGCACCACATCAGGTGTGGGACAAACGTCTGATCTGTGTCCAATTCTTCCACATGCGTAACATACGTTCATCTGTTCATTACTGTAAATAAAGTTTATTCCTCCTCCTCGTTAAACGGCTTGGCTAAATTTAGCAAGGACACACGGTATGTTGGAACAGCAACTAGCCAACAGCGCAATTGACCCAACGATAGCTTACGTTCTATGTGACTGAAGCTGCGTTGAGCATTGGACATCCAGTTAGTGAAGATACATCATGAGCTAAAATGTTTATTTTTCCTCTATGGAGGACGTCCAAGCCAATAAAGTAAGTAGGGAAAGTGAAAAAGCTTGCACTGATCCGGCCGAGACAGTTGCAAAGCTCAGTCCTGCCCTTCGACGAACGCCTTCTTCAAGTGGTCGAGATAGTTGTTCCCGATGAAGTCACAAGCCAGGTTGGAGAGCGCACTTCGAATCAGGCTCCGAAACCGCCGCTCCATTGTGTCGATTCTCTTTCCGTCCCAGCTGATGGTGGAGTTTTCGACGACCAAGTTCTTGATCCGGACACGGCCGAGGTCGAGTGCCACGATGTGGAAGTGGTCCTCTATTGCGAATAGAAAACAGGCGATACGTGTTGCTGCAGTTTTATAACAATGAGAGGCTTGTTGAAACGGACACAAATTTCCTCACCCGGAAACGTAATGTAGTCAGCGTTCAAAAGAAGCCGTTTAGGCAGACATTGCCCAGGTGTCAACGAGAAAGCATGGCGACCTCGTTCAGAGAAATAAATCTTAAACTACTCCTTTGGGCACTGAAACGTTGTGAAACAGGGTACATTGTAAACATTATATCGCCTTCTTTTTTAATTCAGCGGCCAAATTAATTTAATTTTACATACGGGGATTTACGTCCCAAAGCCACGATCTGATTATGAGGCACGCCGTAGTGGGGGATTCCAGAATAATTTGGACCACCTGGGGTTCTTTAACGCGCACCTAAATCTAAGTACACGGGTGTTTTCGCTTTTCGCCCCCATCAAAATGTGGCCGCCGTGGCCGGGATTTCGATCCCGCGACCTCGTGCTTAGCAGCCCAACACCATAGCCACTAAGCAACCACGGGGGGTATCGGTGGTCTACAGAACGTGTCCTGATCGCTTGGAACGTAGCGTTTCTAGACAAGTAGGCAGGTTAAAATTCGCAGGTTACGTTTTGACTGAAGCATGTGAAAAGGTAATTCGTAGAATGAAGTTAGGAAAAAGCAGAGACAAAAAAAAAAAAAAAACTGAGCAAAAGACGGATAAGCTCGTCGTAGTCTCATAGGTTCACCGGCTTCCTCGTGGACTAAAAAACGCAGCTGCTCGACACGGTGTAAAAGTTTTTTTTCTATGCCAAATAAGTTAGGTGGAATTTGCGCCCGTGTACGGGAACAGGCGGAAGCCAAAAACATCCCAGAGGAAGGTAGGCTGCGGCGTCAAGCACAGGTCACATGCAATTCAATGTGCCACGGGCTTGGTGTATAATCTGCCTCTTCCGTGTGGCTAATAAATAATAATGAAAATAAGTGTGGCTAAATATATAATTAACGGAGCACGAATATTCGTAACCTGGCAACTGTAAGTCTCACATTGCCTCGCACTGTGAAGAATGGGGCTGCGCACCTGAGCTCAGCCAGGCTCATGTTGTCACCAGGCACCATAGTCAGACAACTCGGGATAATATCGAGACATGGTACATACATCGTAAAAAAAGGTACTTGTATTAGTATTCCCTCGCGCTGCGTGAGAATGAACTTGGTTTTGAACAGCTAAATTCTTATTTGTTTGTTTACCCACGTGTTGTTATATATTGTCTTGTTTGTTGCCAGTAAACCTTGAGTTGAGATCGACACTGATGCTGTCGTGCATTTCGTGTCCGTGGTTTTTTTTTTTTTTTCTGTCGCGCCGTTTCCAAAATGAACCCCACATACCAACTCGCCCATCTGTCAGTTCTCAACTCAATAGAAAGCAATTTAGCCGCCGAGATTTCTCCGCGCGATGCCATCACTCCGGCTGCTGAGCTAGCTCGCTGAAATCCAATGTCGGTTCCGGAAGTTATTTCGGAGTATAATGGCCTAGATTATTTATAGAGCACGCTAATTTGAAGTGTGCGCACTGTTTATGCGTCGTTATGACCTGTAACAAGTGCGTGTGCCTCCTAAAGCTTAAGCACGCGCGCCATATTTTACTAGCATGTGCAGATCCATTTTAGATCAGCATGCGCGCAGGTTCATTTTCTTTCTTTAATACTCTTCCGTATTCTGTTGTAAATAAAGGGATAGGAGGGGCGGGGCTGGGTGAGGGGCGTTGGGTATTCGCGGGAAAGCACGTATATTCGTTCGTTTCGAATGCATCGAAAATTCAAAATACTGAAATGTGAGCCGAAGCGGATATCAAATAGCATAATATATTCGCCGGAATCTTCGCACAAGCCTACAAAAAGGTCAATCTTCTAGTCGATACGAGGCCCGAAAAGCTGTTGCGGCGCTCATTTCAGCCAGCCCTTGAACGTTATGTTACTACTGCATAAAGATTTCCGCGAGTGTATACTGCTTTCTCTTCCTCTTGAGCGGCGTTTAAGGTTGTTCTCACACAAGAAGTGTAATTCTCACCAGGATCTTTTCTTATTTGCAGCGTTGCCTGCACGACTTTCGCGGTGGCGGACGTATTCCCCGCTTCGATGACGGCCAGTGGTGGTTCGTCGTGGTGCGTGTTTCCGACCGCCACGCGCCAGCGGTAACTCGTGCGGATCTTGAAGAAACGCATGAAGCAGCTGGCACGGCTCCCGTCGCGTGAACCGAAGATGCAGTCGCCGTTCTGCCGGATGTCCTCGTCCGCGCAAGAGACGCGGCCCCCGTAGAACTCGAGCCAACTCCACCACGGGTCGCGCCACCGGTCCGACGAGACCCGGCGCGTGTTGTTGACGCACGCGTCGGCGGGGATGTTCTCGCACAGTCGACCACTCTTGAGTGCGTGTTCCACTCGATCGTCGATCGACAGCAGAACTGGGATGGTGCGCTCCCCTGCGTTGTTCACAGTATGCACGTACAAGAAAAGAAAAGGTAAGAATGAGGTCCCTGTCGATGCTGCGAGATATAGACGCAGATCGGTGCATTTGGGAAATTTTCTCCACAGTCGAGTGGTCTAACGATAAGAGACAACCGATTGTTTTGATAGTACAAGCAGCTGATGTTCATTCTGCAGACCGGAGCAGTGCGCAGCGTCTTAAGTATGTTATTTCTCAATGCTCTTATACGTTTCGTTTTTCCTCTGGCTAAACCCCCTGCCTTTCCCCTTTCTTCTGCCTCTCTCTCTTTCTCGTATAATGAAATCGAAACACCGACGAAAAGCGCTGGCAGTTACCTGGGTTATAAAAGTGTACAGCCAGTATACACAAGTACAAGTATACAGTATACAGTTGGCGCTTCACTGTCTCTTCTCTTCTGTCCCCTTTTCACAAAATGCATTTCGCGCCACAGACAAGTTCACCTAGGAAGTATACAGCCTTTTTAGCGGCCCACGATGTAACTGACCGAAAGGGATAGACGATATGCAAGATTTGCAAGTGCGCTTCTCAACGCACCTAGCTTGACCTAATGAAGACGGCGGACCTTGGGCTAGGATTGTATTTAGTTGCAATTAAAGTGTTAACATGCGAGACGGTGACATCGTTCCTGCCACCCTCAGTTCCCCGCGCCGTCCAATGTACGGGCAAAGTAAAATGTGCGTGCATAAATCACAGCTTTTGCAAAATTCCCTTAACAAATGCTCAAAAGCGTTATATGCGGCTGAAGTTCCAAACGAATCAATTATATACGGGCAACATAATAAAGTATGCCACTTAATTACAGGCAATTGAAATTCTTATAGTAACTGCTCGAAAAAAAAAAAAAATCAGCTTCGCTTGAAATTGAGTTGCAATGCTGGAAGGTCGCACAAATCTGCTTCCTTTTTTCCCGTTTTTTTTTTTGTGTGCGTTTATTCGTTTTACTCGGCCAGTCAGTTCTTTCAAGTCATCACACATGTCGCTGTAACGCTTGATTATATGCAACGCACGATGCCCTGCTTAATGTTCCTGGCCGGGACTCTGCATGCCCGACCACCGCGGTGTGCATATCTCGCTAAGAACGCGCCAGATCATGCTCCTATACATGTGTCTTTCACGCACATGCACTCACGCGTGAGTGCATGTGTACGCGTGACTATCGGCCGCGCACACACACGCGCGCGCAGCAGTCGCGGCTAACCCACCTCCCCTGTAGAGTTACCTACAATTAGAGCCTCCGAGATCTGCGGTGCGCGCCGCCCGATCTGGGATGTCGTGCTACAACCATAGATTTGCCTACAACAGTTACTATAAAGAACTTTGGCGCTGCTATCGTACAGCTTCTATGACAATTATGAGTACAGTACATAGATTTGTGCATAACATTCGTGCTTGTGGCTCCAGGTAATTCTTCTGGCGTTTAAAGGGACCCTGAAACGATTTTGACGATTTTGTACAAACGTACTGAGTCGTTATAGTGTAGGTCTTTCTGATCATTAATTGACGCATCTAAGCGCTCCACATAAAGCGTGTAATTTATTATAAGGTTTTAAAAAGGTACATCGCTACCGATCGCAGCACGCCAATCGGCTGAGTTTTCAGCCGCCCCTGACCAAGTGACGCGATTTGACCATTACAGTAGGGCGAGCGATCCGATTGGCTGCCCAGGGCGCGTCATCGGTTATTTTTCCAACATTATGGTGAACATACGCTGTTCGTAATGGTTTGGATGTTAGTTAATTTGTTTCTATAAAAAGAGAGTAACAGAAAGAGAGTGCACCAGGAGCTGATACTACACTAAAAGCACTTCCGGCCCACAGCAAGTGTCGTCTGCTTCTGTTACACCGTGCTCCGTGTTGACGAGAGTTGCGCGGTTAGTGTTGGTCTCATTCTTTCTTTTCGCGAGCACCATGGTTCGCCCTTTCGTTGTGGGCTGCAAACGTAGCGATCGGCGACATGTCAAGCGGCGACATCGTGCCCTTCTGCAAGGCAGCAGACGAGCGGCGTGGCTGCAGCGCATCGGACTGTCGGTATCCAAACGGCGCCTGCATCTACACGTTTGCGGCCGTCACTTCACGCCGAAGGATTACTACCACAATAGAGTTTAGCTTGTGCGGTATTCGGGTAAACGCAAACACAAGTGTACTGGACGTTTTACGTGATGAACGGAGACGCAAACGTGAACTGCTTGCGCAGTGCAGCTACCTGGCGGCACAAAGTTCAACCAAATGCAAAGCTAATATAGCAGTAACCAAGTGTGTTCTACTTTGCTGCTCGCGCAAATTTTCGCCAGGAGGAGCGCAATCTTGAACACATTATCTTGTTATATGTTTAAAATGTTTTACACTTAGTTACAGAAATATTAGCTCTGTGTTTGGCTGGTTAAGCTCTGCGTCACCAGATGGCTGGACCGTGCATGCCGATCATGCCGATCAGGTCGCTCACGTACGTCTACAAAGCTCCTGCATGACTGCGATATGGAGGGGCTTTAGTTTCCACCTCTGCCTGCTCGTCAGAACGTCCGGCTCGCCTGTGGTTACCGGAATACCGGACACGCTCCGCGCTGCGACAGAAGGCGCGCAACGCACGCTGCTTGATCGCTCTCGCTGGGGATCGACGGCCAGGCGGCTAGCGGAGAGGTTGGAGCGCCTACGTGCGCTGGCTCCATGACACCCGGAAGTAGACAACACGACGTCACATCATAAGGTAGAGCCAGTGAAGGCGGAGCTTAGCCCCGATCAATCGGCGAACGAGTTGAGGAGAAAATGCATGGCTAAGGAGGAGGGTAACTAGTAATCGTCCGTAGCTCTCTTAATATGAGACGCTTCGCTTAATTTGTGACGCGAATATTTTATTGAAGCTGTACTCTACGCGTCTACAAAATTTGTCCGAACCGTTTCAGGGAACCTTTAAGCTGCATCTTTCTAAAATTTTCAAGAAAGCATATTTTTTTCCTAACACACCAAGGCAATACAAGCCTATGTACATGCGCGTATTCACCACGATTTGTTGCATTTATATAACGCAATATATATTGTTGGACGTGATCAGCAAAGTCGCAGAGCCGCTTAAAGCCCGGAAGGGCGAAGGCTTAGGTAAATGCATATGTTGTGTTCTGTCCACCATTCCCTGGGCTTGCTGAACCGAAATACCTTCAGCTCCCGTAAATACTAGCGCCAGAGTGATTTTTAGTGATTAAAAAAAAAAGCTATCACGCCGACTTTTCCACCTCCATACCGAAGTGTCTATTCCTGGCAGTTGCCACTGAAAAAATTGCCCTATAGGCATTGGCTGCAAAGACCCTACACTGTCGGGCACGCCGAGTCTCCGCCATCCGGACGAGTGGGAGACAGGTTCCATTTCTTTCGACGCTCATGGCTGGACACGTGGAGCCGTTTGACGTTGAAATATCCGCCATGTTGCTCAGTGCTGAAACGAGATCACGGGAAAAATTATGACGCACAGCGTTCCAAGTTACCTCCATAGTGATGCAGTCTCCCGAAGAGCCCTTAAAGGGAAAGCAAGAAAAAAGTCGCAGTAAAGAACTTTAGACTAAGCATTCTTTCGAAACAGTGCGAGCATTTGTGGCGAGGTAAAATGTTGATTATTAGCGGGAACATTGAAGGCCAAACTATTGCTTGAACCACAGCACCAAACCGTGCCCTAAAATTACGTCACATGTCAAAGGTTACAGCACGAAATAGAAGCAAGAAACATTTGCTGTGACTAATGCCTCTGACTATAAAAAAAGAAAAATATTGCATCTTCCCCCGAAAGGAAAAGCAGTGATTTCGGTAGCAAACTATTAGTCAGCTATGCGAAGGAAGGATAGCATAGGTTCATTGGTCGTATAAACTAGTGCATATTTGCTTGCTAACCAATTAACAGGCATGGTGACATGCGCACAGGCAAACGTGAACACATCTCCCTGGATGACCACGGCTTTTATTTTTATGCAATACTGTTATGTTGGAAGGCAGTATAGTGCCATTTCAGCAGCACTTGGCGCTGTTTCGTTACCAGAAAATCGGCACAAACTGCTCGCAGGGAAGCTGTGCGGCGTACGTACAGTACATATTTTCACACGCGCAGCTTATAGGCTGTCCATATAACCACACCACAGGAATAATCTCTCGACACGCTTCCGGATTCTTTTCAAGCGAAGCTTGTATACGCTAGCCTGCGCCGGCGATGTAACGCTGAAACTATCATCATCAACAATGCCTCGAGCGTCGTGTTCTTCCCCAGCTGGCTCCGCTGCCGCTCATATCAATCTATAGCGTAGATTTTCACTTCTCTCCTGTCGTCGTAATGGGAAGGCCGCGCTTACGGGGGTATGAGCCATTGCTTAAGGGGGTATGAGCATTGTGAACGTAATGACTACCATAAGACGTATGTGCGTAGATTTGACATGTCCAAACGATACGTGTGACATCGAGATGACCGAACCCCTTGCAGTATAAAGCAGCGATCACAAGGCTACTTTGCTCACTTTCATAAAACTGACCAGTGAAGTTTCCGATGTTCAATAAACATGTGTTTCATTGCCAACTTGTCTCCACTGATGTCACCAGTATCCACACAATGTACATCTCGTTAATCACAAGGGCACACTCCCGTTAACAGAATGTTAGGGACAGTCATCCATCTTCACTGTGTGGAAGGGCCAACGATTTATTTTTTTGGATGACGGTGTTTAACAAGCAGAAAGCTTATCGTGTTCACTTACCTGACGGCGACTGCGTTGCTGTCAACTGGGGCTCCTTTTCACTTCCTCTTACGAGTGGGCCGCCATACCCGCCTTCGTAGCTCCTCTGTACCCACTGGAATAGTTGCGGGTCCACCTGTCCCGCCACCTGTGTCCCATGCCAGACGGGTCCTTGAAGAGAATGCACATATAGACTTTGAAGGGTAACATGAAATCTCTCTACATTATGGGGTTTTACGTGCGAAAACCGCCATTTGGTTATGAGGCACGCCGTTGTGGGGGACTCCGGATTAATTTGGTCCACCTGGGGTTCTTTAACGTGCACTTAAATCTATAGTACACGGGTGTTTTCTTCATTTCTCCCCCATCGAATTGCGGCCGCCGTGGCCGGGATTCGATCCCATGCCCTCCTGCTCAGCGCCTAACACCGTAACCACTGAGCAACCACGGCGGGTAACGCACACGCACGCACGCACACACACACGCACACACGCACACGCGCGCACGCGCACACGCGCACACGCGCACACGCGCACACACGCACACACGCACACGCACGCACACACACACACACACACCGCAGGAAAAAGCACCGTCCGAACGCTATAAAACTGTTATCTTGAGAAACCGGTGCTTGGCTTACACCAGTCTCTTTGAGGAATCTTTTTGAAACCTTCGTTACTGATTAAATCATGTACCTCCCACTATGCAGGTTCTCAAACACATAACTAGGGATTGCAGTTTTCGGTTTTTACCTATAAATGCCGAAAACTACTTGCCGATTCGAATTATAGAAATTTGGTTCAAACCAATAAGTGGCGATATTAGGAATCCATCGTGGCTCGTCATGCTTAAGCAACCATCGTGCTTAAGCCTCCTTAAGTGCACCGACTGAGTGGCCATGGCTCTGGGATGCAGTATTTAAATTGTTTTGTTTTCCTGTATTTAACCTCACTTTGGAGTACAGCTTTTCCCCCCAAAAAGAGAAGAATAAACAGAAAGGAGCGCTGCCAGCTCTGACGAGAATCCATATGGTGAGTGTATTTGAACAAATTTCTAGTGTAATTAGTTCAATTCACTGCTTTGAGGACAATAAAGCTTTCTCTTTTAATGTTGCCTTCCCCATATATCGTAGATACGTGTGAGAAGCTTTTAAAAGGGCCGAAAAGGCCGCAACTTTCGAGCAATATAAGTGCCAATAAATACCTGCGTAATTAAAAAAAAATAGGATGTCGGTAAATGCAATCCTTACACAACTGTTTGCCGATGGGAGATCAAGCCATGAGAGAGAGACACAGCGTTGCCATATTTTTCGGCATTTGTCACTAAGCTTGGACGAGAAAGTCGCTAAATTGCCGCTAAATTTTGCTTCAATGTGGCTTAAATTGTCACTAGAACTATTGGGCGAACTTTATATAATGCAGGTTTTTGGAAAACTATAAGACAAGCGAAGGTGGTGTAAATCGTTAACCGAAGCGTTTCACATTGGTCTAGTGTGCGTACAGGTGGAAAAAAAAATGTGGTTGATCCCTCTTATATAGGAATCGGTATAGAACACGAAAGTGAAACGTGTCTTCACAGAAGTAGTGTAATGTTTATTGCACATTGATATATAATGTCTATTGGTGTTTTGTGGCTAAAGCGCCCTTAGGCGTTGATGCACCCACGCTGACGCCTGGTGGCACGTCTCCTCCATCACGACTACCAACGTCGATGACCATGAGCAACCGTCGTGCATATGGAAGCTGCACTACGCTGCACACGCTAGCACAACGCGAAAGACGAAGCACGTAACTGACACACTAATACAACGCGCAAGACAAAGCACGTAACTGAATCGTCACCGAGTCAAATCAGCGCGTACAGCGCGTCGTAATTGCAGCCTCCGCGATCAACTTCAGAAACATTTTCAGAGCTAATTGCGGAGGCCACGCTCCGCTGTGCTGAGTACGGTGAACGCCACCTAGGTGGCGTTGGTAGTGCTTCTTGATGCCAGCGTCCCTTCGAATGCTGGCATCGAGGCGTCGTAGTACTGAGACCACCGAAGCGTTCACTGTCGGTGCGCGTTAAGGCCGGAATACATGGAGCGAATAACCGGCGTCCGAGCGAAGAACTTCGTCGGGCGGCGAACGTCCGACGGCCGGCGTCAAGAAATTTGCCGTCCGCAGCCGATCTGCCTGTCCAAACATTTTCGTCGAGCGAACGCCGCCGCCGGAAGCGTCTAGCGCGCAGCGGTGGACGACAGCCAATCAGGAGGCACTAGTTCCGGTCGCAATGCATGCTGGTGTTTCGCGCGCGCGCGCCTTTTCGCGTCGTCTGCAATCGCGTTGGTGTTGCCGTGTCTGCATGTCTCTGCACCGATTGAGTAGTTCCTAGTATGATCTCTCAGGAATCGCGTTGTATTTGTACATCCCATATCCGCTGATCTGCGAGGAAACAGACAAGCAGTGCAAGCTCTCTACAACCTTCAACAGAAATCTTCTGATCTCAGAGGCCACATGCTGTCGTCATGCCTATCTCCCGACTTCCCCGATAGATGGCGTTGGCATCGGATATTTCTTTCGCTAGGCTTAGACGCGTTCGAAACGAGAAGCGATCTCGAAAACTACTCAAGGTTATCCATAATACTCTGTCGTCGAAGCGGCCTGAGACTAAGCGAAAGCCGTTTACGCAGTCATTTGCTTCCAACTAAGTGAATTCTACAAGGACAACGCCAAATTCAGTTCGAAGCGGGCGGCCGGGACCGCCGCCAACACGGCGGCCAACGCGCGGCGGCGTTCGCCGCATGTATTGCAACACAGCAAACATCCTGCGTCGTGTCGCCGCGTCGTTACTTGACGCGTGAAGTTCGTCGAGAAAGTTCGCTCCATGTATCCCGGGCTTTAGTGTCATAATGCAGTACTTCTCTTTTCTGCTCATAGGCGGCGGCACCGCCCCGAGCAAGAGCGCGGGTACACGGAGGAGTGTTAGATATATAAGGCGCGTCTGTGTAGCTCTCTGCGAATGCGTTTGTGGCGCAATGGGTTAAACGCTCGGCGATCTATCGTCGCGGACCGAGAGGTCGTGGGTTCGATTCCCAAATTTTGCATGTTTGTGGAACTTTTTCTTCTGGTTTCTTTCTTTGTATTATGTTCTATGACGTATTTCCGTCACGGAAATACGGCAGTGAAGTCTTGGTGGACCCCGGAATAAAACACTTTCGTGTTAAAAATTAAAATTAAATTTTACGTGCCAAAACCACGATCTGATTATGAGGCACGCCGTACAGTGGGGGACTCCGGAAATTTGGACCACCTGGTGTTCTTTAACGTGCACCTAAATCTAAGTACACAAGTGTTTTCGCACTTCGCCCCCATCGAAATGCGGCCGCCGTGGCCAGGTTTCGATCCCGCGACCTGCTTAGCAGCCCAACACCATAGCCACTAAGCAACCACGGCGGGTGCGTACAGTTGGAAAATAAACAGCAAATTTACCGGCAGGTTGTATAGAGATGTTAATTTACTAATATACGAGGTGTGTTCAAAAATTATCGAACCTTCTTTCTCACGTAGACCAATAAAGTGCGGGAGGCTTCTTTGGGTGGAGATATGGAGGGGACATTCATGCGCAAGCATGAAATGTTTTTACGCCCGCAGAAAGCCTCAGTTGCTGGTAGTCGGCCTATGAGTGGGGACATGTAGTGATCGCTTGTCAGATTCCAGTAAGTTGTAAAATGACGGATCAATATGAGCAGCGATATTGGATCAAATTTTGCCAAAAGCGTGTCGATACCCAAGTGGAAACCATTCGCAAGATTCAATAGGCTTTCGGGGACGATGCCATGAGCACCTCACAGATAAAGTAGTGGTACACCCACTTCAAAGATGGCCGCACATCAGTGGACAGCGAACCGCGTTCAGGCAGACCCTCAACAAGCCGACATTAGAATGTCATTGAGCAAGTGCGGACTTTGGTCATGGAGGACCGTCGCATCACAGTTCGAGAACTTGCGAACGATATGGTGGTAAGCATTAGATCAGTACATTCAATTTTGACCGAGGATTTGGGCATGAGGAGAATGTCCGCGAAATTCGTGCCGCCAACTGCTAACAATGGAGAAGAAACAACTCCGTCTTGAAATCGCACAGGACCTGCTGGACAATGCAAACAGTAACCCCAACTTTCTGAACACCGTGACCACAGGCGATGAGTCGTGGGTTTATCGGTATGACTCAGAAACCAAGATGCATTCGTCACAGTAGAAACATCCGACATCCACGACAAAATTAAAGAAAGAAAAAAAAAAAGCTCGGGAGGTCTGCAGCAATTTAAAGGTTATGTTGACCGTTTTCTACGACTCCCGTGAGGTGGTGCATCGTGAGTACGCACCACAAGGTCAAACCATCGCAAAAGAATACTACCAAGAGCTCCTTCGTCCCCTTCGTGATGCTGTGCGGCGCAAACGACCGGATCTGTGGGCAGCAAAAACTTGGCAGCTCCATCGTGATAATGCACCCGCCCATTCTACGCGTCTGATGCAGACTTTCTTCGCCAAACACAACATTCCTGCGCTTCGTCAAGCTACCTATTCCCCCGACATGGCTCCGTGTGACTTTAGGATATTTCCCAGGCAGAAAATGCCGTTGAAAGGGAACCGATGTGAAGACATGCGGCATGCGACGGCCCGGCTGATCTCGATTCCAAAAGACGCGTTCCATAACTTTTCCCAACAATAGCGGGATCGCTGGGATAAGTGTGTGCATTATCAATGAGACTAACTTTGAAGGGGATTAGGTTTTTGTACCTCTAATCAATAAATGTATTTCTGCTGACCAAACGTTTGATGATTTTGGAACACGCCTCGTATCTACGTAACAACGGATAAGACAAGCTGGATTCAATTTAATGTTTACCTTCAGATTGTAACTTTACAAATCCAGGACAATAAAAAAAAAAGGAAAACGGGTATCCCGATTTTCTTAGCAGGAAAATTAAGGTACGTGGGCTATATCATTCCTGCCAATTTTTTATTTGTCGGAGCTTGCGAAAGGAGAACAAAATCCTTCGACACGAGCTTGGTCGTATGTTGTTAATGCGACAATGGCAATTGCGTGATCTTTATGTATAGGTATATGGCCGGTCTGGAACACGCATCTGGTATATCAGACGTAAGATGCATGCTCCAGACCGGCTGTGGTAGGTGAAATACTACGCTTCAGCCCTTCAAACCGCCTGAAATCGTGATTTGTCCGAGAAATGGGGGAAACGGAAGCGGCGCGTTCAAATTCACGTGAACGAGCCGAACCTCTCCGATACGTGCGCCTTTCTGCAGTCGTCCTGTCTGATTATGCATCTGCTGCTTTTGAAATCGCACCATACATTTCACTGCAATTACATTTATTAAATGAATTTACTGCTACGGTTGCGAACATTCACCAATCGAACGTACTTTGCAGACTTCAGAACCTGCAGCGTTAAGACCCATTTTAAATTGTTAAAGACAATTGTGCAGATCCAACGCACGTTTTGGAATCTGCGTGAAGCCAAGCATTTGTGAAGCAGTTAAAATGCTTATAGATAAAATGCTATAAATTTGCCCAGTTTATTAATGCGCCTTCGGCGTAAGGGAAACTGGCAGGCGCATGTGCATGCGTGCTACGCAATCTGACAAATCTTGTATCGGCTTCTATTTATTCATCCTTTCTTGGTTATTTTAAATGTACCGGCCACTTTGCCTCCCACTGATCTGACAAGCCCGATCCCTGAAGACCAGCATCGTCTGGTGAGCAGGGCCAAGCAATCGGCTCAGGCCCACGGCATCCTGGACTATAGGGACGCCGCCCACCTCGGACATTTAGGCTAATTTCTACATATCAAGTTTATTCCTCCTCCTACGGGGCGCTTCTTGACCGATCCCTCCACTGTCGGTATGTGCCATATTATTCAAATTATGATCATCAACACCCGGCTATGGAAGCTCACTTGTAGTTTCTCAAAAACAAATTTCGTGTTAGAAATAAATTTTCGAAGCACCTTTCATAAATACGAAGTCGCTAAAAGGTCGCCAATTATTTTGTCATGTCGTTAAAAAATCTCCCCGTGAACAAACTAGAAAATTTTGTCGTCGCTGAACAAAGAAGAAAGTCGCTAAATCTAGCAACAATATCGCTAAAATGACAACCCTGAAGAGACAAAGCAAGAAGAGGAGAGGCAAGGAGGACAACCAGAGGAGCTTCCTGTTTGTTACCCTACACTGGGTGTAAGGGAAAGGGGAGCTGAAAGAAGATAAAACCCCGATATGCGTCAGCAAATCGTAAAATTGAATGCTTGTGCAATGCCTAATATTGCTCAGTCTCCCCTGGGGTTTTGTGCGGGTATATTTCTCACTGTGTGCTGGACAGCAGACTCTACTGGCGACAAGCTGTGGACACTTTGCAAACTCAACATCACAAAGTCTTCAGGCACTTCAAAGAATGGCGTTACGCTGACGTGAGAACATGTTTAACACTATATAAGGCACGAAGCGCAGGGAGTGGGTCGCCATGATCACATCCGGCGGCGTAAGTGATAGAAACGATGAGCCAGTACAGTGCTCACATATTGCCAGTACAGTGCTCACCAATAGCCGCAGCTGTGACCGCCAGGAGCCAGCAAAATGCTCTCATGGTTCTCGACGTGGAACCTGCTCGAGATGTTCCTAGCATTGGAACAAAACAGTTAAATGTGTGTTATATATCGCAATGATTCGGTAACTCTGACAATAAAAATTGAGGCATATTACTATTATAACATGGCTAAATTATTCAGGACCGCATAGACAGATATAGTGAAACTGTGCTCATACGCCAATCAATTAAACAATCAATCAATCAGTCAATCAATAAACCAGCCAATTAATTCATCAATGAATGTTATTAATACATGGGTGGTTAATGACAGCATATACAATGCAAACAAGAGGATCCCAATGTACAGACTGCAATGGGACCCTCGGTATATAAAACTAGCAGTTTTATATAAATATTACAAAGATTATCAGCAGTGCGAACAATAGTACCAATGCATAAAGTAAGAAATAACGCTAAGCATAACAGAATAAAAGACATAAAGAAGCTTAAAAGCAAAAACGCAAACAAGTTGAGAAATAAACACATTAGTTATAAACACAAATCTAATACAAAAACTAAAACAGCACGAACATCAAGAATTTGACAAATAATGTTTTAATGAATTCTTGAATGAAAGTAAAGAAGCGGTGGATTTAAGAGACATATAGGTAATGATTCCATAATGTGATCGCACAGAAGGATGAAGATGATTTACCTTAATTAGAAGAAACTTTAGGTAGCAAAATGTTATTGTTGGCAGGAAACCTGGTAAAGTTATTTATTAAAAGCTCTGAATCGACTAAATTACTAGAAAGTTGATTAGTTATTTGTTTATACAATAACACAACCAGATTAAACCGCAACAAGTTATTAAGTCAAGATGTGGCTGCAGCGAAGGGCAGTAGCGCTGCAGTCGCGAGAACAGTGAAAAATAATCCCAATAGCCCAATTTTGTAGATGCTGAAGTGATGAAAGATGACACTGATATGTATTTCCCCATGATACGATGCCATAACTGATATGATTATGTATGAAAGCGAAGTAAAGACAAAGAGGAGTCTGACAAAAAGAATATGAGCGTGCTTTAAAAGCACTGCACGAGTGCCGAATGCTGCCATATTTCTAATGTGAGCCATGTGGTTAACGAACGTAAGGTTAGTATCGAGGTGAACGCCAAGGAATGATACACTATCACTGACAATAATAAAATGCGTCAGTTAGGAGGCCCGGTAATCAGGTTAAATTACGTTGACGTCATTTAAAAACCAGAAATTTAGATTTATTTGGATTAATGAATAAATTTTCGTGGCACCACTTGTACACGCTACAATGAACAGTATTTAATTTAGTAGTGACAGCGTTAATACATGTGTCAGCAAAGGAAGTAGTCGTATCGTCGGAGTACAAAAAAAAAAAAATGTCGCAGTTTCACCCGAAATGCGAAGCGTCAATTGCGATAGCAAGTTAGTAGAGAGCTATACGGAGTAAGGATAGTAGTTTTATCAGCTGTATAAACTTGGACATGCAGCAGCACCGGCAACACGCAGAACTGTTGTCGAAACCGTCGGCGTTTTGCCCGCGTTCGCATCAAACGCGCGCGGCGTTGGTGACCGCTGCCGGTGCCTCTGGGCACGGAGATTTTTGACAAGATCAGAACGGGACACTCGTCGAGCAGCGTCGGAAGTCTTTACCACCTGCTCACCTCACAACGTTTTTAACACGAAAGTGTTTTTATATAAATAGGCATTTGGTGCCGCAGCTAAACGTTGCTCCCCCCCCCCCCCCCCCCCCCCCACGGCTTTTCGCGCGTCGGAAGAAGTCGCGTTTGCTCTACATATATGGTGATTGTACAGGAGGAAACAGACGCTTAATTCTTCAGCACTTCAGGGAGCACGGCGCAGAACGCGCGTTTGTTCACCGCCGTGCGTTCACTCCCCGTGAAAGCGCGCGTCCCTCGCGCCATTTCACTCGCACATACAGCGTCCGGCGCGCGGAGACGATTTCATCGCCATTGACGTCATACGGAACCTCACGGTGACGGCGACGATGACTTCGATGGCAGAAATCCGCTTTGGAGTGTCCATATAATTGCTATCGCAATAAAACTTGAAGGCCAGACCTGAAATACCATATGCTTCGAGTTGGTTAGACTAGACGAAATGATTGGTGGTGTCAGATGCCTGTGTGAAGTCCAAAAAAGCCGAACCAACTACGCATCCTTAACAACGCCGCCTGCGGCGGACGCCGACACCGGATGTTCTGCGATACGAGGCCCTTGACTCTGTCGCGTTAAAAAAGTGGGGTCAAAACGATTTAGGTTACAATGTGAAGCACTATGTCCTTGACTGAAAATTTCGAAAAAGTAGTTCTTTGTGGGGTTTTATGTGCCAAAACCAGTTCTGATTATGAGGCACGCCGTATTGGAGGGCTCCGGATTAATTTTGACCAATTGGGGTTCTTTAGCGTGCACTACAACGCAAGCACACGGGAGTTTTTGCATTGCGCCTCCATCGAAATTGCGCCTCCATTGCATTGCGCCTCTATTGCATTGCGCCTCTATTGCGCCTCCATCGGCCGGGATTCGATCCCGCGACCTCGTGCTCAGTAGCGCAACGCCTTAGCAAACTGAGCCACCGCGGCGGAACGTGAAACGCAGCAAAGGTGGGACTGAGAAAATGTGCAAGCCATGAAAATCCAACGTTTCTTACTTACGACTCTGCTCTTTACCCTCTCCCACGCTTTTACCAATTATGCCAATGTGCCATTTTCTCATTAAGTCACACATGTCCTCACTTGCATACGTATAAGTTCCAGGCAATTGGCGTAAATTCGCACGCTAAGCATCACGAGTCACGCTACCACCTTGACTAAGTTCTCAATAAATTCCGAAACTCCAAAATTGGAATTCCCGTCTCGGCGCTAGCAGTGACACGAATCGCCGTTCAAAAAATCGATAAAATTAACTTCGACACGCCAGCAAGCAGGATTGGAGCCAGCAAGCTCACGTAGTGATGAGGTAATGATATTTGCAAGCATAGAATAGTCTTTTGAGGCAGGTCAATGGTATAATAAACTCAAAAGGGGGCCTTAGTCCTGCAGTGGACATCGATAGGCTGATAATGGAGAAACTATAGAAGGCAATGCTTCTTATACTAATAGATATAACTTGTTTCGTTTATCACGTCTGGGTCGCTGTCTGTATGAGCAATGGTGGTTCATGACAGAGATGCGAGGCCTTGAGATCAGCAGCTGAGCAGAACCTTCGGGGACCGCGTTTTCTTATGCATGCCCGCATTGTTTACACTAAACCAGATAACCGCGCAAGAGTATAAGTACCGACGCCCTAGCTCCATAATACAACCCACTTAGGCTTTTTTGTGTCACTGCAGATTCGTTATACGCAGTGCTCGATTTCGACTTGCGGACAGCAGAAACAGTCTGCAGCCTTTTCGCGCGTTCCGCCAGCGCTGTGATTCGCCGATGCAGAGCCCCGGCAATCAGCTAGCACTTGTGTTAGCAAGCATGCATCAGTGCAGGCAAGAGTAACGAAAAATTGTCTGGCGAGGGAAAATTATTGTATCAAGTTCTCTACATAACCCAACGCACCCCCCCCCCCCCCCCCTCCCAATAACAACTTCCTTTTATTCTTCCAATACGTGCGCCTCGACCGCAAACCATACGCATTGTGGCCCAGATATCATATTCGTAAAGAGTCAATCCGCCTTTTTCACGGGGCTACGGCGCATGCGCCCTGCCCTGGCGGATTAGTCGCGAAACGTTTTGGAAGGGTCGCGCGCGCGGCCGTGCGGCCCCGTCTTGGAGAAACGTCCTCTGAAAAACAAAAAGCGCTCGGACGCGAACTCGTGCCGTGTACCTCATTAAAACTTCACTGGTAGCTCGACGTTGGTGTGGTGCAGAAAACGCGCGTAGCGTAAGACTGCAACTCCACTTTTAACAGAAAGCGGCGAGGGCTTCGTCCAGATTGCACAGGGAACCACGTAGCTGCCGCCTTGCATTGATGGCTGTAATAGCAAATTTGTCAATAAACCCCTGCGTTACACTTAGACGACACTTAAAAACACGTTGCTGACGAAGACATCTTGCAGCGTCGCTCCTCGCTTGCTAGTAGTGGCAGCGTGTGCCCGACTTCACGTACTCGTTCAAGGTGCGGTCGATACGAGACCAACAAGACACGCCCACCTACAATTGGCCGACCATTCAGCACTGTGTCGCTGAGACCATTTTATCATACCAGGCCTACAAGACGTAACCGACGAGCGCGAGTTGTAGTACTTCGACGGGCTTTCTTGCCGACGGCACCGATAAAATCAGCGTGCCGACCATCGTTCGACCGAACCCCGCGCGATCGGCCGTCGAACCGATGACGCGATAGCCGCAACGGCTTCGTTGGTATTTATAAATAATCGCGCTCTAAGTGAGTCAAGACATGCCTACGGAGTTGAAATGCACATGATTCGACCCTCTCAATCCGTGCACATAAGCTTGAGCCAATGTTGATCCTGTTCAGCGAAGGTTAGGCCTGGCGCCGTCGAGTTCGCGCACCCGCTACCGGCGGACCTGTACTGAAAAGCAAGCAAGTTAGGTCGAAGGAAACTGCTTTTATAGTCCAGTTATAGCCTTAGCGATTTGAAATAAACTACTCTTCGCTTCGATCGCCACGTACGCAATGAGTTGCAAGCGGGGCACAGCGCTGTGCCCAACGCCTGTGTGAACATCTGTACGTCACCGTTCCCGTAGGCTGCCGGTCGTACTCGTAACGTAGATGGGTGGGTTTTTACATGTTGGCAAGCTGACACATTTCTTAATTCCTGATATGTACTCTTTATCTCTGCGTCAAATACGAAACAAGAGACGGTACATTCGGTACAGCAGCATAAACAGCCGCATCGCTCAGTTATATACCAATAGTGTCCGCGATGGCATCCGCGTTCTTGCAGGAGAACAACATGTCCTTTAAATGAACGCTTATGCGAGCGCAATTTTCTCTAATAATGCTTTATGAAACACGCAAACTAATTATGGCGAAGTTAAAGAAAACCGAGAATCAGTAATAAATTAACAGCCCGATATTTGTAACTGGATCACAGTCACAGTCCCCATTGTTTAAGTGGCTCAGCCGCTCATACTGACTCGTCTCACGATGGAACAACGCGGCTCATATGATCAGATATGTGTGTTTTATTCTAGGCTTTGACATTCTTTCATATCAGCGCCTTTTCATATATGCACCTTTTCCCCATTTTTTGACGCTAACAACGATCTGTGGCTGTAGATGCCGATGTAAACAAGTGCACCGCTTTGCTAAATGTGACGCGGAAGGCTGCGCGCTCGAAAACATCTTATTTATGCGAAATTTCTAAAGAATGTGTAAAAAGAATTACAAAAAAAAAGCGAGGTGCAAGTGCATGAGTTAGCGACAACCAACTCCAAAGCAGCCGCGACGGCAGAGGGGACTCGGCTTGCCTTTATCGGCCGCACTATAAACAAAACAGGACACTCAGGCCTGCTCACCCTACATGTATATAGTTGGTGAGTGCTACATGGCTTCCAGGAACGACAGGCTGCCCCGCAGAAGCCATTAATAATTATTCGCGATCCACGAAACGCACAACCGATGCGCACTCAACACGGGCTCAGGTTCACAAATCAAACGGCGAAATTTCCCAGCACCCTTCCAAAACGTTTCCAGCGGCGTGCGGCAGAGGGCGGCACAGGAAAATGAAAAAGGCGGATTGAGAAAATAGCTGCTGATGTGCGTATAGCTGTGAACACGGCCTTGTACTAGATGCGTATAAACGCGGGCATGCAATCAGGCAGATTTTTAACAATGTCGTGCGAGTGTCGATTAGTGTCTTACCACGTCGAGAAGCGGCGAGATAGGCGATAGCATTATCGGTGAGGCCCCGCCTGACTGGCGCATGCGCAGTTACAGTAATAAAAAATATGAATACGAAAGCTCATTGCAGATGTTCTTCGTTGAAGTGTTTGGCTTCACACCGTGTTTTGTATAAGCATAACCGAGCAGGTGACCAGCAGGGCTTCTGCGTCCTTCTGAACTGAACCGCGCTGTAGATGACGCCTACATTAGAGTCTGCATTGCACGCTTGCGCGTAACCATCACCGATTTCGCCACTCCTCGCCGTTTAAAGGCGCTGACCGTCCAAATGGCTATCGCTCGCGTGATATTGTTAAAATTGTGGCCGATCGTACATCTCAACCTATTCTAGCAATTTTGTAGTGCACGGTGCAGACTTAGGCTTCCAGTCATGGCCAGAGAACATCCTCGCAACCAATTTTCTGCACGATGGCTAGAATTCTGCCGCGAAGGTATATCTGGAGCAACTGTTACATGCAGCTTCTTTAGCTGTAACGAGCAACGAGCACCACACACACGTAGTCCACAGTTAGCGTGCTTCGCGAACAAGCATTCATCGGTGAGCGAACGTTTTTTGCTGCGCTACTCACTTAGCTGCAGCGCAAACGACCCGTTTCACATCTCTTATACCTTGGGATCCGCTACGATAATAAGCACCCGCAATGAATCACGGCTTACCTTGTCGCCTGCTGCACTGCTTCGTTTCTGGGGCCAGAAAGCGCACTGCATGCTACTGCCCCTGGTTTTCTCGAAAGAGGGCGCCACCATAGTCTTGCTAGTGCGGGTGATGTTACTCGAAGAAAGCCACTAAAGGAACAATTTTGTGTGTGTGTGTGTGTTGCTGTTTTCATGACCATGAATTCATGATCAGACACTGCGTGCGGTTGACGAGTCTTCTACAACTGACGGAGCCGTTTCCGTCCCCAATTTGAACGTGCACATTTCTAAAGGCCGATTGCATGGCACCCAAAATCTGATATACTAGCTCTTACAGAAACGTGGACCACTCAGCCGTGCAATGTCAGAGGGCTTGAACGAGCGTATGACACCGTCGCGTGCATGAATTATACAGCGAAGTTTGAAATACGCACGCGGCAGCCGGTCTATCTTGGGGTTCAATAAAAAATTGCCCGCCAATCCACCCTGTGAAGGTGGTTGGAAAGCGAAGCTTTTTACGCCACCCTCACGGTGACCGCGGCGCACTTGATATTTCACACACTACAACGTAACTTTAACCACGGCCTTTATTATTATTTACTTCACAACAATGTTCACTACTGCTTTATGATCGGTGTGATATACACTACTAGACTACTCCCATAGTGGTGTAGTCTAGAAAATGAACCGAAGCAGTTACTAGGCTGGAAGGGTTTCGAATGACGTCAACCCTCTTTCAAGCAGCTGCATAAGCTTTGCAACAGCTGCAATCTAATCTTACGGACCGCACCGAGCCTGTTTCCGTTGTTTGCCCGCAGCCCATATCATCCATCATGTTGGCTCATCAATTTGAAGCTTGTTTTTGTGGTTTTTCTTGCGAAAACGAGTGCTTAGTTGTACGCTGAATGCCTGAATTCAAGTAAGCTATACTGCTATACCTGCAATTGTTAGCGGTTCGTCGGGATCGTTTTTTGATTACAACGACGGACACGACAGAACCCTTGGCTGGTAGAGGCACTTCGCTTTAATATAAGTACAGCAAACTTGTGATGCTTCGGAACCAGACAAAAGGAAATGAAATACGAAGATCTAACGGTGGTTGTGCTCGTACGTGGATTCTTTTTAACAGCGGAGCTGTTTAAGCCGGCCGTTAGTCCGTCCGTCATGGACAAAAAATGTGGGCCGATCCTGGCGGTCGTGCAGAAAGGGTCCAAGCGCAATGGCACATATATCTGTGAACTAGCGAAGCTGAGCCTGGCTAAGTCTAGCTAATCATGGTTGGGACTACTTAAACTTAGTCAGTCATCGATAGCCAATCAATAGCCAATCGATAATCGACAAATAATAAATAAATTCCGGGAAATGCTGGGGATGACTTGGTAGTGCCTAGGCTAGCCCAAATACGTGGCCAATACCTTGCGATAGCCAATCGACAGCCAATCAATAGCTAATCGATCAATAATCATTAAATCCTGGAAAATGCTGAAGACGACTTGGTAGGGCTTAGCATAGCCCAAAAGCCAGGACTATAGCTAGGTGCCCATCAGCTCCGCTGTCTCTTTAGCATTGCGCCTCCTGTGCAAGCTACGCTAATTTTTTCGTGGTTTGTCACAACACCGCCGTGAGGCCTCATGGTCATTCCATTGTCATCATACTAACTCCGTCATCCGACTCTCGCCGTGCCGTCATCGTAACGCCATCGTCGTCATGATTGTCTTCCTGCCGTCGCCGTCAATCTGTCGTTTTACCGTCGTCATAACTCCAGTAATGTCATCCCATTGTCGTCATGCTGTCGTCGTCTACCGCCTTTAGCCGTTCCATGAACGTCAATCTTTCTTCATCATTCTACCTTAATCCTACTTCCGTCATTCAATCGTGATTATGCCACCGTTCTCATGCCGTTGTCGTCAGACAGTCGCTAGCACGCATCCCTTGTCACGCCGTCGTGGCCGTGGCGTCGTCGTCACTATACCATCATCACGTAAAAATCGAAATCTCATTGTCGTAATGCCGTAGTCGTTATACCGCTTCGGTCGTTTCATCGAGGTCATTCCATCGTCGTCGCTGCGTTGACGTCATACAGTCGTCGTCATGCCGCCATGCTCATGCGCGACCTTGATAAACGAGTGCCGTAGCAAAGGGAAACGATATCGAAGCATGTGGCATATATCCGAAACAACGAAAGTATCAGAACGACCATTGCACATGACAAATGAACGTGACTCCAGGAACAGTGTATGCCACTACATTGATAGAATGGTAATTGCATTACCATCGACAGTTCTGCCTTAATTATTGTCCTTCCACCCCCACCGGAATGCGGCTGCCGCGGCTAACATAAGAAATAGCGAGTCGGCACATACCTACTTGAGACCTATGTCAAGTGGTGCTCTACTTAAGTTTGCCGCACAAATAACTGCTCGACGATGTTACACCAGCTTGGCACCGGCTGTCCACCAGTCACTTCAACACTTCAATACGTTTGATTGAAAGATCAGGAAAATGTTGCTGCGACTATGTTTGAAATGTTTGAAAATTCACGA
This sequence comes from Dermacentor silvarum, assembly GCF_013339745.2. Taxonomy (NCBI): domain Eukaryota; kingdom Metazoa; phylum Arthropoda; class Arachnida; order Ixodida; family Ixodidae; genus Dermacentor; species Dermacentor silvarum. Next base: position 168,929,015 of record NC_051155.1, read on the forward strand.
GCTTAATAAATATTTATGGCAACGAAGATACCTCCCGAGCCACGGAATTATAGTCGTCCCAGCTAGATGAATTTGCAACCAACGACATTTAAGGTACGCGATGAACCAATTACAACACAACGTACGAGGGTACAACGCCTTCATTTATTCGACGGAAAATTCCCAGTCTGCACATTCTCAAGAGTTTCATTGAAGGCGACGAGGAAAGCAGTACGACTGACGACGATCATTAACACGTTCGGCGAGTGTTTTCCGAAGATGGCCCTAAAATTCCTCGTCGTTCGCGTCGACCGTGTCTCCGTGCCAGTTGATGGTGGAGCCAGCGGCCGTGGTGGAGTTGTCGAATACCAAGCTGTCGAATTCGATGATGTCCGTCTCGAACGCTGTAGCTCGGAAGTGGCCGCCTACTATGGGCAGAAAACACGAGTAGACATTGTGTTGTGAAACTTTCAGCTTATGAGAATGCTTATACTTCGACGGACATGTTTGTGTCTGGCTGATCCTTGTCTGGTAGAGTATATTGTAATTGCGTAGTCGTGAGAACTGAAGTCCTTGTGTCCGAGAATTATCCAGCTTATCAAACTGACGAGAGAGAGAGAGAGCAAAGAGAGAAAAGGCGATGAGGTCAACCAGATGAGCGTTCGGTTTGCTACCCTACAGTGGGGGTAAGGGAAAGGGGGACCAACTCTCTGAAATGCTCTAGCTTGTGGCCGAACATAACATTCTGACGGTTTTTCTTTTCCTCCTTATACCGTAGCACTGCAAAAACAAATAGACAGCGTTGCTGATCCTCCTTTTCGGTCTCTCAACGCGCTATTAAACTATTCCCATTACTCATAAGGGGGAACTTGCGAATTAGTAATATGAATAGTTGAATAGCGCGTTCAGATACAAAAAGAAAGGCTTAAGAACAGCGGAGCGACGATCACGTAGTTCTTGTTGTTTTACCAAGTTTTTGCTTATAAGCTTTGCTAGGTTTTTGGTGCTCGAAACGGCCGTACGCTCCTCCCATGGACTTACGAGCTCGTCGTCGTGATGCCTCGGCTTCTCTGTAGTCTGGGTTTTCGCGCATGTTCCGCATACCGATACGCCTTCGTTCCCTTTCTCGATCGGCATATTCGGGATCTTCGACTCTGCGCCGTCGCTTGGCTAAGGCTTCCTCGGCTCTCTGTCCAGGATCAGCTCGACGCCGGCGATTGTATTCTTGTTTGGCCATGCGGCGTGATTCCCGGAAAGTGGCCTCTTCCTAGGGAGTGCGGTTCTTCCTCGGTCTCCCCATGGCTGCGACTACCGCCCGCGCACTAGCAACCCCGCCTTCACACCTGCTACACAGAACGTTTATGGCAAGCGGAGCAGATGCGCTGCGCGCAGTGTCTAGGCGCGGAGTCTTGCGAAGCTATCGCACAGCTGATATGGGGTTGCTAGGCAGCGCAGTGACGCCATAGCTTAGCGAGGTTCTGCGGCTCACGGCACAAATTACGGCCGGCTCAAACAGCTACGCTGTTAACTCTTTCCGTACCGGCATGGTTAACCCTCTCTCGATGGTTAGAAACGCCGCTTTCGAGACCTTCCGCGCTGCTCGCGGACATACTGCGCTATCGGACGTGAATGAGGAGAACTGTATTTTAGTTTTCTAAGCAGTTCGCTTTTTTTTCCCGCCAGGCGGTGATTTTTAAACGTGCTCCGAAGTTTCGCGATCGTCAAAGCAGAGCGCAAAAATGTCCAACTCCGGAAACGGCGCGCGTGCTTCGGGAGATCGCATATATCCCAGATATCGCGATTCCGCTGCCTCTGCAACTGATCTTATCGATACATCGATTTAAAATTAAATTAAATTATGAGGCTTTACGTGCCAAAACCACGATCTGATTATGAGGCACGCCGCAGTGGGGGACTCCGGAATAATTTGGGCCACCTGGGGTTCTTTACCGTGCACCTAAATCTAAGTACATGGGTGTTTTCGCATTTCGCCCCCATCGAAATGCGGACGCCGTGGCCGAGATTCGAACCCGCGACCTCGTGCTTAGCAGCCCAACACCATAGCCGATACATCGAATCGCAGCGAGTCAGAGGACGCAGACTTCTCGTGCGAGTTTTGAGTATGAAAGCGATGACGACGCAAACCAGCCCGGAACATCGGCGGCCGCCGCCCGGCACGCCCAACTGTAGCGCTTCCAGTTAAATTTTTGTAGCGGAATACCTGTTCAACAATTTTTTTTTATTTTTTCGAAGATAGTGCCTAATAGACGGCAATACATTTTGTATATCTCATAATCTTCGTAAAATTTTTTTTTCGTAGTAGATACAAGCGTGTCTTTACAAACTATCGCACAATCTTGCTATTAACTATTTATATCTTTTATATGACATATACTCGTTAATAAAGCTTTTATGCGTGAAAATTACATTTATTTTGATTTCTGTTTATCTATTACAATAAATATTGAGTGCAGTAGTTCCTTCGGAAAAGAACATCGGCCGTAACATACAAAAAACACCTATTTTCCCCATGGTAGGGAAAGAATTCAACAGTGTCTAGGCGCGGAGTCTTGCGAAGCTATCCCACAGCTGGTACAGGGTTGCTCGGCAACGCAGTGACGTCGTAGCTCGGCGAGGTTTCCCGGCACAAAGTACGGCCGGCTTAAAGAGCTCCGCTGTTAAAAGTAATTGAATAGAAAAACTGCTAAATTGCTTGCTGTGATATGCACAAACGTTGCCTTTACGAAATGGTGCTTTAGAATCGCCTGACTCGCAGCCTTTCCGAACATTTAAAAAGTTCAAAAGAAAGCGAAGCTTTCTAAAGCGAAATTTTCTGCATCAAGGTAGTGGAGGAACTTCACGAACTAGGGAGTATATTTATTCAAGACATGTGAAGGTGGATGACCAGTGAAGCTGTACAGATGGTATATCTAAATGTACAACACAGAGATGCATAAATGTTTTGGTGTTTATTTTTTCACGCAAGTTACTATTGCTTTGTGCTCGCTGTGGTAGACGGCCAGGGGTTCCGTGACGACGATTGACAGGTTCTTGGCGAAGGTGAAGTCCAAACACGAACGCCTCGTGGTCGTTGGCACCTTGGGATCGGTGTAGTCCTAACCGTTTGACGTAGGCGCGCTTGCTCGCCGCGTCGCGGACACGTTCTTCTTCTCGGGAGGGCTAGTCGGTGGCGCGACGCCGACGGTCACCTTCACGCCGCTGCTCTCGGCGTCGTTCCTGGTAAAATCGCTGTTCTTCGGGCGCACGAACCCCTCGCGGCCGTCCCATGGCGAAGGGGGAGCTAAAATGAGACCGCACGCTCATCTACTCAAACGTATGACGTTGCGCGCATGCGCTATACGAGGAAATACGTTCGAGCAGATGTGGAACGGAGCCAGCTGTGGACGAAGACGACGACGCTCGAGCCATTGCTGATAATGATAGTTTTTGTTCGCAGACAACGGACATGCCCTAGCCATATACAGCTTCGCTGTAAAAAGAGATCGATTACAATTACTTCTTTAAAGAATGTAATTTATTAAAGTGACCAGTTACTGCCTCAATAACTGATCACTTGGGGAATTTCTAAAAAAAAGTTATCAATTACTTCTCCGTTACACTCCTACTAAATATTTGTAAACATTGCAAAAGCACAATTAATAGAACAAGCTGGCCGGGCTCTTTCAATAAGTGCTCTACAGACCTTCACGTGCTGTTTATCCTTCCTAACAATTGTTTTAAATATGTTCGTCGGTTATCTTTCCCCGTTTTCTTGTCAAGACATCAGCAATGACACTGAAACCTCGCTAGATGCGCATGCTGAAGGGAAAGACGCTGTTGAAACGTACGAGTACCCTGCCAACAGAGGCAACAACAACAACAACAACAACAACAACAACAACAACAACAACAACAACAACAACAACAACAACAACAACAACAACAACAACAACAACAACAACAACAACAACAAGAATGTCATTACTCACAGCCGCGACGCTCGCATCGGGGTGCTCTATTAAGCGTAGAATTTCACAGCTACCGGGTCTCGGGGAAGGCACTTCCGGTAGGGCCAATGAAAAGATGAAAAAACTGTCCGTTGATCATTTTCTGGCTTGCAGCGGTCATCGCTATGGAGCCTTAAAATCCCTAGATTTCCTGCTCTTTTTTAAGTAGCGACAACTACTCCGTCGGCCGCCATTATCTTCCTAGATTGCATGCGACCGTCAACGGCCGCTGCTATCTACGCTGCTCGCAGCCGCGTGCAAGTGATTGCGAGGGAACAGCGTTAGGAAGAACATGGCTGCCGGAATGAGCGCCGCCCAATGAGATTCGTCGGCGGTGCTTCAAAGCTTGTCGATACTTAAAGAAAGCAAAAAATATCTAGGGACTTTATGGAGCCTAGCAGCGTCAGTTCATCAGACAGCATCCGGTGGAGCGTTATGATGAGAAAATAAATACTGAGCGCCCGGTCTGCCGTTTCGCACACGCGCATGCGCGAGGCTGCTGCGTGCAAGGCCGCAGGCGTCCTATTGTAGTTCACGCCAAATCCAAGTGCTCAAAGTAGCGTCACCTGTTACAGCTTGTCTCTTCACTGCTGGTTACGTGTAAGTGGTTAATGCAAAAAAGTTACTGCATAACCATAAGCGTTGGCGAGTGAAAAAGCAATCAATAAAATAGAAAACTACCAGAAAATGTAACTTCATGATTACAATTAATGATACAAGGATGTACCTTCTTACGTACAGTGAACCACAAAAACTTACGGACCGCGGGATCGGAGAAAAAGCTGAATATCTCCACAGGCTTACAACGCAGCCTGCTATTCGTTTTCCCAGCCTCTACTGCTACAGGCTGCCCGAAAATTCAACGTTTTCTGAGATACTGTGGTCCGTAATTACAAATTTGTGGTCAAGTGTACAAATCTGAAATTGGATCTGGATGGCGTTGCAGCCAACAAAGTAGAACTTCACGCATTATAGAACGCCTTTATTAAAGTGGCCAAACTCTTCCACCGCTCACAGCTGCAGTGTTGTAAGCGCCTTGTTAAAGATGTCCTTGAAGGTCATGTTCTCGAAGTAATCGGTGACCCAGAACGCCAGCATGTCTCGCAGCCTCCACTGAAACTCTGTCTCATTCGTGTCAACTTGCTTTCTTTTCCACTTTACGGTTGAGTTGCCGAAGGCCACCTCCTTGATCTCGGTCTGGCCCGTCGTGATACTCTCGGCTCGGAAGTTGCCGTCATCTGCAGGCAAGAAACAGCACGAAGGTGTCCTAAAGCTCGAGGCCGAATAACCTTGGTGTGCACACGGAGGAGCCTATCAAAGCGTCAATTTGCTTATTCAAGGCAAATAGACTATACGAGTATTAGTGGCTTTACGTGAAGGAACAATCATCTTCGGGTAGGCACACTGAGATAAGAAGGAAGAAGGGTACTTCTTCCTTCTTATCTCTCTTTTAACAGTGGAGCTGTTTAAGCTCTTGGTTAGGCCACGTAGGGCGAACAAAAATACTGCGCTGGCGTGGCATCCCCGTGCCGATCGCGCTCGCACTTCAACGCTACGTCGGACTATAAAGTGGCCTTTAGAAGACTGCGCGCCGACCCCGAATATCGTGGCTAAGTTTGGCTAAGAACCAGCTAAGCCAAACCAAGTTAAGGAAAAGAAGGCAAAGACAAAGCTAAAAACCAGCCAAGTCAAACCAAGTTAAGCAAAGGAAAGCAAAGTTAATGCTAAGGAAGGGCCAGCAGCTTCGCTGTTGGCCCAGTCTTGGCACCACTTAGTGTGAAGCTGCCCCTAATTTTGTTTCCCTCCCCCACGTGTAGGGTGGCCAACCGGTCTATCCTACACCTCCCCTCCTTCTTCTCATTATCTTTAAGCAACTCTAAGGAGGAGGAGGAGAGAAAGAGAAGGCAGGGATGTTAACCAGAAATGCGTCTGGTTGGCTACCCTACTCTGGGGGACGGGAAAGAGGGAATAGAAAGAGGAGATAGACATAGGAGGGGGGCGGCGGGAGGAAGGACACGGTGAGCTCGCGCACGCACGCGGAGGGCCTGAGCAATTCAAGGGTGTTCACATAGGCCAGTCGCCCTCAAGAAAGACAACAGGGCCTTCACAGATTTGTGGGCTGACGAGCGATGGGGACGGTCTTCAAGGAGCCCCTGCACGGACAACGGTCGATCTTCAAGTCGTTGCAATGCATTCGATAATGTTTGTCTTTCCGACTGAAATCGATCGCAGTGAAACAATAAATGTTCTATGTTCTCTTCGCTGCCGCAGACGTCGCACGTAGCACTTTCGGTCATTCCAATCAAAGCACAGTACGCCTTCGTGAAAGCCACTCCCAACCACAGCCGGTATAGAAGCGATGCCTCACGTCGGTGAATCCCGGGTGGAAGCAAGTCTAAGGAATAGCATAAAACCAACAGATGTGAAAATTCACAAGAATATATTCAGTTATTTCGACAGACGACAAGTGGTACAGTTCAGCTAATGAAGCTCCAGAAAATTTTAAAAGAAAATATCACGTGGAAATATAACATCAAGAAGCGGCGAGGCGACCAGCAGCCAAAAATCTGGGCAAGCGCAAGCTCGGGGCGCGTGGTTAGCACCAACACTGTGGCTTGCTTGCTGACTGCTTCGTCGTCGTCTTGTCTTCTTCATTACATTATTATTAGTATTATTTTGTAAGTGCAACAATACGCAATGCTTATTAACGCGCGCGGAATCTTATTACCTTTTGTGAAAATTGTGATTACTTAGAAATTTAGGTCAACAAAGGCACATAACGCGTAATTGGATTATAAAGCAAGATGAACGTCACAAGCCACAAACTGGAAGATTAGAGAAATCCGCATGCTACCACCCATCGTTCCCATGGTGGCTGCGCGATCCTGGCGCCAGAGGTCACTCTAGCGATTTTCGTAGGAAGCTCTGTCGTACTGCGCACAATCTTAATTTCAAATTAAATTCTCTGGTTACACGTTCCAAAACCCCAATCTGATCATGATGCACGCCGTAGCTGACACTCCAGTTAATGTATAGTTTTCACGTTCGTTAATTTTGACCACCTGGGGATCTTTAACATGCGCCAAGTGCACGGTACGCGAGGGGTTTTGCATTCCGTTCCTATAGGCCGGAACTGAACCCGCGATCTCGAGCTCAGCAGCGCAGCGCCATAGCGACATGGACTATCACGACGGTGCGCCCAAGCTTGCCACGAGTCTCCCATGCAGCATCAACAGAGCTACAAGCGTGGCGGTGGTGTGTTGTAGCTATAGACGTGTTTAGCCTGGCGATCTAGAGCGGCAATTGCTCCACCTGAGCATCTCTTTCGTTGCCACAAGGATTATTCACCATATGTCGAACAGCTGTTTCGTATAAATGTGAGAAGAATGCGCGAAGTTTCCTTGCGGGCTATAGCAGATCATTCTGGAAACACAAGGTGTTGAATACACGCATTTTAGGAGGCCCTTTCTTTTGTAAGCTCTCAAATAGAACGTATCTTTCACCACGGTAGCTTAGGCACGACCGCATAAAGTGTTTGATTACTCCTGTCTCATTGCACCGAAGTGCACAGCGGGCGGTCATCCACCGTGGTAGCTTAGACATTGGCGTGACGCTGCAGAGCGCGAGGCCGTGGGTTCAGCTCCGGCCCCAGCGGAATGCAAAAGTGTTCGTGTATCTACTTTAATTAGGTCCACGTTGAAAAGCCCTCTGTTGTCAAAATTAATCCCGAGTCCATCACTATAAAACCTGCGTCATAATCAGATTGTGAGCCCGTAAAACCCCAAAACTTAATTGATTTTTTTTTTCTTACCGGGAGGTCCGACACATTAGGTTACTGCTACTTAGACTAGCGGTATAAAGCCTGCTTACACGAAACAAGCAAATCGTGGGTCAGTGCGCGCTACACTCACTGGTCTCCTTCTGCAGTATCATCCGCATGGTTCCTCCCGCCACGGTGGCCACCATGGATCCCACCTCGATGACAGCCCGCGGATTGTCTTGCTGGGCGCCTTGCTCCAGCTTCCGGTTCTTGACCTTCACGCGCCACTGGTAGCGCAGCCAGAGGTCGGTGAAGCCGATGTCGCACGTGGCGACGTTCGCGTTGCCTAGCTCGAACGCGCAGTCGCCGAACCGCCGGAGCCCTTTGCCCAGGCCCGAGATGCCGCCCCCGTAGAACTCGGGCCAGAACCACCACGACCGGTTCCACATGTAGAAGTCTCTGGTGGGCTCCACGCATTCGTTGTTGGAGATGACGTCACAGAGTACGCCGTGCTGAAGAACTCGGTCCACTTTGTCGTTGATGAAAGGTGCCACGGGAATCACGGCCGCCACTGCGCCGTATACAGTATGCGTTTACAGGGTGTTTCCGAAAAAAACTAGCGTAGCTTGCACTGGACGCGCAATTTTTAGAGACAGCGGAGCAGATCGGCATCTCGCTAGCCCTGGCTTTTGGGCTAGGCTAAGCACTACCAAGTCATCCCCAGCATTTTCCGGAATTTATTGATCATTGATCGCTTATTGATAAGCTATTGATTGGCTATAGATTGGCTATCGCAAGGAATTGACCACGTATTTGGGCTAGGCTAAGCACTACCAAGTAATCCCCAGCATTTCCCGGAATTTATTTATTATTGATCGATTATAGATTAGCTATTGATTGACTATCGATTGGCTATCGATGACTGACTAAGCTTAAGTAGTCCCAACCTTGCTTATCTAGACTTATCCAGGCTCAGCTTCGCTAGTTCACAGGGGTATGTGCCATTGCGCTTGGACCCTTCCTGCACTACCGCCAGGATCGCCCCACATTTTTTGTGGACGACTAACGGAATAACGGCCGGCTTAAACAGCTCTGCTGTTTAAAAAATGGTGCCGAATTATAAATAAATGAGGTCGGTGACGCGAGAATGCAACCAACTCAGTGTTGTTCACGGCCCTCTTGAGCAACTTGAAGTACTTTTACTCTAAGCTTATGCCAATAACTACCAAAACTTAACTCATTTTTAATAGAAACTTTATTGGAATGGAAAAAATATTACAGAGGGGTGGTCGGAGCCTCTCAGTCCAGGGCCCCACTGGCTTCTGCCGCCTGCCTGACCTGGCTAATTAACTCATTTTTAAAGATTTCAAAGTTAAAAACAATTCCTCCAATGAAGACGTTGACGACCGTATTAAGTAATATCTAAATGATTTACATCCACGTAGATAGCTGTAATGGTTTTATTTTTTTTCCTGGCTAAACAGACATCATACGATATTTAAAAAAGTATACCACTTGGCAATATGCCTGCGAGCTGACACATTTGTGCTCTCAGACATGCTTCGAACGAATTATAGAGGCTACACGCAGACAGGACGCATGAATTGACCGTAACCAACGAAGAGGATATATCCCCAATGACACATTCTAGCTACACTCCATCAACACGCCTCTTTGCAGACAATTGCATCATATGGGACGAAATTAAATCAGTGATTGAGGAAACCTAACCGAATGGTGCAACACATGGAAGGTGAAAATAATGTTGGTGAAACTAAGCAGGTGAGATTCGTTTCACTTTTAAACATTAACCCGGAAAAATGACGGCAACATTGACACAGTAGCATCCAGTGGCGCACCGACGGGGAGTGATTCGGGGGTTGTACACCCCCCCCCCCCCCCCCCCCCCCCTGAGGCCGACTTTTGTTTCACACCTTTTCTTTCCTTACGCATTTGAGTACTGCAACTAAGATGTAAGACGCGCAATCGTCTGCACACTCGCAAAAAGCGCATTTTTTGACAATTTCCCCCGAAAAAAGTGAAATTAGCGCTGTTTAGATGGTATTAGCAAACTGTCAACCCCCCCCCCCCCCCCCCTGGCAGAGATCCTGGGTGCGCTACTGGTAGCATCGATGAAATATCTAGCTGTAAGCTTATCAAACTATCATTTGGAGATCTTATAGAATTTATTACAAAAGTTATTAAAAAGTTGACATTAGAAAGCGTTTATACTTGGCCAATGGATATACTAGACTACACGCATATATTTCGTCATTTAGGTTATAATTAGAGCATGTGCCCACTATTTCGCACCCTCATCGTGCAGTTAATATTACTTTGTTGCAGTCTGTTTAGGACAAAGCAGTCAGATTTATTCAGTTTTCATATTCGCGGCAGGAAAGCGTCTCCCAGCTGACAAGATTACTTGACCTTCCAGTTCTTGCCATGCGCAGAAATATTGCGTGGTTATAATTTTTCCACTTGCTCACCCCCAACATGTCAGCATTTTATGGCAGACATATTAGACCGGCAGCCTATATCTCATCACGCGTTGACCCCGCACACACGGTAAAGCCTACTATCGTCAACACAGACAAGTATGAAGAGTTGCAACAGTCATTGTCAATAGAAGATTGGAATGCCCTACCAGCAGGCATTGCCTAAACTAACCGAAAAGGATTTCTTTCAGACCGTCTTACTAAACCATTTAGAAAATTAATATACTTTGGAAATGTGTAAGCCTTTGATATTTACCGTATTTACGACCGAATATGTATTCGATACGCCTCCGTTAAATAGCGAACTGTGCATATGCTGCACCATTTAAATATATTTGTGTTTTCTTTGCGGCTTCGTAATCAATGTTACACTTACATGATGTTCTTATTTTACATTTTTCTTTTTCTCAACCGATCTTTCATTTTGATTAGTGTTCACTAACAGTGCATATCTTCTTTTTTTTTGTTTCTCTTACTGGTAATTTTCTTCTGTATTTCCTTGTATAGTGTTGCGCGATATTTTTGTCATTCTTCAAATTGCCCCTATGTAGTGCCCGTCGGGGCTCTTAGGCTAGTTAACTAAAATAAATAGATCAAACTAAATAAAGATGCATCAGAGACAATAATCTTGGCTTGCACTTTTGCCAAGATAGCTTGTCTGCTGAAGCGATGGAGCAAATAAAGCTACGAGATATAGCGATAAACAGCGTATGTCAACTCGTGAAACTCTGTCAGCGTTTCTTTCCTTGAGAGATTGTGTGTTGAGAGACGACGGCCGCTTTCTAGAAGCGGCGGGAATCAAAGCTGATGGGAACGTAAACTGGTCAGCGCTCTAGATGAGCAAGAAACGTTAGAGTATTGGTGAAAAATAAAAGGAGGAAAAAGATGAAGCCGGGGTCATTATAGGTATGAGGTAATAAAACAATATAGAGATAGAGGTTTTATTGAAGAATATAAATATAGAGTAGAAATAGGCAAAATTCTGTAACAGCAATAGATGTAGTAGGCCCAGATTAGTTCAAGCACATTATATATAGGAGACTAGAGGCCCCCCTCCCCCCACCCTCCTCCCCTTTTCAAAGCGGATCCCATTAGAAGTCAATCAGACGTAAATGGGGACGTAGTGATCCTCTCCGAGGCCTTGGGCTTTAAGGATAGTAGAGGAAAAATGTTGTCCGCGGTGGAGAACAGTAAAAGACGGTTGAAGCATTGATGGCATGCACTAACCACTAACCGAAAAGAGATTATTTTTTGGCCGAGTACGTTTCTTCCATGTTCGGCGGTATGTTGAGAGAGGGAGGAAGAGAAAAACAGAAAATAGCAAAGACTGGGAGGTTAACCAGACGCACGTCCGGTTCGCTACCCTGCACTGGGGGAGAGAGGATATAGGGACTGAAACGGAGAGAGAGTACATAGTTTCACACGCATTTGAAGGTGCGCACTGATTCTATAAACCGTTGTCAAGACCTGTAGACTTGAGATACCACAGTAACGCTTTCGTGGCTTTCGGTGCTATCGACACGTCCAGCCATTGGGCAAAATCTGGTTCAATAAATGTACCACTCTTCTCAGGAGATGGTGATGAAAACAGCAGAAAGGAAAAAATAAGTATCTCGGCGGCATCAGCCACCAACCCATTTCAAAGGGGATGTTCATATGACATCCATGTATCCGGATAGGCCCCTATGTCGTTGGAAAATAATATGCGAAATGTAAGCGTGATGAGGTAGAGGAATGCTGTAGGAGGTTGATAAAAATGATCTGCCAGAAGACGAAAGAGTCCTGGGCAGTTGCGACTGCAGCGGCCGGGAGCTGGACCGCCGGTGCTTAGTATAAATATAGCATGGACATCATGCCATTGGTGGTCACTGAATTACCTTACGTTAGGGACCATTACGAATCAATATCAGTATGTCACTTGATACTAAGTATATGTATACTATAGGCGCGCAATGTATATCCCACCACGGGTTATTTTACCAGGCTGCAAAATAATCCATGTATACTGCAACTCTTGTAGTCAGCGTTGAGACCACGGTCTTCGCAGCACATGGTAATTCGTATGGGCTGACCTTGTAGGAACTGACCTCGTACACTCGCCCACAAGATGAGCCCTTGGCCCAGCTCCCCGGAGCACCAGTGCCGTCAGCCGTGGCAGGCATCAAAGCAAACCTGAACAGGCGCACTAGAAGAGAGGCGCCAACTCCCCGTGTCGTCTGCTACAGTGTTCGGGCCCGCCAAGCGCCTGTGTTTTGGGTGCGAGGAATCAAACTTCGCTTTCAGCAGCATATCGCCAAAGTGGCAAGCCAGTCTTGTGTTTGTGTGGCGCGAGTGAAAGGACGGCCCGTCTGAACACCTCCAAGACCGGTGGACTGTGCCGTCGACTCCGGTAAGCAATTCAGCCGGTGCGCCCGAACGAGGCATTGTATCACACAATGGGGAGCCAAGCGTCCAGGCAACACTGCACCTGAACAGATTTGGTTTGTTGCGCGGGAGCGGTAGCTGCACTGGTGCACCGTGGAGCCGCGGACATGCGCATCACGCAATATACTTAGTACACTCGCCCACGAAATATTTCTCCATAAAAGTAAATATAAACACAAGAGGGCTCGTACCTACGTAACTTGCGGCATCTTTTGGCGTTTAGTGTTTGCGTTTGTCGATTGCACAAAAATTGTATTTTCACTACTGCAGCAGCTTAAGATCTAGTAATCTCTCGTGCATTTAGGCTGCATTTCTTGCTCCTTGTCTTCTTGTGCCGCTTACAATTCCACCTTCGTCAAAGAAATACGGGAGCAAGACATATATGTATGGCTTGGAAATGTTGGTGACAAACATATGTCGCCGGCTTCTCCACAACGTTAAATTGTTAAATTAATGCATCAAGGCTCTCGGAAGCGTCGAAGTTGCCCTGGCGATATCTCTGGCTAAGTACCTCGTGTAAGGCGAGTAACGTATACTGCAATACTACGCACCGTGTGCCCTTTCTGTATTTCTATTCGGTTGAACAGTAGTAGCATGAATCACTCACCAGTTGTGGCTCCTGTGATCACAACAAACCAATAAACATTCATCGTTCTTGACGTCACAGCAGCCTAGGATGTAGTGCATCAGGAAGTGAACAAGTACAGGTTCAGAGGGATCCCAACAACAGAGGCATTCCGCAGAAATCTTATGACAAGTGTCATAAGAAACCCATGTTCATACACTTTCTTTTTAGGCGACACGTCTTGCGAAGCTTGCAAGCACTGTACTAAAGACGCGAAATCATGAGAACAACTTGGTATCTATTGCTGACACGTGTATTTGCCATCTGCAGTTGTTATCAGGCTGACGAGCAAAGCACACATCATTTTGGAAAGGAGATCGTTAGACCTTAACAGACAGATACTTATCCAGTGCTGTAAAAAAAAAGAGCCAGGCTTCCAGAGAAACGCAGCGCGTTTGGCTGCAAAAGCGACGAAGCCAAGTACGGGTACCGTCGCGCTCCGGTCAGTCGGCTCTGCCGGAGCCGGCGCTGCAGCGTTCTGGCTTCCAATGCTGGTATATATACGAGCATTGTGCGCACACACCAGCGTTCCTGCTGAGCAGGGGTGCTATTCTAGACGTTGACAGATTCCACCATATTGTCGATTTCAGCAATTTGACAGCTCCAATTGGTTGAGAAGGCTGCTGTATACGGCCTCTCCGATTGGCTCAAAAATGCGGCCATTACAGAATTTGACAATATGGCGGAAATCGACAACGTCCAGAGTAGTATCCCAGCTGTGCTCATACAAGACGGTGGTGCATACACTGGTCTGAGCCGAACGGACAGGAAACTTAATGCTAAATTTACGCAATTTTTTTTTCGGCACTGTAAAAAGCCGACAATTTTCCTTCGTTCTCACCACGTGCGCCATCGATGTGCGAAGCCGGTTACGCCGCTGAAGGCGTTTCTCATCACGCCAACGTTGCAACGTGCTTAGCATCTGCCATGGTACAGTTCCTGCTCATGCAGAAGCAGTCGCCTTTGCAGCTGCATCACACTATCACCGCCGCGCATTAGAACACCATGCGAGTCGCTCGAGCGCCACGCTTTCTGTGCTTGGCCTTCCGGCTAAATATTCAATTTTTCAAGCGAAGCTTGTATACGCTAGGCTGCTCCAGCGATGTAACGCTAAATAAAACCAGCTATGGGAATGTCGAGGCATAACAAACAATCATGGGGATGCAGCCTCTCGCGATCGCCTCCGCGTGCGCTGGGAGACTGCTGCTCAGCTCTGCCCTTGATCAACTTTGGGCTGTCCAGCGGCCCAAGGAAGCCGCCAGGATTCAACTGGTGGCCGCCACCTAGGTGGGACCATTTGCCCGTCCCACAAACTCGTAGGGTCTTTCCATAAAGTTTTTTTGACTGGACCGACCGACCGACCGACCGACCGACCGACCGACCGACCGACCGCTCTCAGAGCTGCATAGGTGGTCGGCACGCACTCGTGCCACTGCTCCCGCGTTCGTCGTCGTCGTCTGGTTCCATGCACAGCTGGCTGCGTTTCCGCCTAATCATTCCAGCCTAGAATTTCACTTCTGTCGTCGTAATGGGGAGTCCGCGTATACGAGGGTATGAGCCATTCATTGTCTTACGTAACGGACAGATTTATATTTGAAGAAATTTCATGTAAATCCATCCAGAATGAACGCGCTCGAGAAACGGCTCGTCGTCGACGTGCCGATTCTAGCGTGAGGGCTTCCGGAGCCCAGGCGAAACGTCAGCGAAGAGCCGCGGACCCCGAGTTGAGGCGAAACGTCAACGTCTTCTAGCCCTCCAGGAACCCGACAATGGTGGTGCACGCCTCGGCAACGTCGTGCCGGTGGGACGACCAGGTTTCAACGCGAGTTTCTCAACCGGAACTTCAGAGCCAGCTGCAGTGCGTGTGACCGGTTGTGGTTCGAGCCCAACGTGGTACTCGTCAGTGCAATTCGTTCGAAGGAACACCGATGACACACACGACAAGCTTCGCTTACCCCCATTTTCTCGAAAGGGGAGGGGCTACTGATTCTTTTTAACGTTTCCGCTTTTATTACCCATCTCTCACCTTATTCTTTCGTACTAGCTTAATCTCCTTGCCCCCGGAGCGAGAATTCGCTATATAAACGCTGCCAAAGAAAGCATTTGTCCCGTCGAAGAGAAATCCCGTTGTAGAAGGCGTCGGCTGAGGCGTCCTTCGTTCGCCCACTGTTGACCGATACAGCCACTGAGCCATCAACGCATATTATTTCTACGAATGAGAGTTTTATGTGCAGTTTTCGCTAATAAGTGCGTTTGTTACTGCAAACACGCGTGCTTATTCCGGTCGGGACTTCTCACTTCTTCAATTAGTGCATTTAGAATATTTGTTTTATTGCGTTAGCAATTATATGGACACTTCAACCGAATTTCTGCCGTCGGCGTCGCCGTCGTCGTCGCCGTCGCCGTCACCGTGAGGTTCCCTATAGATAAAATCTTCGCCGCGCGCCGTATGCCCGAGCGGAAGCGTGCGGGGACGCGCGCTATCCCGGAGAGCGAACGCACTCAATCTCCCACGCGCAAACAAGGAAGCAGGAAGCCAGCGCCGGAAAGAGCGGGAGGGGGGGGGGGGGGGGGGCGTACTTTTACTCCGCCAACAACCGCGCTCGTCGCTCGTCCGCACCGTCTCTTATCTCCACACGGCTCTGACCTTTATGCGCCGTGCATTCGCCGCTCAGTTTCCGTTGAAGCGATAGACCGCACGTACCTTCGCCCGCAGCGGCGTATGCTTGCTGCCAGCGTTTTGACAGTCGTTGTCTGCAGTCACTGAATGAACAATCGTTGTCTGCAGTCACTGAATGACTGCAGACAACGATTGTTCATTCAGTTAGTAATAGTCGGGTCACATTTTCCAACGCACGCTACACATGCAATGCTGCCCGGATCGGCAGTGCAGCGCTACAGGTGTGTCCCTTCGCACGCGCTGCCCACAGGAAGCGCTTCTCATCAACACCACCGTTTCACACGCGCCTTCTCGTGGTCATCGAGTCTCTCTTCATGTCGGTCTACTTACGCCGCAGCACACCTGTTTACTTAATCAGCTCATGTTTACTACAATTCATATTGCTACCAAAGCCGCTCACCTTACTTCGTATGACATTGCTGTGTTGCTATCGCATTCATTGCTTCGCCCTTAGGGCGAAACTGTGACATTTTTTTACCCTACTAATATATATATATATATATATATATATATATATATATATATATATATATATATATATATATATATACCCTTTCATTTAATTACCTAGAAATACATTGGTCATTCTTCGCGCCACGCAGTTAATAAACCTGGTTCATTTCACTCTAATATTGTTTTCTTCGATCATTGTCCCTGCTAAATATCCACCAACAAGAAGCGTGCGTAAAATGACACGATATCAATCATAAAATTTTCTTACGTAGCTTCATGTTGCTGAGATACCAGTTACATTTAGAAGACAGTGGTAAAAACAGCAGTTCACCTGGCTAAAACTACGTTTGGCACCTGCCGTCAAGAGTCATGGGCGCACCAAAGGAACTAAAACATAAGAAAAAATTGGAGGACGCTTAAGCTTCGCCTTTAAGTGTAGAACGCGAGAGCGTTATCGGGACCCCGTTCACATCGCATCGTTCGCATACAGCAAGTAGGCTTCATTCACTGCAACACTGAACGTGGGAAAGCCAGCTTACAAAGACCAAGCGTATACACAGATCCCCTTAAAGTCGGCTTCACTTTTAAACTGAAATGCATGGCTGGAACGACGTTTTTCCAGGAGCAATATAGGTGGTCTTATATTTAAATGTGAAGGCCCTAGCAGCTTTTTTTTCTTATGTTATTCAAATTCAATTTTTTATTCCATACCTCGTGATAGCAAGCTGATCCAGCTGGCTCATCGTGTTCTTCGAACAGGCCATCCGAACTCAGTAATCCCGCCACGAGCCCTCACAACTACGTTCCTGCAGTCATTCTTCGTGCGAACTGCCCGAGACTGGAAGGGCTTTCCTATACAAACTGCACTCATCTGCGATACAGCGCGCTTTAGGGGCGCGATCTTGTACGCGTTCCAAAATGGAACGGAGGCGGTCCGTTCCATCGAGCCGCACACGATTGGTCAATTTGAACCGTGAGCCGCACACGATTAGTCAATTTGAACCATGACGATCAAATTGACCAATCGTGTGCGGCTCGATGGAACGGACCGCCTCCGTTCCATTTTGGAACGCGTACAAGATCGCACCCTAGATCTACCATCGAGTGCTGACTCATTTTATTGCGATAGCAATTATATGGACACTTCAACCGGATTTCTGCCGTCGGCGTCGCCGTCGCCGTCGTCGTCGCCGTCGTCGTCGCCGTCGCCGTGAGGTTCCGTATAGATAAAATCTTCACCGCGTGCCGTATGCCCGAGCGGAAGCGTGCGGGGACGCGCGCTATCACGGAGAGCGAACGCACTCAATCTGCCACGCACAAGCAACGAAGCGGGAAGCGAGCGCCGGAGGGAGCGGGGGGGGGGGGGGGGGGGGGCACTTCTACTGTGCCAACAACCGCGCTCGTCGCTCGACCGCACGGTCTCTTATCTCTCCCACGCGCAATCAAGGAAGCGGGCAGCCAGCGCCGGAAGGAGCGGGGGGGGGGGGGGGGGGGGGCGCACTTTTCCTCTGCCAGCAACCGCGCTCGTCGCTCGCCGCACCGTCTCTTATCTCCACACGGCTCTGACCTTTATGCACGCTCAGTTTCCGTTGAAGCGATAGACCGCACGTACCTTCGCCCGCTGCTTGCTGCCAGCGTTTTGACAGTCGTTGTCTGCAGTCATTCAGTGTGATCTATTCCTGTTTGTGCGCGCTCACACCACGCTTGTTCATTCAGTTAGTAATAGTCGGGCCACATTTTCCAACGCATGCTACACATGTAATGCTGCCCGGATCGGCAGTGCAGCGCTACAGGTGTGTCCCTTAGCACGCGCGCTGCCCACGGGAAGCGCTTCTCATCAACACCACCGTTTCACACGCGCCTTCTCGTGGTCATCGAGTCTCTCTTCATGTCGGTCTACTTACGCCGCAGCACACCTGCTTACTTAATCAGCTCATGTTTACTACAATTCATATTGCTACCAAAGCCGCTCACCTTACATCGTATGACATTGCTGTGTTGCTATCGCATTCATTGCTTCGCCTTTAGGGCGAAACTGTGACATTTTTTGTGATGTCATCATCATCATTTCCGCCTTCTCCGTGTCCGCCCCTCATGTAATGTCCTGTTGGGACCTTTGAGGTATTAATAAATATTGTTTGCTATTTCCCCGACGCGCGCAGGTCTGGTATAAATGCTGGAAAAGGGGTTTGTGTGTCAGTTTCCTCGTAGAAGAATTAGGTATGCGAGAAAAATGGGGCGGCCGCCAGCGTCCGCATAGCGAACGCGTGATCGCTAGCAGAATACGAATTTGACAAGGACAGCAAAATTGAAGACGTCCCGTTGTATAATCCATGCCTCAAATTTATATATATATAAATTGTATGTATATGTATATGTGTATATATATATATATATTGTAACCAACAGTTACGACAGCCGTTTCTACAAAAACTAATTTATTCTGGGCGAACTTGTGCCCGTCAACTAAAGGTTGTAGACTCAAAACAAAAGCGTCCCTTGTTCTTCACTCCTTCGAACGTTGTTCTCTTCTTTTTCACCTCCTGTCGCGTGCCATTCATCCGAACCTCGAGCACGAGCCACCGGTCGGTCAGCACGTGGTGTGGGTACGTGCGGCGCAGCGTTGCCTTGCGGTGCCCTGCCTGACGCTTATGTTGTGGCGGTTCTTTTGAGACACAGCTATGATGCGGCGGGCGTCTTTTCGTTCTCAGTATGCTGGCGGCATTAGTCCCCCTCCGAAGAAGCATCGTCCCGATGCGTAGAAAAGGCCTAGACAGGCCGACAGTTTTAAAAGAACAAAGCTGAGGGACGGCCGGTGGTATTCTTGGGCACATCTGCAAATTCTGTTATTCAATGCCTTTCGTAGTAAGGCTTCATTCGTACTACGTGTACGACCTCTGGACGAGTCCTGCGTCGTGTGGAGCGCACTTGACCTTCGGGAGTTACCTCGTAGTTTAAGGGACTTAGCCGGCGAAGTACTTTATAGGGGCCAAAATAACGGCGCAGTAACTTTTCCGAAAGACCGGGTGTACGTATAGGCGTCCATACCCACACTTTGTCTCCAGGGTAGTACTGCACCTCTCTTCGCCTTAGGTTGTATCGGTTTGCGTCGACGTGCTGCTGTTGGACGATGCGGTGCCTCGCCAACTGTCGTGCCTCTTCAGCCCTTTCTATGTATTGACTAACGTCAGGGTCGTCTTCGCTGCTGTTATTCACAGGTAACATCGCGTCCAGTGTCGTTGTTACGGTCCGGCCGTAAACAAGTTCAAATGGCGTAAACTGTGTCGTCTCTTGTACTGCAGTATTATACGCAAAGGTAGCGTATGGTAGAATACTGTCCCATGTTCGATGCTCTATGTCCACGTACATCGAGATCATGTCAGCGAGCGTTCTATTGAGCCGTTCAGTCAGGCCATTTGTTTGCGGATGGTATGCTGTGGTTTTCCTATGATCAGTATGCGTTAGTTTCATAACAGACTGCATCAAACGGGCCATAAAAGCTGTTCCCTTGTCTGTTATGACAACCTTAGGCGCGCCGTGTCGCAATACGATGTGTGTGACGAAAAACTGAGCCACTTCAATGGCGGTTGCTGTTGTGATAGAAGAAGTCTCGGCATACCGGGTGAGGTAATCGGTCGCTACCACAATCCATCGCTTTCCTGAGGACGAAACGGGAAATGGCCCAAGTAAATCTACTCCGATCTGTTCAAATGGTACTGCTGGTGGCTGTATTGGTTGCAGAAGGCCTGCTGGTTTGAGTGGCGGTGTTTTGCGCCTTTGACAATCTCGGCACGATTTTACATAGTGCTGCACTGAATTCATCAACTTCGGCCAGTAATATTTTTGGCGGATTCTTGCCACAGTCCTACTAACGCCCAAGTGACCAGCTGAAGGGTCATCATGGCAAGCTTCTAAGATCTCAGGTCGTAGCGATGATGGTACGAGAAGTAGAAACGTCTCGCCACTGGGCTCGAAGTTTCTTTTGTAGAGGACGTTGTTCTTGAGGACATACGAACACAATCCGCGGACAAAAACTCGTGGAACTTTTACTTGCCGACCCTCCAGGTGCTGGATGAGCAGGAGTAATTCCGGGTCAGAACGCTGATGATGAGCCATTTCCGACGTGTTCACAGCCCCAAGAAACGGGAAATCTTGCTCGTATTCAGCAGCAGTAGATTCGATCGGTGCACGTGATAAGCAATCAGCATCATTGTGCTTGAGACCGGACTTGTAAACAACCGTGATGTCATATTCCTGTAAACGCAAGCTCCACCTAGCGAGTCTTCCAGAAGGGTCCTTGAGGTTCGCCAGCCAGCACAATGAATGGTGGTCGCTGATGGCTCGGAACGGTCTGCCGTACAAGTATGGCCGGAACTTGCTGATGGCCCATATAACCGCCAGGCATTCCTTTTCTGTAGCTGAGTAATTTGTTTCAGCTTTCGATAGAGTACGGCTTGCGTACGCAATGACTTTTTCTTCTCCATTCTGCCACTGAATAAGTATGGCGCCGAGACCAACGTTACTCGCGTCGGTGTGGATGTCTGTTTCGGCATCTTCATCAAAATGGGCAAGTATGGGAGGACTCTGCAGACGTCGTCGTAGCTCAGAGAAGGCGTCTTCTTGTTCTTTCTGCCACATGAAAGGGACATCTTCTTTTGTAAGCCGCGTGAGTGGTTCGGCAATTTTAGAAAAGTTTTCTACGAAACGCCTGTAGTAGGCACACAGTCCCAGGAAACGCCTGATAGCTTTCTTATCTCTTGGCTTCGGAAACTTTTCTACTGCCGTGATCTTCTCAGGATCAGGGCGGACGCCTTGAGCACTGACAATGTGTCCGAGAAAGCGGAGTTCGCGAAAACCGAAGTGACATTTTTCGGGTTTTATGGTCAATCCCGCCGTGCGAATGGCATCCAGAACTGCCCTCAGCCGCTGCACGTGCTGCTCGAATGTAGTGGAGAAGACCACCACATCATCAAGGTAAACGAGGCAGGACTGCCATTTCAGTCCGGAAAGAACAGTGTCCATCATCCGCTGGAAAGTGGCGGGCGCAGAACACAGACCAAATGGAAGCACCTTAAACTCATATAAACCATCCGGTGTCACAAATGCCGTTTTTTCGCGATCTCGCTCGTCCACTTCTATTTGCCAGTACCCGCTTTTAAGATCCAAAGAAGAGAAGAAGTGAGCATCGCGTAGTTTGTCCAAGGTGTCGTCGATGCGTGGGAGTGGATAAACATCCCGCTTCGTGACGAGGTTGAGTTTCCTGTAGTCTACACAAAAACGTAGGGTGTTATCCTTCTTTTTGACCAGAACTACCGGAGATGCCCACGGGCTATTGGATGGCTGTATGACGTCGTCCTTGAGCATTTCCTGTACTTGACTTCTTATCGCTTCCCTTTCTTTTGGAGCCACTCGGTACGGGTGTTGGTGCACTGGTCTTACGGGTTCTTCGACTATAATGCGGTGCTTTGCAACGGGAGTGCGATGGACTTTCGATGAAGTAGAGAAGCATTCGGCGAACTCTTTGACCAAGCTCACAATCGTATGTCTTTGTGGTGATGACAGCTCTTGGTCAATATCGATAGATGCGAGCACACTGTCTAAAGTCCCAGATGCTGGTGATGCTGTATCGAGAGTCGATATATCCGTAACTTGTTCATAGCCATGAAGAGATGCTATGACTGTTCCCTTCGCCACGTGTTGTGCCTCATTGCCAAAGTTAGTCAAGAGGACAGCCGCACATCCGTTACGCAGGTGAACAAGGCCCCTTGCCACACATATTTGCTTTTCCAGTAGCAGCCCAATATTTCCGTCTACAAGTCCCTCATAGTCTCGAAATGCGTCGCTCCTTACAATGACAGTCACACTACACCTTGCCGGCACCGTCACGTGTTCATCCACAATACGCAGAGAGGCAACATGTGGCTGTTCCACATCAGAAAAGGTGACAGCATTTTCCGTAGTAAACAACACACGAGATTCTTGCAAGTCGATTATTGCGCCGTTTGCTTGCAAAAAGTCCATGCCCAGGATCAGATCACGGGAACACTCGGGTAGAACAATAAAGCTGCTGACGTACATAAAGCCACTAATTCCGATCCTTGCTGTGCACATTCCTACAGGCTCGACTAAGTGTCCCCCGGCTGTACGTATAGGAGATCCGGTCCAATGGGTCAATACCTTTTTCAATTTTCTGGCGAGTACACTACTAATGACTGAATAGTCAGCACCAGTGTCTATCAACGCAGTCACTTCGAAGTCGTCGATGATGACACGCAACTCAGAAGTTGCGTCGCCATCACTGCATTTGTTCGTCGCGGTGTCACTGCCGTCGTCTCGTCGGGTTAGCGATGGAGGGCCTTCGGTTTCCTGGGCGTCAGCGGCCTTGCCTCCACAGGTCGCTGGCTCTAGTTTTCCCGTCGAGGACTTAGTGAGCGACGCCTCGGTGACATGGAGGATGGACGCGGACTCGGCGACCGATAACGCATAGGCGCTGCCGATCGAGGCTCATGTTGCTGGGGGTACGGAATGTTTCGGCGTGTAGATAAAAATGCTTCTATCTCGTAAGGGCGCTCACCGTTTCGAGGGCAAGGCGCATTCACGGAGAAGCCACGAAGTCCCACTCGGCGATACTGGCATTCCCGATACAGGTGACCAGCCTCGCCACAGTGGTAGCAGAGGGGACGCCGGTCTGGAGTACGCCATACATCGCTTTTACGTGGTCTTCCTTCCGGCATGGGCGGCATACTGCGAGGAAGCATCTGGGGTGTCGCGGTAGTTCGGGCAGAGTCAGCGCGTCCAATGTCCTGCCGTAAAGCTTGGGCGTATGATATCCGCGGCTGACGCTCCGGTTGTGCTAGGGGCCGTACCTGAGGCTCTGGTTCACAAATTACTTGTCGTACTTCTTCACGTACGACATCAGCGAGTGATGACACCGTAGGAGGGCTTTGAACCAGCTTCAATTTCTGCAGCTCTTCCCTAACGATAGACCTCACCATTTCACGTAGGGCGTCGATGTTGCTGGGGAGGGCTCCTGTCCCAACTTCAAATAATGCGACGCTTGCGTCTCTATTGTACTGTCTTGCACGCTGCTGCAGCGTCTTCTCCATCGTCGTCGCTTCTGATCGGAATTCGGCTACAGTGCGGGGCGGATTACGTACCAGGCCTGCAAACAGCTCCTGTTTAACACCGCGCATTAGGTGCCGTAATTTCTTGTCCTCAGCCATGTTTGGGTCGGCTCGGCGGAAGAGGTGGGACATGTCTTCAATGTACATGGTCACACTTTCATTGTTCCGCTGGTTCCTCGCCTGAAGAGCGGCTTCTGCCCTCTCTCTGCGGTCCGTGCTCGGGTACGTTGCAAGCAGCTCTCGTCGGAAGTCGTTCCACGATGATAACGACGCTTCGTGGTTTTGAAACCATGTGCGTGCAGATTCCTCCAGCGCGAAGTACACATACCGGAGTTTCTTTGTTTCGTCCCAACCGTTACATCTGGCGACACGCTCAAACTTTTCGAGCCAGTCCTCGGCATCCTCGAATGTGTCTCCGTGAAAGGATTCTGGCGTCAGGGGTGAGTCAACGACGATGTGAGGAGGGATCTCTTGAGTAGCCATCGCACTGGCTCCTAGGCTGACTGCTGCCGCTGCCCTTGCTGAATCGACGAGAGGACCAAACTCGGGGGCCTCACCTCGTATGCGGCGACTTGTCCGTTGGTGGACAGGCGTTAATTCCGCTGGCTCCAAACTTCGGGGATCCGGGTTACCTTCCCTGGCGCGTGTGGGGCTTGGAATCATACCCCGCACCTCCACCAGATATGTAACCAACAGTTACGACAGCCGTTTCTACAAAAACTAATTTATTCTGGGCGAACTTGTGCCCGTCAACTAAAGGTTGTAGACTCAAAACAAAAGCGTCCCTTGTTCTTCACTCCTTCGAACGTTGTTCTCTTCTTTTTCACCTCCTGTCGCGTGCCATTCATCCGAACCTCGAGCACGAGCCACCGGTCGGTCAGCACGTGGTGTGGGTACGTGCGGCGCAGCGTTGCCTTGCGGTGCCCTGCCTGACGCTTATGTTGTGGCGGTTCTTTTGAGACACAGCTATGATGCGGCGGGCGTCTTTTCGTTCTCAGTATGCTGGCGGCAATATATATATATATGTGTATATATATATGTGTGTGTGTGTTTGGCAAAATGGTGTAAACATAAATTTTCAGTTGAAAATAAAGCACTATTTTAAAAGCTTATTATGCGCAATCGGCCTCGGACGAGGCGAACCGCCAGCCGCGAAGACCCTTTTGTGCGGAGTGCCAAAATTGGACCTACTCTTGAGCCGCTCAACCAGCTTACACTGCGACTATGCTGCGTGTGCCGCGCAGGCCCTGTGACTTCTTTATCACCCTACTCCTTCTCCATCGTGGAAGGTAGCCAACCGGAACTACCTCTGGCTAACCTCCCTGCCTTTCTACGCATCTCTCTATGACATTCAGCATACTTAGAGCATAAGTAATTTATTCGGTCAAGTTGTAGGGCTTTGCGGTCAACAAAGTCGAAGGAGAACAAAAAAATTCAACCATTTATTGGTCCAAAGACATGACCGCCTTGTCGAAAATCATGAAATCAAGTCCTTGAAATACTTGTAGAGCACGTAGTCAAGCAGCTCCCGGAGCCTACACTGAAACACCACATCGTTCGTGTCGACTTGTTCTCCTTTCCAGGTGATGGTGGAGTTCCTGAAGACCACGTCCTTGATCTCGATCACGCCCAAGTCGATCTCTTTAGCTCGGAAGTAGTTGCCTTCTGCGAGCAGAAAAGAGCAGAGAGGCGTTGGCGCAGTGTTTGAGTATTTAGAGAATGCTGCCTTCAAAGAGGTGCAAGAAAGTCGGAAGCCTGCAAATGATGGAACAGGCTCTTTTAAGAGTGCTTACTTGGGCAAGTTTGTTGAGAATATAGACACAGTGAACAAACAGCGCAGACAACAAGAATATAACGGTAGACAACACGGGCACAGACGATCTACTGATAGTTTCGTTTTTATTAGCTACTCGTATGTCATGAATGTTTACCCAGCCCCTTCAACACTGCTTTCATTTTCTTTTGTTATCACGGCCAGATGCTGAAAGTAACATCTCCATTGCCCCGACAAAGGAACATCTCACGTTTGTTAGAATAAAACCATTTTTCTTTGCCTAAACAGAAAAATAATGATATAAAATAATTTGGTATATTGGCATGTTGATGCTAGGATTTTTATTTGATGTGAGTATTAGAAACACATTTCAGGGGTGCTTCTCGTCGCCGTTGATGACGCAATGACCTAGATCAAATTAGTAGTCTCAGTTAAGTTCAGCACGCATGTTACTTCGTTTACGGGATCTCAAGCGTAATTACTAATGAGTTAATTTTGAGAAGGATTGGCCGCAATATATAAAATAATGTACGAGAGGTCACAGCGGCATGCTACGTATTGCCAGTAGCAGAAAACTGAACCGCTGATAAACTCTTTGCTTTAAGCAGTTAAATTTTGTCGATGCAGATGTTAAGATAAGAGGAAAACAGTGGCGCTTACTTGCATGATAAGGGTGGTAGTTCAGTGAGTGCAATGTAAGAAGCATGTTCACTAACTATTAATGCGAACAGCATTCTTTGCCTACTTCAGCCGTTCTGAGTCAAGTCAGTCAGTCCATCCATCCATCCTCTTATGCCTACCCCTTCGTCGTTCTATCGACATCAGTGTTCCTTCCTGATTGTAATCATACTGTCGTCACACAATCGGGATTGTGCCACCCGTCATGCCGTCATCATCAGACAGTCGCTATCATGCCTCCATTGTCAGACCGTCGTGGTCGTGTCATCATCGTCATTCCGGCTTCGTCATCCAACTCGAAGTGATGCCGTTGTCACGCCATCATCGTCATACAGATTTCTTGATAGCCATTGTCACACCTTTGTCATCACACAATCGTCGTCATCCCATTATTTGATGATGTTTCAAGGTCGCGTTGTGAGGTACAGAAAAACGGAGCGCCCCGGGAAAGGGAAACAGCAGCGCCGGAGGAGTGTTCTGAGAAAGGGTGACAAAGCGCACAAGGAGAGTTGAGGGAAAGGGCAAATCGGCGCTGGGGAGGAGGAGGGAAATTCAGCGGTGGCGCCCGTAGAACGTTCTGGAAGCGGCAGCAGCACGCTAGCAGCGCGCTCGCACGCCTTGTATGCGTCACCGCGTGGGCTCAGAGCTTCATTCCACATCGCTATGGGTGAAGACGCACCAGGCGATAGTCGCGGGCGGAGAAGACCGAGAAAGTACGCCACGGCGGAAGAGCGTAGAGCAGCTCGAAATGCCGTTCGTCGTAGCCGCCGTCGGGAGGAAGTGGCTAAGGATGAAGCTAAAGTTCAAGAGAAAGTTCAACTGCTCATCAGCAGAAAGTATACAACAGAACGTTCAACGGCATATCAACAGAAGGTCCAACTAGGCTTTCGCCTTCACATTCTTAGAAAGTTCTTAGCATCCGCCGTCATTTTTAAAGGCTCGGTCTCGCTCGGTCAAACAACCGCACCCAAAACGCCTACATTCTTTGACTGTGCCTGCTTTCACGCGCTGCTACGGGAGCAACACTCATTTCGTCAAACCCCGCAAGCGTTTCCATTTACTCGCTGCCGGTTGCCATCCGTATTGCCCGCTTGAGCAAAAATATCGCAGTTTCGCCCGAAAGGCGAAGCATCAATTGCAATAGCAAATTGGTAGAGAGCTATTCGGAGTAGGGATAGTGGTTTTATCGGCTGCATAAACTTGGACACATTCGCTTTCTAACTGAATTGCCAAGCGTGGTGTCATCGCGCACACGCAAACACGAATAGATCACACTGAATGACCGCAGACAACGACTGTCAAAAGACTGGCAGCAAGCGCAGCCGCTGCAGCGGGCGAAGAATCGTGCGGTCTATCGCTTCAACGGAAACTTAGCGGCGAATGCACAGTGCATACAAAGGTCAGAGCCATGTGGAGATAAGAGATGGTGCGGGCGACCGCCACCACAGCCAGTGCAAGCGTATTTGTTGGCAGAGTAGAAGCTGCTCCCCCCCCCCTCCCTCCCTCCCTCCCGCGCTGCCTACCGCTTTTTTGCTTTCGCGTGGGAGATTGCGTTGCCAGTTCCCCTTGCGCTCGGTTGCAAGATACGCATTTGGGGCCGTAGCACAGCGTCGCCCCGCCTTCCTCCCCCCTATACCCCCATGGCCTTTCGCGCGACAGTCGCGTTTGCTTTCCGCCGTGCGTTGGCTCTCCGTGATAACGCGCGTCCCCCGCGGGCTTTCACTTGCGCATACGGCGCCTTGCGACGATTTTATCGCCCTCGGAATCTATACGGAACCTCATGGCGACGACGGCGACGGCAGAAATCCGGTTGAAGTGTCTATCCAATTGCTATCGCAAATATAGTTACCGGTTTATGGTATTCTGCAGAAACATGGGTTGAAAAGCCGCGTCCAATGGAATTTCCTTCCTCCTTAAGTTAAAGACCCGCAGCCACGGCTGACTTCAACGAAACGCAATTTACACGCGTGCCTTGTAATTTCATCTGCGCACTGGCTCGGGAGACGCCGTCATGGCCTTCAACATAATTTCCCTGACGGCCCCCGTGCGCATTGCTGTATGACCTCGGCGCCACTACCGCTCCATCCAGTACGAAGAAGACTACACATATCGCAGCAAATTAAGGCCTCAACTTCTACACTCTCAAACTGACTCCATCATCATCACTTCTGTATCGTCATCCCATTGTCGTCATACCACCTTCGTCGATCCACCGAAGTCATTCCTTGTTCCTCATTCTATCGTAATCATGTTGTCATTCGATCGTGATTATACCGCCGTTGTCAATGCGTCGTCACACAGATGCTATCATGATCCGTTGACATACAGTCGTCGTCATGCTGTCTGCATCGTCGTCATTCGCGCTTCTTCATTCTATTGTCATACCGTCGTCACCACGTTGTCGTCCTTATACAATCGTCATAATTTAAGAATGGACATCTCATTATCGTCATGCTGTCTTCATTAAACGCCTTTATCGGTCCGTCGATATGCTTCCTTCCTCGTCATTCCATCGTCACTGCGACGGCGGCATATGTATACAGTCATCATGTCTCCATGCTCATGCATGGGCGACCTTGACAAGTGAGCGCCATATCAAAGTGGGATGATATCGGAGTACGTGGCATATAGCCGAATAAACGAAAGTCTCAATTACCGCTACATGTACTGAATAAACGGAACTTCGGGAATATGGTCTGTCACTACGTTGACCGATTGCTAATCGCACTATCATCGCCAGTCATCGACGCTTCTCCGTGCGTCATCAAAATAAAGTTTTGTCTCTCTCTCTCTCTCGCCATTCATCATGAGATGAGTTCAGACATAATTTTTCCAATGTATGTTCCGATGCTCGCTGCGCGTTATCGCGCGCCCTAAAGGACCCTAATAAAGTTTCTCATCCATCCATTCATCTTAACAAAATCATGTCAAACGCAAACTTGGATTTCTGAGCTCGGCTGTGCGTGTTTTCAGGAGGCGGTTCGTCCCTAGAATGAGCATGCATTCTCTTAGAGAGGAAAGCAACGTGCAAAAGTTGCAGAGGATCCCTAAGCATATTCTTATGAGAACTCGAAAGCACTTCTTTTGGCTAGTTTGTTGTTACGGAGGTGTGCTGCACAGTGGTGTTGCCGAGTTCTGTTATAAAGAATAACGTAATGTTACAGTCTGAATTGGGTTTATGTACATGATTTGGTGCAATCAAATTGGTGTCGACCCCACTTTACATGTCCTTTTCTATTTCGTAGTCCAGGCAGTATGCATCACAGGTGTCGGGTATATGGAAGTAGTACGACCGCCACGGCATTGTGGGTGCCGACATTTAACAGTATCCGGTGTCGTCACCGATCCTCTTGTAGTTCCGGTGACGGCGTACTTGCGTCGGTGTACATAGGCACTATCATCGCCTTGCGATTCGAGTAGTAGGTGAGAACATACATCACATCTCGCACCATGTATGTGACGTTGGTGAATGCGAGATCGATGCACGTACATCTCGACTTGGTGATGGCCTTAATGGGCATCTTCGATGTGAGACTGAACTCGGCACTCATGACGGCGAGGAACGATGGGCTAGCTGGCGCGTTCCGATTGAAGTGCCCTACCACCAAGGCTTTACGCCCACACAGCGCAGGGTGAATGTTCTTTCTGATGAAACCCGCCGCTTCCTTCTGCGACTTGCCGGGCGCCACGTACACGCACACCACCACCGCACCGGTGTCTTCGAACTCACCGTCCAACCCGAAGCAGTCCCCGCAGTCCATCGGTTTGAGCTGCTCATTGTTCCTGGCGTAAATTGCCTTCTCGTTGCACAGCACTCACAAACTTGTATTCCTTGATTTCGCGCTGGTCATCGGGCGACATCCACGTTTCCTTTGATGTCTACCTAGCCAGGAAATGCGGCCGCGACTGCATGTGGTTGGAGCCGCCGCAGCAACCCCCCCCAGCAACGGCACCGGCGTCAGTTCCGCTGGGAGAGGTCACGTGCTTTCCAGACACGGCTTTTGTGGACGCCTTTTGTGGACGGCAGCTGGGTGCGCGCTTTGACCAACCTAGCCAAGCAATGCTTTCGCGTTAATATTCTAAGCTGCTTGCAGTGCACGGCCGACGGTCTGTATGTGGCCTTTGCTTTTATCTTGGCGAGGGGGTATAATGCTGCATCAAAGTTCTTTTAGAGGGCGTTATTTCATGGTGCAGCCCATAATATACATATATATTGACGCAAGACAAAAACGGTCTTTAAATAACGCGCGCAGGTTCGTGCGCCCTCCAAGAGGACAACGGCGTATTAGTAAGAACAAAAAAGACGAAGACGTAATGGCACGTGCATTGGCCGCACGCACTCGGATATATGTGACCGTTGTCAAAAAGAAGAGGAAGTGAAGCGCCGCTCGTGACAAAGAGGCTTCTTGATCTCCTGCTTGAAACGCTGCAGCTATTTAATTTATTTACTTGCCGGGCACAAGTTCGCCCCCAATAAATAGTTATCTCAGAAGTCCTTGTATACCATTCGTTACAATATATATATATATATATATATATATATATATATATATATATATATAACGTGCTAATGTGTACCAAAAAAGAAACGGCGAACACTTAGATCTGCTTACGTGTGGGAATCCGAAATCATACCCTTTGTAGACCTCGGAAAGTCATGAACGCGCTCATGAACGCACGCACTAGGCACACCTTTAGTAAGCCTGAACCGTGGAGCGGCCATGGCGTCGGGGAAGCGTTCATGTCTAGCACTCCGGAGGCCTGGGTTCTTTTCCCACCCAGACAGAAACGTACCAGATTTTCTTTTCAGAGCCATTAATTTACTTTGTGCATAGGAAACTCCCCGAGAAATGTGACGTTAAACCGAGCAATTTTTGAAGTTTTTACTCTTTGCGGCGTCGACCATTTTTGGCACCATATTTCGGTCAAGCCGACAGATTTTTGCGCCTTGGGGCATATAATGCTTTCGCGATCAAAAAGGACAACGAGTCCATGGAAGGCTCTTTCATAACTTGTGTTGAAAAATATATTATCTGTTCTCTGCACAGAGAAGCTAACAAAAGAGGAATATGGTCTTTCATTCATTGGATGGTGGTAGCTGTCATCGTGTAACAAAAGAGTTTATCGTGGCAGTGTAAAGGCCGGCAGTGACCGTCTCCTTGAGGGATGGCGTCGCTTCAGTTGTTGAAACCTTGCGCATAAATTAATCGCAACGTCACTGCTCCAGTGTAGGCATACACGCTCCACGCATCGAGAAACGTACTATCGTCACTGACAGATGAGGTACTCTATAAGCCTTTGTGCACGAAAATGCCAAAAAATACGGGCACCTGTTACAACGCCACTAGAACTACGTGTGTAAGTTTTCCACTACTTCGGAAGCATACGCTACCTCCAGCCGGTTGAGGACTCCAGGCGCCTGATGCCAACAAGAAGGTTACGCAAGAGTTTTGTGCACCCGCGAAACGTAGCGCGATTGGAAGTGGAACACTCACCAAAATCTTTCTGCAGCGTCATCTGAATCGGTCCTCCGGCCATGGTAGCCGTCATGGATCCTGCGTCGATGACATGCAGCGGATGGCTCTGCTGGCGGTTCTTTTCTAGGCTCGGGTCCTTGACTCCCACGCGCCAGCGGTAGCGTAGCTTGAGCACCACGTGGTCCATGTCACACGTGGCGCCTGCCGCGTCGCCGATCTCGAAGGCACAGCCGCCGAACTGTCGGAGTTCCTTGCCCAGGCCTATGATGCGTCCGGCGTAGAACTCGGGCCAGAACCACCACGACGAGTTCCATATGTAGAAGTTTCTAGTGAACTCGACGCCGGCAGCGTTGGCGATGACGTCGGATAGTGCGTCGTCCTGGAGCACTCTGTCCACATTGACGTTGATGGACAGTGCAGTCGGAATGACGGTGATCGCTGCGCCGTGAAATGTACATATGCACCAACTCCGCAGATTAAAGCCTTCTGGTGCACGTGAATAGTCAATTGTCGAGGGTGCTTATAAGCATTGCAAGAGTCACAGAAACTGCCTACGCTAAACAAAATGAGAGAGAGAGAGAGAGAGAAAATAAACTTTTATTAAAGAGCAGACGACGGTGGTCGTATCCAGGGGGGCGGCGTACTCAGTCCAGGAGAAACAAATATATAGAGATATTCGATTTGTGAGTCAAACTAAGTCACCACAGAAGCTGAGGCTACTGAGTGCTACAGGAAAAGCGAAAGTAGCCACAAGCAGGTTTACACTTAACGGGTGGTCCCCCATTTTGCGCTACTAGCGAAACAAAGCTAAACCAGGTGCCGACGGGCGATCTTTAGTCATATCGAAAGTGGAACTAAGATTCTTCTAGCCACGGCGTCATCAATGCTGATCGCCAATGGTGCGATGAGGAGTCGAAAATGATTTATAGGAGCGTCTTACGCATTCGTGTGTTCGTGAGCGTCAATGACAGTTTCAGTCCTCACAAGGCGCCGAAAGGGTGGTAATTGTTTTTATGCCGACGTTTTTAGGTGTGCTAACGTGTTCGTGCGCATCCAATGAGTATTTCAACCGTTTCAACGTATACGAGCTGTGCCCGAATGAAAACCCCGGAATTCTGGCATATATCATCTGAAGCCACGCCAATTTAAACCACTTACATTGTGAGCCGCTTCTGTGTTAAAAAAGGCGACATGTAGGTATTGATGGCTGTACATTCATTCCCCGATATCGAAGGCCAAGCAAGTTGATCGGTGAGAAAACACAAGAACGTGGAAGGGCCGAGGTAAAACGACGGGTAGGCGATGTCTAGAACAATATTCACGACCAGTGAAAGAGTCAAATTAGAAAACTTTTCCTCCACAAAGTTCTTTCCGTATTATACTGATACCGGAGGTCTGTGGGAGACCCACATCTGTTGCGTTACGGCGCTTTCCGCATGCTGAGCGGCATTAGGATCTACTGCGGGCAAAAAAAAAATTGAGCGCACACTTGGATCGTGGGTATGATAACTATTAATTGTGAATGGCGGGCTCAAACAGGAAATACCATGACGTCAAACGCTGTCGAACATGTTATCCATCGGAAGGTCATAACGCGGACACGCGACACAGGTGCTATGTACCACAAGACTATCAACCACTTTTGCGGTTTTAATGCCATCTCCATCACCTAATTGGCATCACTTTGCGACGATGATGCGTCTTTTAAAAATTCGCCCAGGTTGCGCAGCTCGCAATCAGAGCTACAGCTTCGGACAGTGGGCTGGGCCATAGGGATCGCCGAAGCACAAATGTGCCCGGCCATATAGAGCGACCCGAGGGCCCATTGTCGTCCTGCTTCCTTTCTCCTGCTACATGTCCTGCTACAATACCTCAAGTCGACAGGTCTTGGCGACCATGTGCAGACTCGGTGCGAAGCTTCAAATGTGCGTGAAACTGTGCTATCTCTCTCTCCTTTCTTTTTTCATCCCTATACCCCCTTCCCCCAGCGCAGGGTAGCAAGCCGGACATGCGTCTGGTTAAACCTCTGCCTTTCCTCTTGTATTTCTCTCTCTCTCCTCCAATGGATTCTAAAGAAATGATTTGAAATCAGCCCTCAGACCTTGCGATACCTACTGCCGACTTCTGATAATGTACCTTTCGACATGTTTTTCCTCGTGGGAATGCACAGTTTGTTAAATGCGCGAATGATGGACCGCAACGCGGAACCAGTTTCACATATGCAAGGGCGAATTTCATCCAGATGACTGTGTACGTAAAATATTGTTACGTAGGAAGACGTAGACGAAAAGCTATATACAAGTATATTTACAAGCAAATGCGCCGCACTTGGCCAAAAGGTAGCAGCCCGCACTAGCTAATCGTCGTCGTCGTCTTCACACTGCTCGCCTCTTCATCATGGCAAATACTATTCCGTTACAATATGTTTATGATGGACTTGGTATTCAACCGAACTGGTGCCGCATTCTGGTGAGGTGCTTATCCTCACCACCCTTCTAAAACGGAACCAGCATTACCACTTCAAATATGAACAGTTCTGTGTGTGATTGTCATTGGGCCCGCCATTCTATGACTATGACGATTAACGGTGGCGATCGATGTTTCTTGATGTGAAAGGCGCATATGATGATGTAGCGCACCAAGCAATCCTCGATGCTTTGACCGATGTGGGCATTGGTGGCCGTGCACTGCGCTGGATTCACAGCTATTTGGAGGATAGATCCTTCTTCGTACTTACAGAAGATGGAATGACATCCCACCATGTCACCAGCAAAGTTCTGCCACAAGGCGGAGTGTTAAGACCGACGCTCTTCAACGTAGCACTGCTAGGTCTTGTTGGATCATTGCTAAGGACGGTCCATATATTCATCTACGCAGATGATGGGCGTCCGGCGTAACTCATCCGCAGATACGAGTGAGACTGCAGAAGTCGGTCACCTAAACGTTGTCTTATTTGTGTATGAAAGGCCTAGAACTATCCTCCGAAAAGTGCCAATTAGTCGCATTTCCGCGCAGTACAATGACTTCATATGTTATACGCATAAATGGAGAAGTAATTGCTTACGAAACAAAACACCGCTTCCTTGGAGCTCCGTGCGCTTGCTAGCGAGCTTACGTTAGCCCACTGGAATTCAACAGACTTTAAAAACCAGCGCATCTGTTCCCTGGATCCTGAGCTGAAGCTCCGCCTTCCACATGGCTTACCACGACGGGAGGTAACTCTCAGTTGTCGCCTATGGCTTGGAGTAGCTTTTACCAACGCGTACTCCTACCTTATCGGAATGGCTACAAGTCCAGATTGTGAAACTTGCGGGTGCAAAGAGACGATAGCACATCTTCTGTGTGATTGTCGTCGTCGTTTTAGTGCACAAAGGAAAGTCCTCAGCACCAGGCTCAACAAGATTGACAGCCATCCCCTTACGGAAGCCAGAATTCTTGGTCCCTGGTCCCAGCTGACGTCGGCACGAGCTGCTTTAAAAGCGCTAGAACGCCTTTTTAACAGAACAGGACTTAGTGACAAACTATAGAATGTGCGAGCTGATGCGTTCCCTTTTCTTTTCTTTTTCTTTAATCTTCTCTTGTTTTCTAATCTTTTCTGCCCTTACCCCATCCCCCTGTGCAGAGTAGCCGACAATGACCTGGTTAACTTAAACTGGTTAACCTCTCTGCCTTTCACCTCTTATTTTCCGTCCTTCCTTCTAGGACTATGTACAATTTGTGCATGTTTTATTGCATTACATGTTAATGTAATAAACACCATGTAAGAAAGAAAAAAAAAAGATATGACTAGCGCAGTGACTAAGATACCTGACTTTGAATCGAGAATCGCAGGCTCGAAACTCGTTGTCGCTAGATTCTTATATTGATGCGAATGCGCAGCGGACTGACCGGACACTGAGTTACTCGCAACCGATCTTTCATTAATAACTTGTTGAGTATAATTGGTACAGAACATGAAGGTTCGCAAACGTGCAAGTATAGTACACTATTATGTCGACTCGTTCTGTCACGCTGCAGGACAAATAAGTATAGCAACCGGCCAACGTTTCGATCATGTTGCAGTTCGTTTTGTTTGATACGTTGACGATCAATTTCGCAATATTCACCGCAAAAACATCGAAATTCCTGGGATACCTTAACTCGCTTTAGTCTATTATGCACAACAAGAAAATTATGGCATTGCCTGTAGGAACATTAATGATGAACATGCCGCAAACGGTCTTTACAAGCGCTCAAAGCATACCAACGTATGTTTTAGGGTACCTGAACTTTCAATTGGGGCACCAATGGTCAGCGGGGGTAACGCGTTTTGAACGCTCGACTTCCGGTGGTACAAGAGCGGCGCATCCTTTGCCGCACCGTCATTAATTGGTTCGTGGCATCTACCGGTTGATAATTTTCACGTTCTATAGGATTTCCTAAAATCAACTGTACTGCAAATAGCATGCTTCTAGTCCTTGAGCTGGATTATTCAAAGAGGTGGACATTACTTGCACGAGAAATAAAAACATACTCAACTAAATCAAAAACACTAATTAGCTTTCTCATTTAAGGCACACATTGCATTTCACGAGTGACAGCGGGTAAGTTGGCACGGCCTATTGCCTTAGAATTAATTTTCAGGATGACACCAATTTCGAGATACTCATCGCCAAAGTGTGCCACAAATTACATGTGCTTTCCAGTTACTTTTGTGCTTCAATGCATAAAAGGGCGTTTTGTTAAAAAAAGTAAGGTTGAACAAGAGTCCATTTTTACCGCTAGTTTCAACGCGCATATCTAGAAACCCATGCAATTCTCCAAATTTGTTCCAAATTTGTACCCATGCCTTGCAAGCTCACCGGCAACAATTCGTAAATTGCAATATGTACGTAAAATAATGAATTCAGAAGTTAAAAAATAAATTTCTGTCAATAGGTTGATGACGTGTTTCAATTTTTTGTGCTAGTTATGTCGGCCTCTTTGAATAGTACACCTCAAAGACTAGAATTATGCTATCTGCCACACATAACTTTTAAAACAATCTATAAAACAAGTATGATTACACCGTATATGCAGTGTACCGCCACGGCCGGACCGCATAAGGTACAGCTGGTGTACAGCGAGCACTCGCCTGACGTCATCTACGCCATATTTCCTATTCACAGCTTCCACAGCGCTACTAGTAATAAGCCGAATCGAGATAAAGCGCAGATTTTCACCATGCTGGCTATGCCGACCTCGATGACGTCAGTGCACACCCCATGGGCACAGATTGCAACGCTACGTCCTACAGCAGTTATACTACAGCTCTTAAAGATCAATTGATACATTACAAATACACAGCAAAACCAAAACTTAAAAATTGACACAAGAGAACCTTGTCGATGGTTCGCTTGCACCAAACTCGTATGCACAATGGACAAGCTTTAGCGTCCGGTTAACGTGAACACAGCCTAAGAAAACTTGCTTGGCCGTCACTGCAGATAGCGCATATGAGCGTATATATACGAAAGGTGAGCAGCGAAGGGACCAAAGGACGCATGCGCGAAAATATCGGTGCTGAGTACGCTAATGAAATGCAGCAGTGTTATTAAGCCTTCGATTGCCCCTATGAGAAAGGGCGATTAGGCTCCTGGACAGAGCCAACTGAGTGTGCGACGCGATAGTCCTACCGATGAGTTAGTTTGTCGCAGGGGTATATAAAGTGCTCGTAGTTTCGTACTGTTCCCTTCGTGGCACATGCACATGTCTTCACAGCGAAGGCTGTGACGACCGAGATAACGCTAAGACATAGGGAACAAGCAGTCGCAGGAATGGTAGTAAAGCTGTTATTCGCAATATTTGTGCGCTGCCCGAGCTATTGCGCCTTGTGTATACGAAGTAAAGTTTCTGTCAAGAGTTTTGAAGCTACCCCGTGAGTAACAAGTTGTCTCGCCGCAACGAGCTGCGGGGCTTCTGTAGCTCACGTGGCACTGTAGGAAGCGCACGAGAGTGGCAATCAAAAAGTTCCCTTTTAAACTTTTTGTACATAAGAGCCACGAAATTCTTACAGGGTACCCAGCAAAAGACCCGAAGTCAAGTTGATTCAGCCACAGTCTCAGCGGCTTAGAAACCTTGCGCGTTTGCATAACTAGAACTGCCACAAGAAATTTGTTGCTTCTACTCCCTCGTTTCATTTTGAAGTTCACGATTACAGCGTGAGGAAAAGTTGAGGATCATGGCAGGAGGGAAATTTCTTTTGGCCAGGCTTTCCGGTATGGTCCTATGCGCACATGAAGCTCTACCTCAAGGGGCATTCCAGCCCTGCGAGAAAACTAACGGCTGCAGGTGTGGCCTCTGAAGCTATTGCTCTGGGTAGCGCATTCACAGAAAAGGAGCCAAGTCACTGTGCGAGTGTGTGACATCGTCATTTGGCCATGCGTTCAAGTCGCATGCTGCAATGCGGGCACTTCAGTTACTTGGAAAGTGTTGGGGACAGTACTAGTAACTTGGAGCTTCTGGCGGTAGCTTTGCACACCGCAGCAACAAAAGCAGAAGACTCCACACACACGCAAACATTTGTTGTTCCACGTCTTCTGCACCACATTTTTTCCTTGTGCTCAAAGCACGACAGCTAAGTAGCATTTAGCCATATCATCATCGTCATCATCAGCCTATATTAATGTCCACTGCAGGACGAAGGCCTCTCCCTGCAATTGTTTTTTCATGAGGGAGGTAGGGGCCGTATACTGCACCAGGGAGGCCAATTCCTTTTCTGGTGAGGGAGTGCCTTTGTTGAAGCTTAGTGGGCCTTCCTAATTTGGTTGCACCTTTACTAGCACAGCCCCACTGGCTCTCGGCATTTTTCTTTTTGCCGATAAAATTAACCTGAAAATGTAGTGGATTGATTTAAGATTCGAACCTACTACCTTTGGATTAGAGGCCGAGTGTTCTACCTCTGCTCCACGCCACCACCCCATAGTACACGTTGTTAATACACGGGCGTTGCTCGCCTTGCGCCAACAAGGCCCGTCACATCAAGTGATTGCTCGTTGAGGACCTCTATAAGGTAGAACAGTTACTCACCAGTTGCCGCTGCGGCGACGAGTAGGGGCCAGCGAAACGCCATCGTTGTTGGTGTTAAACCTTTCGGAGAAGATATGTGTCAAGAAGTGAACATGAATGCAGTTTCAAGTATATCGGACATGCCAGATTTATTACGCGGTACCTTTTTTTTAACTCTTTCGTTATCGCGCCTATAGACATCGGTCAATATGATCAACAGTTTTTTTTTCTTGTTAAACAATTCAGTAGGAGTTCTATTAGCAAGAACATGCATCGTCTGGAATGACGACTGAACTATTGCTATTTGTCATATTTGCCAATTTTCGGCAGATTGGAGAGCCTGAAAAAATAAACCTTCGACTGGAGGTATCGTCGAAAGAAGCATCCAGTGATCCTAACACTTCTGTAAAAAGACGCAAAATTTGCGCTTTGGTCGACTCGGCAACATAAGTTTTAAATGGCAGTAGCAGTGAAGACACAGATGCTTCTCTCGGGTTGTCAATTTTCTGATCGGGCACGTAGCTGTTTTAACGACGTCGCGAACAACGGTAGACGCTCACGAGTGCGTGTTATTTTGATAATTGGTTTGGAATGATATCAAGCGTAACTTTATTTTCTCCAATGTGGGTTGCTTTTATCCATCAGCGCTTCGACAGCTTATGTACAAATTATTACGAGCAATCCTTCGCGTCATGTGGAACTTTTACTCAAACAAAAGCACGCAGTCGATGTCAGACTGACCTTCGATGGAAGCTTGACTAACAGCCTAATCTCTTACTATTTGAACACCGCCTCTGCAAGCGCCAATATTCATTACTGCACAATATTGTGCAACGCTCCACATTACTCTAAAGCACTGCACAGGAATTCAACAAAGCACTTGAAGGCTCCACTGCCAGTTTAACGTGCACTTTCTAGACCATCCTGCTTGCACAGTAAAGCTAATCGAATGCACTAATCAAGCATGAGGACACTTCTGCCTGCTCCCTGATTTGACAACCATTGCTTCGGGAGCCTAAATAATACAGGTGCCTGCTGCAATGAGTAAAAACAAGTGCTCCCTTTACAACAGGAACTTACTAGTTTTCACATTTGAGGAGATACTGCTTTCCGGCATATCATGGGCATCACTAAGGCCAGTATTGGCGCCAAACAGCTTCATAATAACTTTTTTGCGTGGTGTGACTTACAAAAGTTGGGAACTATAAGCCAGGAGCATACCTTGTATATTTCAGATTTTTTTATTACTTTCCCCACTTATACTAAAATAGGCAAATTATTACTTTCATTCATGTTCCTTGAGGTGCTTCGAAATTGCACGTAATTTTCAAAAGTTGTCTGAGCAATTATACTGCCATACATCCATTAAAGACACCAGTGATCAGGCTAGAGTTTCATGTACCGCAGCATATGTTGCAACTACTACGTCTTGAAGTGAAATAGTTCACAAAGCAGGTTCGCCAGGAAGTAAGCAAGAAAGCTGCTCATTTTGCAGGCAAAACACTTTTTGCTCGGGGCCCTACGCGATCCGCCGCCGAGCCGCTACCGGACCCGGCGGTGAAAATATCAGTTGGCATGTCTCGAGAACACGATCGGCAGCTCAGCGTTTCCTTTAATTCAATTGTAGGGTTTTACGTGCCAAAACCATGATCTAATTATGAGGCACGCCGTAGTGGGGGGCTCCGGATTAGTTTTGACCACTGGTTCTTTGACGTGCCCCCAATGCACGGGACACGGGCGTTTTTTGCATTTCGCCCCCACTGAAGTGCGGTCGCTTCGGCCGGGATTTGATCCGGCGACCTCATGCTTAGTAGCCCAACACCATAGCCGCTAAGTCACCGTGGCGGGTACAGCTCAGCGTGCTCAAGGCAAAATTTTGAAAAGCGGAATGTCATCTGACGCTGTGTACGCGAGCCAAAACAGTGGCCTGGTCCTTCGTGTAAATTCATCGATCACAATACGCAGTGGGGGATACCGCGTTAATATGCGGTGTACATGTCTGTTGCGTTTACCAAGGCAGAGTCGCATGCCTCTGGGCAGACGAGCAAATAACCCTGATACACCTATGCGGAAATTCCGCGAGAACGCACGTAAATAAACTAAAAATAAAGCTTTCCTCGAGTAAAGAATACGATGTGGAATAATGAAAGGCAGGGCAAAAAGGTGGGTTACGTTAATCACCATACCTGTAACCCTAGCCCTATGGCTAATCATAATATTGCCAAGACTGACTTCAGACCAATAGCTGAGCAACATTTTGGAAAAAGAAATCACTTACGTATGCGTGTTACGTCTTAAGTAAATCAGAGCTGAGCATCTATAGGGCTACGCGAGTGCAAGCTTGTGTCAAAGCTCGTTGGCAAATGTAATACCACTTCAGCGGTTCTCTTTCGGCCGGAGGGAATGTACGTGTGTGTTCCTGCCGTAAACAGGTAATGTATGAGGCCAACTTACGAACAGGAAAGAGCACTTTATAGGCTTTCTCATAGTTTCGACAACTCACGCAAAAGTTGTGTCGCTGCACTGAAAAATAAAGTGTTCACGTCGGCAATCTATAATCAAGACGGTGCTAGTATGAACTTCATTGGGCCTGCGAGACACCGTCGTGAGTAACCAATTAGCTGCTACGCGGGTGTAATCGAAGTCAAACCGCAATTGAGTACTCTTTGGCTTACTAAATTGTACTCGACAATTTAGTAAGCCAACGCGTTTGTGTTCGCCTGATTTTAGAGGAGAAATGGACCATTGAATGGGCTTTGCTGTGCCCGGTGCTTTTCTCGCCCGTGCGGACTGCTCCTTTTCCAGCACGGATTCTCAAGTGCATGATCGTCTGGCACCTAAATAGGGCCACGCACCGCGTAGGGTAGATAGCATGGTGTCATGAAAGGATCGGACGGCTGGACTTACCTTGTCGTCCGGAGCGCTCTGTGCTTGGTGGCAGCTAGCACGGATATAGTGGCACTGACAGTAGTTCTTTACGGAAGTGGGAGCCACAAATGTCGCACCTGCGCCGATGACGTTGATCGACGAGAGTCATAACCTAGCCAACACGCTTTTTTTCTGAAGTGATTTCGATGATACCGTCTGGCGATATGCTTCTCGGAGGATTATATTTATCTCTGTCAGCGTAAACAAGCAAAGCATGCCGTATAACATTACGCATTTGTCGGAACTGACTGGAAGCGCTTCAAGTGACGTTGCACGTTGCTAGTGGCGCATGCACCAAACGTGCTCAAATAAGATAACGCTAACAAATTATCGCGATAGAAGGTATTGCCAGCACTGCCACGTGCGTTTAAGTTTTGATCGCGCGCATTGGTACTAGCGCTTTCTTATCGCTTTTCGGTTTTCGCGCAGCGACACGCGAGTATATCTATTGACCCTTTTCGCGGAGCAGTTTAATTTAGAGAAACGAGATGGCGCTTACGGCGGCGCGCCATACGTCTCCTCAGCGACCGCGCACGAAACGAAACCATTTCCGCTTCTACCTTGCTTCTGTGCGATCAGCTGTCGGAAATGCGACTGAGTTATCGCTAACGCACTGTGCTCCATTCACTCTGGTTTCAATCATGTGGATTGAAGACGTGTGCAGTAGTTTGCTGCAAAAATAGTGACCTGCATATTAAGGAATATAATGAATATGTGGGGCCAAGTTTGCTGACCGCTGCTGCAATTGTCCGTACGTGTTTCCGGCACTTCGAGATGTACGGCTCGCCTCGAGGATACACAAATTTGCTCATCCGCCTGCGTTGTATTGCTAACCTTCAAACAAAGGACTTCGGCCCCGGTACGTCGGCAAGAGTGAGTACTGCTCGTTAAACAATAACGGGAGTAGCGCCGCCTCCTGTCATAGTAGATTTCGCGCACAGTATTTACGCACATCTACCCCAACCAGCACGGAAACTTACACCCACTCTTTCGCGAACGTGTCAAGAATAAGTGAATGGGCGCACACTTGAATATATGCGCACTATATACGCACAATAAGTGACGGTACTACATCGATAGCGCACGATTGGTCAAAGCTGAATGTTTCGTGATGGTCCACAACAGTAATTGAGTTACTCGCGATGATACGCATTTGCTACAAGGTATTTCAATGTGCAGAACAGCTACGTTTCAAGCCTTGAGCGCAGCAAGAACAAATCTATCGGAACTGAGCACACCCGCGAGCGATTAGGTAGAAAATAATCAGATAGTGGCAGCACCGAGGAACTTCGCTGTGTCAGAAACTGACAAGCCGTTGCTTCAAAATATTTGCCAAAAAAAGTACAAAGAGCAAAACACACTAATCCTGATTCAATTCATGAGCGGAATGTTTGGAAAGCTTGAAATACATTTTTAGCCGGCCCGCTTTTAGAAAAAGTTGCAGTGGCTTAGCTCGGCTATGCCAGGATATACGTAGCGTTAGCAAAGGTTCAGCTGATTATTCTTAGCTTTCCTGGTTGTCTCCTACGCTCAACCGGTAATTGCCAGGCAACTACTTCGGGATCCGATGAGTTAAGCTTCTCCGTTCTTCTGCGATGTTGAGCAGCATTTGCGCTCTCCTTCTCCATGGCTATACCACACTGGCAAACGCCAGTCAGAAGCGCAGCGGCTCCAGCGCAGTGTCAGGCGGCGACTGCACAGCGAGCGCGCGCCGGCGCCAGTGCGTCTACCACGGCTACGACGTCACTCCTCTGGAATGCGCAGACCGGCGGCGGCGGAGTGCGCGAGAGGTGCCGGCTCCGGTGGCTCCGGTGCGCAAGCCGTGTGACATCACTGATCCTTGCGCATGCGCAGCACGGCTCTTGATGTGCCGCGCGAAACGGGCTTGGCTAGGCCAGTGTAGCTAACGCTACAAAAAGCACAATATACGCTGCTTGCGCCGTTTGGACATAGGTTAATCAGCTCCGAAAGCGCTTTTGCATGTCCTCTTAAGCTGTGATCAAAGCTTCGTGTCGTTCAC
This sequence comes from Dermacentor silvarum, assembly GCF_013339745.2. Taxonomy (NCBI): domain Eukaryota; kingdom Metazoa; phylum Arthropoda; class Arachnida; order Ixodida; family Ixodidae; genus Dermacentor; species Dermacentor silvarum. The sequence continues at coordinate 168,972,468 of NC_051155.1, forward strand.
CCAGTCACCGTTTACGATATCTCCCAAAACAGAGGTTTTCTAAACCGCGCCGGCGTCATACACTTCCATTGTAAACAAGGAAGCAACGGAGGCAGTTGAGGCAAGGAATGGACGCGTCACCACGTGATCAAACATGGCAGAGCCCACGGGATCGCCGCGAAAAGGGTCAATACGGGGTGACCATTTTTAAGTTTTATGCAATTTTTAAAAATAGCCTGATGCAGACCCCATAATTTTAGTCCTTGAGCGGGATAGTTGAGAGAGGCGGACATTACTTGCACGAAAAATCGAATGAATAGTCAAAATTTTAACCAAAGTTTACTACTAATTACTTTCATAATGAATTACTTTACGGCACATATTGCAGTTTAAGAATTGTAGCCGGTTTGCTTGTCAGGCGTATACAGAACGAATTTCCGGAATGAAACCAATTCGGACATAAGCGCCATCAAACTCACCGTAAAAATGCAGTGTTGGTCCACTTACTTTTTTAATAAAATGTTCTTTATGTTTTAAAGCACAAAACTAACTGGAACGCACATGTATTTCGTCCCACACTTTGGGAAATATCTCGGAACCGGTGTCATCCTGAAAATTTATTTCAAGTGGATGCATCTTCTAAACTTACCGACTACAATTCATAAATTGCAATATGTGCCGTCAAGCAATTAATTAAGATGTTTATCAGTCAATTTTTGGCAATTAGTTGAGTATGTGCTTCGATTTTTCATGCTATAGTCGGGTACAACTTTAGAAGGCAGCGGTATTTGCCTCGTCAAAGGCGGATGCATACGAGCCTCCACCAATGGGCGCGCACTAAAGACTTGCGTCATGAGCCGGACGGCCGGTGTCCCCGCCGACGTAGAACATGGCTGCCCACGCTTCAAGCCGGGGAGAGTCGCGTCAGCGGGACTAGTTTTTAGTCGCGGAGGAAATCGGCTGCTGTGCTTCGGTCATCTGGGCGGGGCCTCTCCTGTCTTCTTAAGTTGTACTCGACTATAGTTAATGTCCACCTCTTCGAACACTCTAGCTCGTTGACAAAAAATATGCAATCTGCCGCAGGCGATTTAAAAAAAATCCCGTAAGACTTAAAAATGATCACCCTGTAACCCTGCGTGGTTGCTTAGTGGCTATGGTGTTGGGCTTTTAAGCATGAGGTCGCGGGATTGAATCCCGGCCATGGCTGTCGCATTTCGATGGGGGCGAAATGCGAAAACACCGGTGTACTTAGGTTTAGGTGCACGTTAAAGAACCCTCAGGTGGTCGAAATTATTCCAGACTCCCCCACTACGTCGTGCCTCATAATCAGACCGTGGTTCTGACACCTAAAACCCCTTACTTTTTCTTTTTGATCACCCTGTATTTAAACATAATGCCTGTGTCCTCAATGCTCTTGCCCTTTCTCAAAAATCTGGACACGTCATATCTCGCTCTTTCTTTCCTCCCCTTTTTCCTATCTTCCATTTCTATCTCCTCCTTTCTAAAGAGTAGGCAGGCGTTGTGCCCCTTCCGGTGGCAGTTGCCCGCCTGCTCCTCGCTTTCCATTTCCTGTCAAATGTATATATTTTCAAATCAATAATAATAATAATAATAATAATAATAATAATAATAATAATAATAATAATAATAATAATAATATTAATAATAATAATAATAATAATAATAATAATAATAATAATTCTCCGAGTCGATTGTAGCACTTTCTAGAAAGCACTTGGTCGCTCGCTGCGTCGAAAATGTTCGCCGACGGATGCATAAATAACGAACCGGTGAGTACGGTGGCATTGTATCGATGGACCCCAATTGCGCAAGCTCTCATCACAGCCGCCGAGTTATTGTTCGCTTAGCTTTCGGGCAAAAGTTCACCCAATGAGCTGTTACAGCTTATCGTTCGATTTTGCCTCGCTGTGTTCTTGCCTGCGCGCCGCCACGATTATGTGGCAATAATGTGGGATGCGAGTGCTGGCATTGTCACATATCTCCATAACAATATATTTCCTGCGTACTCATTTCGTCGCTAGTACTAAATGGTAACGAGACGAAAATGTAACGCTATAGTACTTTTTTTGTTATCCTAGCTTTCTTTCAACCTTTACTCCGGAATCATTTTGTCTCCTCTTGCTGTTCTCGATAGCAATGTATATATAAGCGGTTCAATGCGTTCATGACTTTGCAATAGTAATGGTGGTATACTGTGACGTCTCGGCTGCGACTTGCAGGACTCTTGTTAAAAGGAAAGGAGAAAGAACATTGAGGTTGGCGCTTGATCCGGAGGTGCACATCAGCATCGCAGTTGGTCGCTGAGGTTTCTAGACTTCAGGAATTGCACCAATTCGCACATATTATCGCATATGAGACCTGATGCATACGAGAACATTCCACTGGCATATCGATTAAGTTTTCACTTGTGTCCTAACTTATTTATTTAATTTCAAAGGTATGGCGCTAATTCTTATCTTGCTGGCAGTGGAACTATATCGACCGTATTGCGAATCATATGGTGAGTGGAACAGTTTTCAGCATTATAATCGTTTAAGCATTGTATAATTAATTCAGCAAACATTTTCTAGGCCACAGCGTGCCTGAACATATTACTGTCGGGCCGTGTGGAACGCAGTTTGAAAAACGTTTGGTACACTGAAGTTGTGGACGACGTGAAAAGAAAACGCCTTTGTCACTCCTCAGAACTTTGTAGCGCTAAGGATTAACTGCAAGTCACGCTTAACGGCACTCAGTCCGCTTCTCGTCGCAATGCCTGTCTTTGTCCCTCTATATTTGCTGCCCTGATATACGCCCAAAAAGTACTTCATTGGCCTGAAACATTTTATCCGAAGCTGGCACATGAAGGAAAGTGGTAGGTATGTCGTCTCCCGGGGGCGTACGTATGAGCGTTCAAGTTCTACCTATGCTGCAACTGCGCAAGCACCGCTGAAGAATGGCTACACAAGTATTTAAAACATCATCAGGGAATAAAAGAGCACGACAGGCTATAGCAAGCCAACAAGTAAGAAAAGCTAGGACTTCACATGCTAAATGCCACAGTGTGGACCGGTACTCCTTCGCACTGTGAGCCGTTCAAGAAACAAAGCTGTCTTAGTGGGCCAGGCAAAATACACTATAGCACTAGATCACACTTTTAGTCACTGTAACTCAATACAAATCTCACATCTTGAACATGGGATCGAAAGCTTTATTTTTTTTCACAAATAATTTATTGAGCTCTGTAGTTGCCTAATCTTTTCTTCTGATTGCTTCCGGGCATCTGACGCTTGTGTAATGACGCTTTGTCGAATCGTGGTCTTCAGAGGCTTCCATTCTTCATAGTGCGTCAGTCCCGGTGCTTTTCTAGTGGAGGCATATTGGACGTTCTGCGTTCGTTTTTGTTCCTGAAACGATATATCACAGCAGATAAATGATAACTATTTGTCACTCGATATCTTGTCAATACCACGCGAATCACTTGGAAAACCGGGAAAATGTGTCTTTAATGATTAACTAGAGAAGTTAGCCTGTCTGTCGGCCAGCATAGGCTTTGACCTATAGGGGAATGCATCATTCGCACGCCTATAATTTGACCAACAACTACTTATTTTGCAACGAAGGAATCAATGCCACTAAGATTTAGCTGCAAATCGGATAGTTTGTTCAGTCTGCTGTACTACATTCCTGGAAAAAAAGATGCAATCCCAATAAGGGCAAGAATACACAACTACACCAGTACGAGTCCTCGCTTTCATTCTTGTTAAACCCTTTGTGCCAAGATAACGCCATAGTGAACCAGAAGGCATGTACTCATATACCGCCAACGAGCATCAGCGGAAACTGTTGAGTTATAGGCGCACGAATCCGCTCTTTCATTGGCTACGATTACTTGAAATGCAATCATCTCGTTCACTAGTTCACAGGCTGGTCATCCCTCAATGCAGACAATAATGTCTCCACTGGAATGAATTCAGCCCATAAAAACGTATTCAACGTGGCAGAGTACTGTGAAATTGACACTGACGAGAGCATTTGAGGTGCCGCAATTTGCCTAACATATCTGCCCCAGATCCACCGCATCTAGATTCATCCTTCATCTTAGACGGTTATCTTGAACAAGGATGCGGATCCAAACACTAAACGTTTATGGTATGACAGTCACAATCAGTAAATAATTTATTTTTTAAGAAATATGCGTAGATTTGTGTATAAATCAATCAGCTTTGAATTATTTGGCAAATCAGCCATCTGTTGCTTAATCGCCAATGAGCGTGAACCACGACGTGTGGGAAACGAAATGCGGTACGTGCACTTACGTGATGATTTCGAGGTGGCCGCTGCCATGTCAAGAATGGGAAGAGACGAGAAAAAGCAAGGTTGGAATAGCCATGATGACTAGAGGCCCAAGTTAGCGCAGAATTCGCTCAGCTGCTGGCTGTCACCCAAGACGTAGGCGTCCATGGCGTCTGTTGGCGAGTGCTGGTCGCTCGTGCGTGGAAAAGAGTGGTGAAGTGAGGATAGCTGGGATTGTGGAGAAAAGCGCGTCCCACGACAACTTATATGTGGAGGCCTGTACTGCGGGAACGCGAACGCGTTGACATTCAAGAGATAACAATGACGCCACTTCAGAGCATCAGTGCAGCTGCACTGCATATGAAATGTCGGCGTTGCACGAGAGCGCTTGTTCCCTACTTTCAAGTGCACTTGAGAACATGATCAAAGCTTATATTCTCAAGAGCCGTATGCGTGCCTTCGACGAATCTTATTCAGCATGAGGAAAGCATATTTGCGATTTAATCTGTCTCTTTCTGCCTATACAGCTGTCCGATGCTCCCGATGTCTGGTCGTACGATTTCAAGGAGCACGTCTCAAGTATTTGCGTGCACAGATAGTGTATGACTTGTCGCGGTTGTAAGGGAACATGGTATCTCGTTTTTCTCCTTCATAAAAAAAAAAAAAAAAAAAAAAGCATGTAGTGGCTCACATTTCAAATGCCTGACCGATTGAAAATGCTAAAACGAGCCGAACTCCTTTTGGGCCTAGCTAGAGTGTGCAATTCATTAAAGAATAGGAATGGCGCTATTTATACGTCACACACTGAGATGGCTGAGGGGCTATAACGTCCTGCTTCTGATCACGCGGTTTTGCGATGGAGGTGAAATGCAAAAGCACTCTTTGCCGTACTCTTTCGGGAACATTTTTTTTTCTGGGTTTTGCGTGCCAATACCACGATTTGATTATGAGGCACGCCCTAGTGAAGGACTCCGGATTAATTTTTTACCACCAGGGGATCTTTGCCGTGCCCCCAACGCATGGGACACGGGCATTTAAGATTTCGCCCCCATCGAAATGCGGCCGCTGCAGCCGGGATTTGATCCCGCGATCGCGGGCTTATCAGCGCGATATCATAGCCGCTAAGCTACCGCGGCGGGTGTGTGGGGAACATTAATGAACAGAAGCGCTTAAAAATCATTCGAAGTTTTCCAATGCGGCGTCCCTCATAGCCCTATACGCAACTTCGGGCCCTGACCTTGAAAATAACCAACTTAAATAGTCAACAGTTTTAAGTTGCACATGCTTTCATGCTTTCACTCCTCGCCTGCAGAAGCAAGTCATATGTGCCGTGGCACATGATGAGGATTAAGGCTTCCCAGTGGCTGATCGCCCCATATTTGAATTGTGAAACATACTGATGGCAGTAGCTATGCGTATACTAAGCTAAAGA